>NC_137100.1:63252950-63745450 GCF_949357685.1 Gobio gobio | reverse complement strand
AATCGTCACAATTATTTGCATGAAAAAACAAATCATCCAATTTTTTTTTATTATTCATTCATGAATTTTTATTATTCATTCATTAATTCGCAATGCGCATAAAAATGTGTCTTTCTGATTATATTTTTTGTAATAACATACAGAAGAAAATAAATGAATATAAAACATTAACGGTCTCTCTGATTGCTGCAGCATTTATTGTTCGATATGATCTGACGACCTGAAAAAGAAACTTAAAAAAGAATATTGGTTATAATGCACATGCATATGTCTCAGTTTTGTCTGTTTATTATTTCCATAGTGGCATACAGAAAGTAGCAATTGTGTATATTTTGCAAAACATAAATATCAGCCAATTTGTATCAATAGCAATCGGTCGACATACAATATACAAAGTACTCATTTTGTTTGGTTTCACAGTGTTTAAACTTTTTTTTATTTAAGCTTCATATTCGCTCATTTTAGAAATACTCAACAATTTGTATTCTCTCCTTCATCACTAACACCTAACTCTGGTCAATATGGTAAAATAGTGCATTCTGGAGATCTCCAGCGTTTATTTATAATGTAGGGGGCGGGGCTTCAGATTCTAGAGTGCATTTGATTGGACAGAAAATCTGATGAGAAGCTGAAGTCCAGAGTGATGTCATCAGTCTGAAGTCTGAGAGAGTGTAAGTTTTGATTTAGTGTTAGACCGATATATCGGGCCGATATTTTTACGTGTATCGGCCGATACAAGGCTGCTGCGTTGGCCGATATTTTTTCCCCTGCATTATTTACAGACAGGCGTCCACAGGGCAGCTCTCACCGTCTTCACACTCTCTCGCTCTCCCTCGCGCATATTAATCAAAATCAATTGAGAATTGACACGATGGTAAAAGGTGGAAAGACTGAAGTTTCACGTGGAGCATTGGGAGATTTTTTCCTGAATTACCGCTGGTGTTGCTCTACAAGAGATTAAGTTAAGTGCACCTACACTCTAAAAAATGCTGGGTTAAAAATAACCCAAGTTGGGTTGAAAATGGACTAACCCATCAATTGGGTTGTTTTAAGCAAAAATTGAACCCAACCGCTGGGTCAAAGCAACCCAATTGCTGGGTTAAAACAACCCAATTGCTGGGTTAAAACAACCCAATTGCTGGGTCAAAGCAACCCAATTGCTGGGTCAAAGCAACCCAATTGCTGGGTCAAAGCAACCCAATTGCTGGGTCAAAGCAACCCAATTGCTGGGTCAAAACAACCCATTTGCTGGGTCAAAGCAACCCAATTGCTGGGTCAAAGCAACCCAATTGCTGGGTTAAAACAACCCAATTGCTGGGTCAAAACAACCCAATTGCTGGGTCAAAGCAACCCAATTGCTGGGTCAAAGCAACCCAATTGCTGGGTCAAAGCAACCCAATTGCTGGGTCAAAGCAACCCAATTGCTGGGTCAAAGCAACCCAATTGCTGGGTCAAAGCAACCCAATTGCTGGGTCAAAACAACCCAATTGCTGGGTCAAAGCAACCCAATTGCTGGGTTAGTCCATATTCAACCCAACTTGGGTTATTTTTTAACCCAGCATTTTTTAGAGTGTAACCATTAAATTACTTGGTTGTAAATAGTTTTAAAATTAATTATAGTCAGTGTGCACTTTATTATGCTGTTTCATTGTTGATAATGTGTGCAATAGTGTCATTATTTTATTTATGTGTAAATATTTATTTTCAGAATTTATTTTCACCACTGAACTTTTTTTTTTCTTGTTCTACATCACCTGTTTTTACTATTTGTTAAATATTGTTTTTTTTAGTTCAATAAATGTTCCTTTTTTTTAAATTGTAAATTTTAAATTGTTATCATCATGATCATTGTGTCATTTTTATGATGTAAATTGAGGGAGCAAAAGCAGTATCGGCTCCAAATATCGGCTCAAGAAAATCGGCAGCCCGTATCGGTCATCGGCTAAGGCTGATGAAAAAAAATCGGTATCAGCATCGGCACTAAAAAATCCATATCGTCGATCCCTATTTCGAATGCTTATATCTTCTAAATGCGAATTTTGTCATAGACCCTTTTCACATTTCCGGGTTTCTCAGAGCAACTAAGTCATCATAGTTGGTTTAAATATTATAGCGGTGAATGAGAGAATACATTAAATATGTTTTGTGTGCCCATTTGCTCAAATAGCAAAAGAAAAACGCCACAGTAGTGATTTCACAACTTTCAAAAAGAGGGAAAAAATACAGTGAGATTGATAACTGCAGTGAAAAGAGAGAAAGATGTTCATTTTTACCATCACTTTGCACTTTGCACAAAATCTTTGCACTCACATCTAGAGCTACACTTATGTCAACAACCAGTCAAGAAACCCAAATGTTAACAAGTAAAACGTGACAGACATATCCTCTTCTTCCATTTCTACTCTGTTAAAGAAAAGTTACTGTAATGTTAGCTTTTAGACACATCAAAGCTGCATGGGGGTACTTATTTAGGCCAGACTTTGCTCCTGATGAGTTACTATTAAATGTAATATTAAATTCTATCTGTCTGCTCATGTAAATGTATGCTAAAGTAATAGCATACTATATCTAATTCCTCTCTATATAAGATAAGTTGTCCACAGAATGCTATTTAATCACATGTATTCAACCCATTTTTGAGCTAAAATACAAATATACAGCTAAACCTAAACCTAAATTGAGCCAAACCTATACAAATACCACAGCTGTACAATTTTCACACCCTATACTAAATTTACCCTCTACAATAGTCTACTCATCTGGATTGAAGCAGCAAACATTCAGTGTAAGAGTAAACAAATGACATAACATTATTTTAATATTAATGACTTTTCGGCTATTTCTTTGTAGCTGGATATATATCATTTGTTGCGTCTAAATATGAATGAGGATACGGTTATTGATAAACCGAATTGTTATTGTTGTTCTTATTATCATTTAGGGGGGCTTAGGAACATTTTGGGGTAACTTCAATTTGACTGTATGACACTGTATGTACATATCTTTTTTTTAAATGAAAATACAAAAAACGTTGCAGGATTTACGATATTAATGACTGTTAAAACGCGTCATCATAGTCTGTGAAAAGGGTCCATTGTTTTGGAGCACACTAGCTTATAGATAACAGTAAGACTAACATATTCATGCTTAAAGCCAAAAAGCTTCCATTTTGATATCATGGGGACTTAATTTTTATTTAAATTTTTTATTGGATTGAAAGGCAATATAATACAAAGTATAGTGTTATAAATGTACATACGTTTGCAAATATATATATATATATATATATATATATATATATATATATATATATATATATATATATATATATAAATATATTTATATATATATTTATATATTTATATATATTTATATTTATATATATATATTTATATATATATATTTATATATATATATTTATATATATATATTTATATATATTTATATTTATATATATATATAAATATAAATATATATATATATATATATATATATATATAAATATAAATAAATATATATATATATATATATATATATATATATATATATATATATATATATATATATATATATATATATATATATATATATATATATATATATATATATATATATATATATATATATATATATATATATATATATATATATATATATATATATATATATATGTATATATTTATTTATATTTATATATATATATATATATTTATATATATATATATTAATATATATGAAAGAATCTTACATGCAATAGAATTATCAGAATTTCTTAACAAGTTTAAATACATATCAAAATCTTTCCTGAAAATAAAAAAGTAGGGAGTTTTTTTTTTTTAATTATGAATGTAAAATTTAGCTCAGTAAAGCAATAAATTAATAATAAATTTACAATGAGAAGGGTCTAACTTCAAAGAATAACCAAAAAACACAATTTTGGGGGTTATACAGAAGTTTGGATATAAATATTTTTTAACAAATAAAATTTGAAAAATCAATCCAGAAGACTTTACAGTAAGTACAATCCCAAAACAAGTGATTAATAATCTCTTCATACTGAAGGCAAAAAGAGCAATTGGGTGAAATACTACTGTTAAATTTAGCAAGTTTATGATTTATCGGATAACAGTTATGGATCATTTTAATAGAAACTTCGACAACTTTATTTGATAAGAAGAATTTTTGTCGAAGAAGCCAAAAAAAAAAAAAAATAGCAGGATTTACGATGCTGATGACCGTTAAAACGCGTCATCGCCGTCTTTAAAAAAAAAAAAAAGTGTCCGTTTACGCGCTCCTCTCCTTTAGGGGGCGGAATGCGCCCAGATCGCCGCTTGCAGAATGTGTCGTGTGACAAAGAAGAAAACACTCCTCAGCTTTGGATCAAAGGTAGCACTAGCACCATAGCAAACAAACCTACGATAGTATTTGGTCTCCATGGTGCTTCTCAAAACACGTTGCGCGCTGAACCCTGGACAGGCCGGAGACGATAGCAGAGAAAGCACGCGCACGTAACGCGATGAGCGCGAGAATTAGCATCTGCTGTGAACGCAAGCTACTCAGCTAGCTGCTTCTAATAGGCATTACCTCTTTTTTGTCCTTCATCAGTTTAGTGGCTCGGTTGTCAACAACAGTGTAGCTAATACGGGTTGTTGCTGCTACGTTGCGTTTTCCTGTTAGCCTTTCCTTCAGTCGGACAGTGTGTTAGATTTAATGCCAGTTCCGACAAAGAAAAGTTCATCGGACAGCATGGAAATTGTACATGAGACCGCATCGTAGCGCTTAGTGGACTTCGTTCAACATCGATATTTGGGTAAGATCGCACCTGTACGAGCCTGTTGAAGCCAGAAATAGAAGATCACGACCTGCATCATGTCCGAGGACGCCGGCGTGGACAGGTTCATTAAGGTAAGCTCATTCAACCGAAGTAAACAGTTCAGCCTTTCCATTTCTGTAGTATTTCCATTAATTAACAGCTGTCTGTACATTGTCTTGCATGTCACACGACAACTAACCAAAATGAGTAAATCAAAACTATTATCGATTTGAGTTAATGTATCTGTATATTATCATTATCAGGAAAACATTACACGAGCTGTTCTAGTATCGCAGATCTTTACAGTATTTTAATGTCATCTGAGGTCATTTTCACTGCAATGCATCAGTGAGACGCGCGATGGCGCTATTTGTTATTTTAGTTTTTATTTTAGGCTATTGAACATGTATAACAGCAAATACACGGTTACAATTCAAAACAGAATTTAACAACACAATAACAATACAGTTAGTCCACGGTTCAATACATACCTCGGTTTTTAACCACGGTTTTCGGTTCGGTTCTGATGGCTTGTCACATCAGTTTTTTGCTATTTTTAAGCGACAGGAACAGCAAGAGGTTAAGGAGAAAAAAGAATATTGTTTTCTTTCTTTATTTTACTTAAAAGAATTGAAAACCCTTACTTAAACTTAACTTTACTTTAAAAAAACCCTTGTACACATTCCTAGTGTATTGTATAATATAAAATAAAGATTAACACTGGCAGCTCAGAGCTGTACAGCAGCATTTAAGTATGAAATTTAATGAATAAATGTAAAAATAAAACACTACATAGACTTCACTATAAAATATACATTGATTCTTATTAAAGCTACTGTATTAGTTTTTCAGTCAAGAGCAGTGAGTGATTTTCTTTGTCTTTTGTTGTTGTATTAACATTAAAGGGATAGTTCACTCAAAAATGAAAATTCTGTCATCGAGAAATGAATACAGGTTTGGAACAATATTAGAGTGAGTAAATAATGACACAATTTTAGAGGTGAACTGTCCCTTTAAGGATTGCGCGTTCACTATAGGCTGCGCCGCTGTCAATTAAAGGTCCTGTTCTTCGTGATCCCATTTTTCAAACTTTAGTTAGTGTGTAATGTTGCTGTTAGAGCATTTATAATACCTGTAAAATTATAAAGTTCAATGCCAAAAGTTCAATGCCAAGCGAGATATTTTATTTAACAGAAGTTCCCTTTCAAAGCCTACAGCGAACGGCTGGTTTGTTCTACATCCTGGTACATCCTGCTTTAATGACGTCAGTAGAACAATTTTGTCGACTAACCTCCGCCCACAAGAGTACGCGAAAAAGGGGGCGTGGTCTTGTTGCTCCCGCGTGGATAAGAGGAAGTGTTGCGTTCGGTTGCGTTCGTATAGTTTGTTTGTCGCCATGTCGTCGAGACGCTGTTATTTTCATCCCAGAGTCAAATCACCTTTGTTTGGCTTCCCCAGGGACGCTGTACTTAGAGATCATTGAGCGCATGCATCCCCGTTATGGTGAGAGGCGCGACCTTTCCGGTAACGTGCGCTCTGCGTGCGCTAAGCTGCTGTCGAATCACAACACGGGAACCGCTGGCACAATCAGAACTCGTTACGTGTTTCTGAAGGAGGGACTTCATAGAACAGGGAAATCTTTCAAGCCGTTTTGAGGACAGTGAAAACAGCGGTAGACAGATAAGTAAATTGTGTGAAAAATACTGTTTTTTTACACGCGAAACATGAACACATGTTATATTGCACACTGTAAACACAATCAAAGCTTCAAAAAAACACGAAAAACGGGACCTTTAAAGACCTGCACGCATCTAATATACAGACACACCGATTTTACTTTCACTTTAGACATAACCGACTGTGTTTATGTTAACCTTGTGTGTATTTGACAATTTTAGTGAAGTAAGACGACTACTTAGTCCAGTAATCACGTGTTTGACAGACGTTTAGTGCGCGCGCTCTGAAAAGCACATGTTTAACCGGAAAGGCTTTAAAACGCATGCAAATAATGAACTTTGTTGATTGTGAATAACTCTAGTGTTCTGTGAGTATAACTCCACCACTAATGTGTGATGTGAATGTATGTCGCGTTGTTCAGTATTGGGGTGGAGGCAAATTACAGAATTTGTAGAAAATTATTAATTAATAATTAATTAAATGACAAACCGAAAAAAACGCAATTCACAAGCGCGTATTGAACCGTGAAGGCCGTACCGAACGGTTCAATATTATATTGAGTACTGTGGCATCCCTAATAGAAAGGGAGTAAAATTAACAAACAAAACAAACCAAACATTGAGCCAGGGGTAACATAACATTTAAAATAAATTAGAGAAAAAAATGCCGTTTTTTGTTTTGTTATAAAAAGGCATAACCATTATACTTTGTGCTCCGCTTAAAGGACTTTAAAGTTTTGACTTTGCTGGAAGAAGAGATATTCTCCAAATAGCATTTCAAGTCTCTACAAAAAAATAATAAAAAGAGGTTTAACAAATTTGCGCTTGTGTATTAAAAACTTGGCTGGAAAAATAGATTTATACGAAAATACTTGTCTTTTATATTCTAATCCAAATAAGACGTCCTTAAACTCCAAAGAACATTGTCTAAGAAAGAAACACGTGAAAGGTTTGTTAATGATTATATATGTATATACCTGAATATGCTATATAACAGGGGTCCGTTCTTCGTACGTCGCTAACTCAGTTAGCTGGATTTGATTGTTGACGATTTGACATGATCTTGGATTAATTGGTTCCTCGACGCTCATCCTGGACTTGCTGTCATAGCAACAGGTCCGTAAGCTTAAACCTGCTCGCGAGCTTATTTCATGTAAACAGGATTAGATTGCATCTTGAGGTGATACTTAAAATCTGTCCCAGCCACTGCTACTTTATTTAGTGATGCACCGATTATGATTTTACATGGCCGATTCCGATACCGATTTTTTTCAAGAAAACTGGCCGATTCCGATACCGATTATTTTTTTTTTACTCAATAAAAGAATGAAATTATACATGAACAAGATGTTTATTTGGTATTTAACAGGCTAAATTGGCTTTTGGCTAATGAAAACAAGTCCGCAATCTGAAATTAACGGGAAATTGAATTGGAAATTCTCTTCCCTCAGTTCTCCAGTTTCCGTATGTAACACACAAGTGACATGTTCGCGAATGATTGCAATATAGGCGAATGTGCACTTCCGGAAAAATCGGCAGAAAAATACAAATAAAACCGGCCGGTTGCCGATCGCGCGGCGCTACAAAACAAAAACCGTCCGGTTCCAATTTTTGGCCGGTCAACCGGTGCATCCCTAACTTTATTACAAGAGTTCATTACTGAACCAGGGGCAATAATAATAACTTTAAATAATAATAATAATAATAATATACAAATTTTAAATTGTATATGTATATGAGAATGTATATAATATTATAATGTTGTGTATAATACTATAGACACAGCCACTTGATTGAGCGATTTATTTGTGATGGAATAATTACTTTATAATTTTATTGGAGGTTTACACACGTTGTACAGTTAATCTGAGCCGTGCATTAATTTAAATGATGACGGATATTATGGGAGTGGCTTGATGCAGATAATTTGATCTTGACCCTTAAGAAACTTTAATACTGTCACGTTACAAATCTGCTTCGAATTGAATTAAAAATGTAATTACAACATTGAAATAAAAATGTAAAAGGTGTACAAATACTCAAAGCTAGCTTGATATTGCTAGCCGTTCCGCAATTGCCTACCCTGCATTTTAAAGGGTTTGTTCACCGAAAAATATAAATCAGCCCATGATTTACTCATCCTCAAGCCATCCTAGGTGTATATGACGTTCTTCTTTCAGACGAACACAGTGGGAGTTATATTAAAACATGTCCTGGCTCTTCTAAGCTTTATAATGACAGTGAATGGGAGCCCAAAATTTAAAAATCCAAAAAAGTGCATCCATCCATTGGGTTTGTGTAAGAAAAAATTCCATATTTATCACATTATAAAGTTAAATATCTAGCTTCTGTCAGACCACATTCTGTATTCAACTTCCGAAGAAAGTGTAACGCCTCTCGCTGTTCAAAACGCTTCCCCTACGCCCGATGTCATCGTCGCGTCAGTCACGCTTTTTTGTTGAATATGGAAGGTGCTCCGGCGGAAGCTAGATATTTGACTTTATAACGTGTTAAATATGGATATTTTTCTTACACAAACGCATGGCTTCACTTCAGAAGGCCTTTATTAACCCCTGGAGCCGTGTGGAGCAGTTATATGATGGATAGATGCACTTTTTTGGGCTTCAAATTTTCGGCTGCCATTATAAAGCGTGGATGAGCCAGGAAATTTATTAATATAACACAGATTGTGTTCGTCTGAAAGAAGAATGTCATATACACCTAGGATGGCTTGAGAGTAGGGCTGTAATCAACCAAAGAAAATCTTGGTCGACTGAAGTCCTGAAATTTTCGACTAAAAAGGATGTAAAAACGTTAAATTAATTAGCTGCGCAGTACTTGTGTTAATTGCAGTGTTAATTTTGACAGCAAATGTTTGATTTAGTTTTAGTCATAGTCTTTTGACTAAAATGCCATTTAGTTTTAGTCATATTTTAGTCACCTGAATTGTTTTTAGTTTTAGTCTAGTTTTAGTCGACTATATATCATAAGATTTTAGTCGACTAAATCTACAGTAGATTCAGTCTCCTAAAATCTAATGAGTTTAGTTAAATTGTAAAACATTAAGCATTTAAGCATTACATAACCGACTGTCACTTGAACTGAAATTTTGACATCATTTTGTATTTGACATTAAGAATACACGAAACAGAGCTCAATTCCCTTTTTTGTTTGTTTTTTAAAAACATCTATATAGTTTTAATAACTTTGAATTTCTGCTTTAGTTAGTAGGCCATATCAGGTTAAGCTAAAGCTTCAAATAAGTTTATTTATATTTTTAATTTCAGTTAACATTTATTTAATTTCAAGTAATGAAGATTTTTAGTGAACTATTATAACCCTGATACTTTGATACTTTATTGAATATGTGTCAAATACTGGTCTTTCCTCCTGACTATGAATTAAATGTGAATGAAATTAAATACAGTTTATTGTGTAACCATAAACAAATATATAACGCGTGACTTTTAATTACAAACAAGTTCGAAATACACATTGACTCTTATTTTGAAATGTCTGTGCCTTACAGTTGCTGGAGCTCATTCAAGTTCAGGAGATACAATATTCGTTGTTACAACCGTCTAAAACATATTACTATATAAACATCGTAAAGTAAACATTGTCATTATTCATCAGCATTAGTTCATAAACAATTGCCTGGCATAAATGTGTGCTATTCATTGATTTTGAACCGCTCTGGAGCTGGATTGGGGATGCGTGAGCCTGAAGAGCGTGATATCGTAGCCTATGACTTCCGAAAATATAGTACTATGTTGTCAACTAGTGATATCATCACAAGAACTTTTGAGGAATATGCAACATAATTTAGACAATTGTTTTTGTCATATGTATTATAATAACTGACAGACACTATAATTTCAGCCGCTCTGTGCAGCTCGAACACAGGATCAGCTCAGCTTCGCGGCTGAGACACAACTAGGGGTGCTCCGATTGATCGGCAACCGATCTCTATCTGCCGATAATCGCTTCGGGATGATTGATCGGCGGTCTCTAAAAAGGCCGATCTCATGAACCGATCTCATGCTGACGACACATAAAAACCCGCACCTGCCGTGAGAGCTAGGGTATGATATGCAACACCGTCTCATTCTCTTTCCAGCGCGGGTAAAATAATTATAATGCTGAAGAGGTACAATTCATATTTCTATATTAGATAACTTGCGCAGTCATTTGAAAACTTTCTGTGAGACGTAAGTTCACAAACAGCGTGAGTGAATCATCGCGTGCGCACGCTCTCTCTCTCCCTCAAAATGCTCAAATGGCTTCACATCAGCGCATCTGCACTAAAATTGAGCTGCTCAGTTGACACAGGATTTGCCACTTTGCACAACTGAGGCAGTGTCGCATCGTTACTAAAGTTTATCATTTGCATTTATTTTTAAGTCTTGCCAGTGTTCAAACCGCTCAGCACTCGCGCGCTCTCCAGACCGTGAGCGCGCGCACAAATACACACACACACACAGGCCATCTCACAAAAAGCTTGCGAGTACAAATTGCGCTGAAATGGTCAGATACACACAAATGTATGTACTAAATTACCGTCTTGACTAGGGATGCACCGAATATTCGGCCACCGAAAGACTTTTATCACCGAAACAACACGGCCGAAATGTTGTTCATGACGTAAACAGAAACCACGACCTGCACGTGCTTGTCTGAAGCAACATGTCTGCGGTGTGGACGCATTTCAGTATATCTGAGAAACACCCACATCTGCTCCATGCACAAGCACTGACAGCGAAAGAAACTCTGAGAGTAAGAGCTACTCTTTAGCGAGAACTGTTCAGTGCAGCAGCTCATGTTCTCGATGAGAAGAGGACCAGACTTCACTGTGAAACCCAACGGTTTCCCAATGCAATCTTTAACAGTGGGCATGTTTTAAGCGCGGAACACACTTCAATCCGAGTCCCCACACCAACATCGATCAACATGTATCACGAAATTCAAACGATAAATGCCGTTTTGACACTCTTTAATGTGGCATCACTGATCACATCACAGTTCAAGCAGCGGCGCGCGCGTGTGAACGCGATCATCTGTGAGCGCGATCGATCATCTCATCCTAAAGAATAAACATGAATGAACATCTAAGGTGTGTTGAGGATACATTACAATTTACTGTCACGTATCATATGTGGTGTAATCGCTCAATCAGTGTTTCAACGGCGGAAAGACCTCAATAAAACTGCTTGAGAACTAAACTAAACAATGTCATGTAGCATCACATTTACCTCAGGCAATCATTCAGTGTCCACAGAATTTATTCACTAGAGTAAATCAACTCTTTCACTAAATATATGCACTATATTAGCCGTTATATTCATTATATTCTACTTAACCTGTTAATGATATCTTGATTATTTCATGTATGTTTAAATAAACCTGTGAAGAAAATGACAGACTCTGTGTATTATTATATTTCAACAACGAATTGGATAAAAAACTATTTTATAATTAGATTTAGAAGTTATTGCAAAAACTTCCTTATGTGAAGTTTACATGTTTGCGTACTGTGTGATTTGAGTGTTGATTATTAGACCTAAAAATAAATAGCAACTGAATTTAGGCTAATAGTTTGGGCTCTGTTGTTAACCTTTAACGTTAATGTGCAAGCATTGCAATTGCATAAATTAATATTAAAGTTAGGCTAGTACGCAGTCATAGCCATAAATGCAATGGTACTAATAATTGGCATAATTTCTTTCGATGTTTCGGTTTTCGGCCTTGGTTTCCTCTTTTTCGGTTTTCGGTTTCGGCCAAGAATTTTAATTTCGGTGCATCCCTAGTCTTGACGAGTATGCACGTAAACCCCGTCGTGACTCGCAAGTGAACGTTTGTGCAACTGCATGTAACCGTATCCGTGTTCGCTCTTAAAGTGACAGCTGTCGAATAAACTGCTGCTGTCTCTGAGTTTCTCTTTGTCTTGTGTTGTTTGATGAACGTTTATGACACTCACTGCTCTTGAATGACTAACTTTTGCAACATTAAGTGTAAGGATTAATCTAATTTAATTTATTCAGGGAAGACCAATATTACAGTTTTTCTCAGTCGCTTTGGTACATTTCTCGAATCATCCTCGAGATTTGCAAAACAGTAAATGCATTTCTCAAAACAATTCGTACAAATAGCAAAACACCATGGATTACCTGCAAAAGCCAGTCTCTTGCTCAAAATCCTTAGTTCATCTCTCAAAAGTAAATATCTGTGTCAATGAACATGGCAATGCCATCAGAATGACAAGTCCTTGTGTCATTGTGTATGAATAAGACAGATGTTCTGATGTAAATATGGCTAAAATTTTGATGACAATTATTGTAAATTGTAGGTTACACCTTAGTGTATGTGGGAGTTTGAATGCAAGAGACTGGACAAGATTCACATTTATGCTTTTACTGTTTGTACTGTAATTTGTTGACAGATGTCATTGCATACAGAAAGGAAAAGACAGCCCTGCATAGCACAAAGAAAAAACCCCCCAGAAAAACAAAAGTAGAAATATGAACGTCTAACAGATATGTATAGAAATATGATTGACATTTTATGACAACTTGTTCAACCATTTTGCATGTAAAGACTTCTGCTATGAACTAATGCCTAAATGTTGTGGGGGGTGAGACTATTCAACAGAGACCCATTATAATACACTTTGTTCAACATGACATAAGCAACTGATAATGTAGGAAACAGCAGAGAATTGTACATAATCATTTGCATGGATTTACACAAGCATTTGCAACTTGTTGAAAGAAATGAGAAACTGCTTTTTTGATGTGCACAAGTGACACAATGATGTGAAGATTGAACAGGTAGCTTTGAGAATTTAAATTCTGATCTGAGAAATGTACCAAAGCGACTGAGAAAAACTGTAATTTACATTTGATTTCTTATTAAATGTCTTTAGTATTTCTTACCTCAATACTAATGTTAGACCTACCTGAAAATTTGTCTTTAAAAACAAAAATGCATTGCATGATCAAATATTTAGGTGAGATTAGGGATGAAACGGTATGGAAATTTAACATCACGATTATAGTGACCCAAATTATCACGGTTATCAATATTATCACGGTTTTGTTCAAATGAGATGAAAGCGTTCAAAAAGAACAGATGCACACACTTAAAACATTTAAACAAGTTTTATATTTGAAATCAACAAACAACAAATAAATCAAGCAGCTCTATGCACTTTTTTAAGCTAGATTCTATTCAGTGGGATTTCCTTCCTTATAATGGCCGTCGTCAATAGCAACGCATAACACAAATAATAATAATTTGTCGTAAATATAATCTCTAATATTATCTCTGTAAATATATTCAAGCAATATTCTCATCAGTGTTCAGCAATGATGCATTTTAATCTAGCATAATTTTGTGTAAGAGCCCAAACAGTAGGCCTATCCTTGTGAAATATGCATATTTCCATATGATTTGACAGTTTATTTTATTAAATATCAAAAGGTATGTATCATACCTGACACCTAGATGAACACCTTACAGTCAGTTTTATGACTGTCATTCCCTTCAAATGCTATTGAAGTTTGAAACGTGTATAACGTTACCAATGTTGTGTGTAACTTTAGAGACGGTCCCTAAATTCGCCAGCGTTATGCCAGTCATATCAGATGCGCTGTGGTTCTGCTGTTTGTTTTAAACCATTTTCGCTGCTGAAATACAACAAAAACAGTCGACCACGGTATGATGAATGAATCTCCTGCATACAGCACACGTTTATCTCTGCTTTGAGTAGATTTCAGCGAGTGAGAGCGGCGCGCGCTCTGAACAAAAACTCCGGTTGATATGAACGCCTCTGATTATGAGACGACGTCGCTTTCATAAACTCAATAGAAACACGTGTAAGTGGTTATAATGCGCAACGCGATTATAACAGATGGCTTTTGAGAAGACTATAATAAATTTAGGGTTAGTTTTATTTCTACAAATGGTGCAAACTCTTTTATAGATAAAAGATTCCCATTCCCTTGCCATTCTGTGATCGGCAGTCGGCAGATCATGATCTTGGTGATCGGCCCCAAAAATGCTGATCGGAGCATCTCTACTATTAACTTAAAGCTTTTACTCTTAAACACAAAAGGCACGTCCACTTTAATAAAAAATTAATATTTATTAAACAAGCCAGATCAAGAGCAGAAAAAACGCTCACAATTAAATAAATAATATACGGCAAACTAGCCTACCGGTTCTTCAATCTGTCCCTCTTCTCCAGTGGGTTGGGCTAATCCAAAAGAAGTGAAAACAAGGGGGGTGTTCTGAAGACTGACTGTTACCTGTGAAACATGGCTGCTCTGAAAACACCCCCATTCGCAATTAGTGCTTTCCACCTGATGAAATGGACGTGGCAAAAAATCGACCAATCAGAATTTTGGTCAAACCAGAACGTATCGACTAATAATCGACTGGGAGATTACAGTCCTATTTGAGAGTTGGTAAATCATGGGATAATTTTATTTTTGGGTGAACTATCCCGTTAAGTACGGAGTAGAGTGGCGCGATTCTGGGTAAAATGAGAATCCCCTTTTTATTTTTTAAATAGAGATTAGGGTTGTGCCGATGGCTGACTGACATCACGATGGAGCGCCACCGTCGTGATGCCACGCCCCCCATTGCGAGTCTTGTTGTGAGTGCGAAGCACACTAAATCCTTTTCTATAGTTAAAAACTTTGCAGGGATTGCCCTGAAAATTAAATTGAGAATATAACTAATGCATATATTCTATTTTAAATACTGTAGTCTATGCCAGATATAGCCTACATTTTGAAATAATAAACGAGGCTCAAACATCCATTTCAAGCATGCGTGTTTATTTCAGCACTTCCGTCAGTGAAACAACACACCACAGCCTGTTAAATATTTAAACAATTATCAGTAAATAATGGTAACCTAAAGAATATAAGAAAATTAAATATTAAAAAAATAACTTCATTTCCCCTCAATGATGCGTCCCCTCCGCTCTGCGCGAGATGAAACACGAGCTGGATAGACACCTTCTCGAATATCTTCGTCTTCATGTTTTCTCATGATCTTGCAAAGCAACACTTGTTGTAAAAGTTCTGAAGAGCGTATTTTATCTTCCACAGGGTCAAGCCATTTAAGCTATGTTTGATTATTCACTGCCAGAGAAAACTAAACTAAAATGGCCTGGTGTGAAATGCGCTATTCAAATAAACTTGACGCGCCTTACCAAGTCTAATAACAAGCACAAACTGTGTTAAATAAAATTAAGTAAAAAGGTAGCCTATTCGTCCTACAATGTTTTTCTACTTTCCCACAGTAAAGGACGTGAATGGGTATAATAGACTTAATTATAAACAAACGAAAGGAAGAAACGTTTATAATTCCCTGCGAAATGAGTGCGGCGCGAGTGAAGATTTGAGAAAAGAAACGAGATGTATGTCCATGTGGGATAAAATGGACTAACGTTAGGCCTATTGTTAAAATTCACGGAAATCGCAAAACAGAATAAAAAAGCTGACAAATCTTGAATTGGGCTCAGCTACCTCTCTCATTCGGCATGAATCCATTCATGGCTGCGAATTTACTTCCTTTGTAAACAAAGCTTTGTGCTTCACTCTGTATTATTCACGTAAAACAGCATTAACATACAAAACACTGGCGAAATTATAGTTTTGAATTAGAAAATGGTATTTATGTAAAGATATATTAAAATAAAAAGTGCACAACTCTTCTTAAGTGGAAGGAAGCTACTTTTTTTTAACCTCACGTGCAACCTAGCGCAGATGAGTCATTATTTGGGTTCGAAAAATAACGAAATTATAGTTTTTAAGTAGAAAATAGTATTTATGTAAAGAGATGGTAAAATACAGATATAGTAAATTATATATTTGTATTAATAAAAAAAACGACGATATCATCGTCCATCACAATGTTTTACTGTAAACATCGTCAACTGCCAATTTAGGAGACATCGCCCCAACCCTAATAGAGATCACGATTCTCCCACTATTCTGAATACACAACTAAACAAAACATGTAATTTACAACAGATTCTAACAAAATGTTAATTGCTTCTGTTTATATTCTATATGTCTTACAGTATATATGCAGTCTATTAAAAACGAAACTTGAATAAAAAAATGTCCGTTTGAATGAATGATTCAGGGACTCGCTCATAAAGTGAAAATGGAAAGGGAAGGGATCTGAAACAGAAACTAGAAATTAAGCTATGAAAAAGAATAAATGTAACCATCTGGACAGAACCATCAGTTTTCTTCAAATTTCAAAGCACCCGGGTAACAAGGGGTCTACAGCTTATTGTCTCTGTTTGGTTAGTTACATTTATGATTCTTGAAATGCCTTAGCCATTGAACGGGCGTCCGGATGCTGTCTCAGGAGAAAGTCTTGATGGTGTTGAAGTTGCAATCCATTTCTTCTGCGTTGAACGAAGAAATGATGATGAACTAGCGGTGTTAGTTTGACTCTGTTATGGTCGAGGAAGTTACAATGGCCCCGCACCGGGGGAAAGGTCCCACTGTCGGACTGGATGTCTCCAGTCTTTTCACACGAACCGCAACCAGGAGGAGGAGGAAGAAGAAGAGAAGGGTCACTGGGACAGTGTCCTTTAACGTCTGTGGAGGTCACTCCTCCAGGGGGTCAGTGAGCCAATGGTAACTTAAACTTTCGGAGGGAAAGTTTAGGACCCTTTGTCTTTGAGCATGGTGTGCATATTAGAGTGTCTGGCAGTTTGTGTCCCTTCATACTCTGAATTAAAATAACAAGAATACAATGCTTGTTATGAGGAGGTGATGTACACCAATGTGAAGGGCATTAAATGAGGGTTATTTTGGGAGGAAGTATAGTAGAGCTGCACGATTAATCGTTAAAAGATTGCGCAGGGCTCGACATAAGCAATGGCCCGGGGCCAGTAAAAGAGTATGTCGGGCTATTTGAATGGCCAATCACTGGCCCGCGCGGGCAAAACAAACGTCATACCGTCAAAGAATTGCGAA
Source organism: Gobio gobio (assembly GCF_949357685.1). NCBI lineage: Eukaryota > Metazoa > Chordata > Actinopteri > Cypriniformes > Gobionidae > Gobio > Gobio gobio. Next base: position 63,727,955 of record NC_137100.1, on the reverse strand, counting down.
GATGTTGGCTCTCAGTACCTCACCGATGTAGCATGTCGAAGGTAAGTTACTCAACTAGCTAGCTAATATATCACCTTAACTTTGCTCATAAATGATAGATCCAAAGTGCGAGTAGCCTACTTGACTTGTGTCATGAGTGAATTTGGGTGTCATTCCAAAGGCAGCGCGCGCGCGCGCTCTGAAACAGACAGAGACGAGTAAATTATACTTTCGGTTTCATGTGCACGTCAGGGATGGCTGACGCAAAACTGTAGTTCCGAAGTTTTGCGCGATCCGAAGCGCAGATGTTTCGAGTCGAACGATCCGAAGCGTGATTCAAAACACCTATGTCACGTGACTACGGCTAAATGAAGCCAAAAATATCTTATATAATGTGTATCTTTGTTAATTGTTTATCTTTAGTTTTTATATATATATATATATATAAAAACAAACAAACAATTAACAAAGATACACATTATATAGGCAAACACAGTGCTAACATTACTGGTCAGGCAATAAAAAATTCAGTTACAGTGACAATTTGGTTATTTTTGCATGTCTCCAGGGGCTCTCTAGCTCTTAATTCATTTACTCCATTTGCTGTAGGCTATTGATTAATCCTAATGTATACAATACATACAGCTTAATGGAAAAGTTTTCCTTATATTTCTTTCAGGGCCAATAAAAATATAGAAGGGGCCAGCAAACCTCTGATCTACTGGCCCCAGGGGCCAGTGGGAATTCTTTTTAATGTTGATGAGCCCTGGATTGCGATCTCGATTCTAAATGACAACGATTCCGCAATAACGCCTGTTACACATCGCACGCATCAGAGGAGCGTGAACAGCGTGTGCTTTGTCGCCGCTCCTGTTAAAGGATTACTTCAAAACGAACATTTCCTGATAATTTACTCACCCGAGGAATAGGGCCTTATCTGGCGAAGCCATCGGTCATTTAAAAAAAGAAAAAAGTATATACTTTGTGACCTGAACTGCTCATCTTGAGCATTTATACACAGAGTCTGTCATTTTCTTCACAGGTTTATTTAAACATACATGAAATAATCAAGACATCACTAACAGGTTAAGTAGAATATAATGAATATAACGGCTAATATAGGTAATATATTTAGTGGAAGAGTTGATTTCTCTAGTGAATAAATTCTGTGGACACTGAATGACTGCCTGAGGTAAATGTGATGCTACATGACATTGTTTAGTTTAGTTTACAAGCAGTTTTATTGAGGTCTTTCCGCCGTTGAAACACTGATTGAGCGATTACACCACATATGTTACGTGACAGTAAGTTGTAATGTATCCTCAACACACCTTCAGATGTTCATTCATGTTTATTCTTTAGGAAGAGATGATCGATCGCGCTCATGCGCGCGGCCGCTTGAACTGAAGCGCCTATACAGTAATCAGTCACTTCATATTTAAGAGCGTCAAAACGCCATTTATCGTTTTAATTTTGTGATTTAAAATGGCCTGAATACTTAATATGTTCGTGTGGGAACTCGGATTGAAGTGTGTTCCGCGCTTAAAACAAGCCGACTGTGAACTGTAAAAGATTGCGTTCGGCAACCGTTCGGTACACACACGCACCGAGCCAGAACGGTTCGGTATGAATGCGTACACCGTTACACCCCTACTAGATATAGACTGAAGTACCGCTCCTGTGTTTACAAAGCGTACGTGCGAAGTCTAATATAAACGTCCTTTAGCAAAAAAAGGTTAAACCACAATGTCAGACGATTTTGAAGTAGAAGATGGAGTTTTTTTTGGTAAACGGTGTTTGTAATAGTCCTCGCACCCCTGGAATGTTTTCCTCAAAAAACGTAATTTCTTTCGACTGAGACAGACATGAACACTTCGGATGAGATGGGGGAGAGTAAAATATAAAATTTTGAAGTGAACTAATCCTATAAAGCTGCAGTCCATAACTTTTTATGGTTAAAATTATCCAAAATCATGAGTACATAACCATCCAGTGTTCAAATCTCCTTAACGTAGCCCGATTCTATAATTTGAGTGGTACTGGTGGATTTCTGTAGAAAATTCAAGCAAAAATTTTGCGTCATTACGTCACGTCTGTAATAAAGGAGGAGTCCCGGCTAGTAGTGGGTGAGGATGCTGCAGGTGGCGGATCATTTATATAGCCTTTTCTCACAGCAGCTGGAGTAATTAAACATTTTGGTGGCGGATTGTAATCCAGAAAGGACCTATACAAATCATCAGTGACAACTGGAGATTCACCCATAGTCAAAAGCAAAAGATTAGACTGTACGGAAATTAAAATCTACAGATAAGGCTAATAACACTTAAAGGGTTAGTTCACCCAAAAATGAAAATTCTGTCATTATTTACTCACCCTCATGTCGTTCGACACCCGTCAGACCTCCGTTCATCTTCAGACACAAATGAAGATATTTTAGTGTAAATCTGATGGCTCTGAAAGGCCTCCATTGGCACAATGGCACGGTTCACTCTCAAGACCCTTAAAAGGTACTAAAGACGTCGTTACAAAGTCCATCTCATTACAGTGGTTCTAAAATAACTTTATGAAGCGACGAGAATAGTTTTTGTGCGCAAAAAAACCCTAAATAACGATTTATATCATGATGACCGATTTCAAAACACGGCATCATGAAGCTTCGAAGCGTTATGAATCAGTGAGTCGATTCAGCGGTTTGAATCGCCAAAGTCACGTGATTTCAGCAGTTCGGCGGTTTGACACGCGATCCGAATCATGATTCGACTCACTGATTGATAACGCTTTGAAGCTTCATGATGCATTACTTTGAAATCGGTAATCACTATATAAGTAGTTATTTAGGTTTTTTTTGCACACAAAAACTATTCTCGTCGCTTCATAAAGTTATTGTAGAGCCACTGTAGTGAGATGGACTTTGTAACGACGTCTTTAGTACCTTTTATGGGTCTTGAGAGTGTAAAGAACATTGTGCCAATGGAGGCCTTTCAGAGCCATCAGATTTCAACTAAAATATCTTCATTTGTATTCCGAAGATGAACGGAGGTCTTACGGGTGTCGAACGACATGAGGGTAAGTAATTAATGACAGAATTTTCATTTTTGGGTGAACTAACCCTTTAATAATTTGCAAGGTTTGGTGTTGGTGTGATATGAGCTAAGTGATCATTAGATCGATAGTGTGAGTTATTGTAATGCTTTTTTTTCCTCAGTCGGTCAGACTAAAAGTGGCAGACATGTTACTTGTTCAGATGTCATTTTCCGGTAAAACTCTTAATTTGGACGTAGAATCTGTAGTTCCGAAGTACAGTGTCCACACACACTCCTCAAAACATTAGACTTATCTGCGCTGAGGAGCCGCGACGACGCACAATCCATGTAAAGATGACAATTGCAGGTTTCAAACAGAGATGGCGACAAAGAGGCAAAACTTACGGACTGCATCTTTAATGAATGAGACGGTCATCCCGCTTCCTATGTGAATGCTTTCATTCATTGATATGGGCATCGACAAAACACGTGCTGCTCGCCTTAGGCTTTAGGGACTTTGGTTAACCTTTGAAAGTATGATCGTCACATTGCAACTTTCAAATCTGCGTTTGCGCTGTCACTGATCCAGAGGAGAGCAGCTGTCATGTAAATGTACAGAATGATGCAACTTCACGAACAGATAATCTTTTCAACTGCACATTATCGTTATTTATGTATTACAAACATTTTAAATGACGTGATAGAAGTTAACTGGGTCAAAAGTTTATAGTTTCATCTTTTGAAAGTATTTTGGCACGTGTATGTATTGAATTGCATATTGACAAGCGAGTGTAAAAAAGCATTGAATCGTTCATTTAAAAGATTCACAGATGCTGATTCATCCAAAAAGATGCACATAATTTTTGTAATTATTTAGTTCAAATTAATATATATTTTAAATAAAAGCAATGAACATTTAGTCAGAAGCTCTGGTTTGCATGTTACTTTGTTTAGTTGGAAGAATCGCAACCTCCATTTTACACATTAAAAATCGTGATTCTCAATTGATCTAGAATCGTGCAGCTCTAAAGCATAGTATAGATGAGTTTACATTAACTAGTGGCTCTATCATAACGCATGCATAAAACAGTATACAATACAAAAGACACTATACAAGACAGTAATAATCATACTCACAATGTCCTGGGGATATGCATGTTCATTCATAGAAGGTTTGCCTATGAATTAATGGTAAGAAGTCCTTTTTTATGGGCATTATGTGTCTTTTGGCCTGTACTTTTGCATGTGGACACCTTCCCTTACCTGGAATGTCTCTGAGGTCCACTAGTTGATGAGCCAGGGGGAATAAAGACTGATAATGGTCAGTGGAAGAGCAGACATCTCGGCGCCTGCTTAGGCATTTGCTTTTTACAGTCGTGAGGCGTCTGTTGGATTATTCATTAAATATAATGAATAATTGTGTGTCTGATTGGTCCAAATGCTACATCATGATTCACAGTGCAGAAACCAACTGTTTCAAAGCAACTACTACTTGAGGCAAAATAATCAATTATAAATAATGCATAATATATAATCATTTATATGTACTGTTTAAGTAATGTTGGTGGAGTGATTGCATGAGCTGTTCCCAAATGCTCTTTGTGTTCTTATTATAGGAAACATCCATCCTGGAAGAGTATAACATCAATTGGACACAGAAGCTGGGAGCTGGGATCAGTGGTCCTGTGAGGTATGTCCAGTTTGAAGGGTATATTGTAAGGTCATATTTGTGTAAAATAACACTGGAGAGTAGTTGTATGTGTTTTCCTGTAAACACTGGAACAAAATCAATTAATCTGTTCAACATGTTCAGAGGTCTTCTGCTTCTGCCGCTTAAAATGGCTCAACACTGATATTAAAAATGTTTATTTATAATTTATTATAATTATAGACAAACCTAGCATCATGAATGAGTAAATTAAAATATAGCCCTTTTCGGACAGTCTCATTTTCAGCATTTACAGGGGCTAGTCTAATATTATTTCTGTGGTTTTTTTTTTATTGCCATCTGAATCCAGAATGTCAGTGTTGTTCTCCCACCACCTGCATAAACTTTTTTTTGTTATTTTGACAAACACCAAGGTCATGTGGTAATTTAATTGCCTTCTGAATTCACATCTCTGAGTTTACAAGTTTAAAAGTCACTTTTTAAATCCAAAAAATATAAACCAAGCAGCTTTGTTTACCTCATGTAAATAAGCGGTTTGCATTAACTTGATTACGCTAATTTCCAATTTTTTTAAATTACATAATTTTTAAATAAAATGCAAGACCGAAAACCATTTCAAATATAGTGTGTCTAGCTTGACATGAGAAACAATTACCATCCAAATAGGGCTTATGATAGATTTTATGCTCCTATTGAATTGTGTTCACTTTCAGACGGAGAATTGATAGTGTTGATGAAATAAGGGCAGTTTGCATACGTATTAAATGTAGTAGTGATCAGTGGTGGAAAGAGTACTGAAAAAGCATACTCAAGTAAAAGTACTGTTAGTTGTCAAAAAATGTAGTGCAAGTAGAGTAAAAGTACCTGTCCTAAATACTACTGAAAGTAGGAGTAAAAAGTAGTATTATGCTCAATGTTATTCCACCATATACCCTGCCAATTAAAAATGTAGTTTACTCTTTTATGGATGATTCTCAGTAAGAACAAAAAAAAAAATGAGATCAACAGTATTTCTCCAAGTTTTATTTTTGACTGCTAGCACTAAAAATACAGCCATGTAGTATTTGAGAAAGCAACCAATAATCTGGTAACATTTATGACAACCATTCTGTAGAGGTTTTCTATGGAGACAGATTAGTCTCATTAATAATTCACGCAAAAAACAAGATGCACACATGTGTAGCCAATTGCACATGCATAAAACCAAATTCACGTGCGCAAATTAAAATTATACATTTCACAAATGCAAAACACAATTCGTAGATTTACAACTGTGCACAAAAACTTCTGAATGTTTAAAATGTACACGTTCATCCTGTAATGTGAATGTGCAAATCGTCATTCACGTGTGAATTGCTTTGGATTTGTGCGTGTGTGTTTTTGAGACTTTCCTGGCAGCACTCTCCTCCCACCCGGATCAGTCGAACGCTTTAGCCAATCAGATTTAAGCTTATCAATCGGCCAATCATTATCGCGTGGGGGCGGGGCCACCTGCTGTTACATCATCAGCTTCCTTTCGACCACAAGCAGAGGTAGGCTATGTGCAGTGTGATCGGTTCATTTCTGTGTTTACTGAAACGAAGAAATTACAGATCAGTTGAAGTGATAGTTTATTAACTGCTGTGTGAAAATAAACATTTATGTAGCCTATTGATGGATTCTTATGTTTACTTCATAAAGAATTATTCATATGCATACCATACAATGCTAGGACTGTCTCCATAGAAAGCATAACAATGGTTTGAATGATGAGAGATGGTGTATATAAATAGACTATTATGAAAAGTATAAAGTTTTTGGATATTTTTCACTTGGTCTTGTTCTATTATTTAATTAGGAAAGAGCAGTCACAGCAGTGTGTTTGTACCTGAATGTCATGTCCACCACACATTCAACAAGCATCATTTTCCTCTTCATATGGGACATCTGATTACCACAGCAGTTGCTTACATCTGTTAATATTTAATAAACTATCACTTCAACTGATCTGTAATTTCTTTGTTTCAGTAAACACAGAAATGAACCGATCACACTGCACATAGCCTACCTCTGCTTGTGGTCGAAAGGAAGCTGATGATGTAACAGCAGGTGGCCCCGCCCCCACGCGATAATGATTGGCCGATTGATAAGCTTAAATCTGATTGGCTAAAGCGTTCGACTGATCCGGGTGGGAGGAGAGTGCTGCCAGGAAAGTCTCAAAAACACACACGCACAAATCCAAAGCAATTCACACGTGAATGACGATTTGCACATTCACATTACAGGATGAACTTGTACATTTTAAAGTTTTTGTGCACAGTTGTAAATCTACGAATTGTGTTTTGCATTTGTGAAATGTATAATTTTAATTTGCGCACGTGAATTTGGTTTTATGCATGTGAAATTGGCTACACATGTGTGCATCTTGTTTTTTGCGTGAATTATTAATGAGACTAATCTGTCTCCATAGTTTTCTCGCGGTTAATTAAAAAAGGTTGCAAAGCGTTGTACATTAACAATTTTACATTAAAAAAGCAGTTATTTCTTTTCAAGATGCATTCATTGTACTGCTTTAATTTCAATAGATTTTTTTCTCTGTTAAAAGAATACACTTCAGAATCGAGTAACTCACAATTTTCACCACTGATTATTTTTGCTTGTAATTAAAAACATAAACCTGATTTAAAAATAAATCTGATGTTTTATTAAAGTTATTTGCTATATACATGGACTACAATTTTAAATCGCCATGTGAGAACACATTACATTAAAATATGCACTTGTAATGAGTGTAAAATCAAAAAATTGTAAAATTCTTTATTATTAAAAACTCTGATTCTCTTATTTTGAATATATTTTTTGATTTTGACATTGGATTGTCTTTTGATTTAATTATGCTGGTATGTATATTTTTGTTTTATATATGATTTGTAATGAAGTGTACCGCCCTTTTAAAGGGGCTATATGCGTTTTTCTGAAATTTAAACTCGCGACTGACACCTGTGGCCAAAAAACAGAACTGCTCTCATTTTCTGCTGGCTCTCGCAGTGGTGGTGACGTCACATCCGCAGACAGCGCGGGAAAAGACGACCCGCCAGAAAATATGAAAAATAGGATACAGACTTATAGGTGCACCCACTGTGAGCGGACAAGGTGTCAGTATGCTCATCAGGAGATCTTTGAGTCATAAATGGTAAAATAAAAAGGCTATTGTTACGTTTATTTTGGGGAAAAAGTTGCATATAGCCCCTTTAAGAAACACTTAACTTTGGACGCGTTCTCTCCTTGCTCAGTTGATAAACTACGCTGAGATGAGGATGTATGGTGGCTCACTGAGCAATTTCACAATTTAAGTCATCAGACATACAGTAACCAGCAACAATCCCATTTCATAAAGCGCGACGCATGGAGACAGGACTTATTATTCGCCTTGGCCAATCACGTTGACAGGACAAAATAAACATCATGTAGCGACTGCAGGTTTAGGGAAAATAGCGCAGTAAAAGTACCAATACAGCACTTAAAATGTACTCAAGTAAAAGTACACTTTTTAAACTACTTAATAAAGTACAATTCCTGAGGGAAAATTAGAGTATTTGTAATTCGTTACTTTACACCACTGGTTAGTGATGCACTGAAATTTCCGCAACTGCATTGAATTTTCGACTGAAACTGAAATGTTTAAAATTGTTGGAGGACTGAAATCATTGCCCGAAACGGTGGTTTAATTAGCGCCCCACTGAGAAAAAAAAAAAATACTCTAGAAAGCATTTAGCTAAATATAAAAACGTCCACCCTTCAGCTCATGGTTCACATGTCTTTTGCTGTGAAATCTTTACTGATTTTTATGAAGTAAACGTAAGAATAACTTTTATATTGTTAACACTAACTGGAGTGAAGCCACTCAGGTTTGATTATCCATACATCAGTTTTTAGAAGTATCAAATATGATCAGCTTTTGAGGAAAGTTTATTTGTTAATCTCTCAAACATTGTTGTATTGCATTGCATAGTTTTATGCTCAAATTTCTGTAGTTTTAAAACAAAGTATTTAAACATCATTGGTAACACTTTAGTTTAGGGTTCAATTCTCACTATTAACTAGTTGCTTATCATGCATATTGCTAGGATATTGGCTGTTTATTAGTACTTATAAAGCACATTAATGCCTTATTCTGCATGACCTTATTCTACATACCTTAGTCACCCAATACCTAAACTTAACAACTACCTTACTATCTATTAATAAGCAGTACATTATGATTTTATTGAGGCAAAAGGTCATAGTCAATAGTGAGAATTGGACCCTAATCTAAAGTGCGACCAAATCATCTACTAAGGGCCCTTTCGCGGACCGGATCAAACTGAACAAAGGTTCGGTTAGTTTCTAGTGTGAAAGCATTTTCTGTATGGTTCGGACTTTTTATATTATAATGTTATTTTAAAATTTAATCTCGGCTATATTGATTATGAAAAGTGAAAAGATGCATAATATGTCAGAAGACAGAAGGTCAGAAATGATTTTGACCACTTCATTAAGTTTTCTTTTGTAGAAAGCCTTTCTTTTAAGTGAATTTAGTTTTGTATCTTAATTTTAATCAATGTTTCATCAGCCAATTGCCTGGTTTTAATAAATAAGAAGCGAATAGACTATAGCAGATAATAATCGTGACATGAAGGCATCTGAGCTACCACTTGCATTGCTCTTGAACATGTATAGAAAGCTTGAAATGTCCAAAACAATTCGAAATGAAAAGAAATAGTCAAGCAATGCGCACTGTTCACTAGTGGCAACGATATGCGGCCGTTCATTCATTCTTGTCAAAGACGCACGTCTGTTTACAAACCAATCAATGTCCAGATGCAGCCCACATAGATGATGACGACAGGACGCAAGTGTGTCATGTAAAGCTCTTTAGTGCACTCTCATAATTGCAATGTGAAACCAAACCAAAACTAACCAACTGTATCAAAACATGAACTTCGGACCTTGGTGCGGACTTTCAGGTGTGAAAACGCCCTAAGACATATTGTGTAGATATAGTGACGACGACTGATATTTATATGCATTTTATGTAATTAGCTGCTATATTATGTGTTATTTACATTACAAAATTCAACTTACTTTTTGGCCATATAAACATGAGCAGCTGTATGGAGGACGAGAAATGACTTGAGTATAAATAAATAAAAGAATAAATACGTAAATGCAGAATTAAATAAATAAATGTAGAAATACATAAATAAATGAATTGAATAAATATATGAATAAATAAATATAGAAATGCATAAATAAATGAATAAATAAATAATTAAATGCTGAAATAAATAAATAAATATATGAAGAAATAAATATAGAAATGCATAAATAAATGAATAAATAAACAATTAAATTCTGAAATAAATAAATACATGTATAAATAAATATATGAAGAAATAAATATAGAAATACATAAATAAATAAATGCCCAAATAAATAAATAAATGAATAAATAAATAAATAAATAATTTTGTTCCCGTGATTAACATCGTTCTAGTATGATTTACCATAATTTAGTCAAAAAAGGCTAACTATCTCGTCTTCGTTCCTAAGAAACGGGTTTGCCTAATTGACCAATCCTGCATTTATACAAAAATAGCACAATTCAAAATTATACTTTTGACAAATGTGTTTATTCATTTATTTCTGCATTTATTTATTTATTTGAGCATTTAATTGTTTATGTATCCAGTTATTTATTTCTATATTTCTTCATACTTTTATTTATTTCGGCATTTAATTATTTATTCATTCATTCATTTATTTATTTATTCATTTATTTATGTATTTCTATATTTATTTATTTATTCATTTATTTATTTATTTATTAATTAATTAATTAATTTATTTATGTATTTCTATATTTATGTATTCATTTATTTATTCATTCATTTATGTATTTCTACATTTATTTATTTAATTAATTAATTAATTCTGCATTTATGTATTTATTCATTTATTTACTTAAGTCATTTCTCGTCCTCCATACAGCAGCACCAAATCGCATATTTTTGCTCAGTTTGGGCCAGTTTTTTTCCTCCTCGAGTTTGAGCTCCATATTCTCACTATATTAGACATTAAATGAGCCTTAAAAGCCTGATGTATCAAATATGATACTCAAAATAAATACAAATGCAAACTTTTTTTATGTTTATGTTGTCTAAAGGTTCGATAAAATATTTAGTTGAATTTTTTTTTTATTTCATATGTCAGGCTTTACAGGGTTAAGACATTAACTGATGTATCGCTGTTTTTTTTTTTTTTCAGGGTATGCGTGAAGAAGTCGTCACAAGAACGGTTTGCCCTAAAGATCTTGATTGACAGACCCAAAGCACGCAATGAGGTAGTGAGCACCATGTGGATGATTTGATTTCATTTATTTGAAGAACTTGTCTTTCTTTTTGTAACTACTCGTTGGTTATTCAACAGTCCACGCTTCTGAAATACTGATGTCCATACGTTTTTATTTATCGATCTGAGACACCGTGAAAACTAGACTTCAACAGAGACAACACAACCCCGCAAAGACACATAATCAAATAAAGAAATACAGAAGATAATAACTCTTTTACCGTGTTTGCCTGGTAACCAACAGTAGAATAATCAGGAGCCCATGTTTATCTGAATTCACGTTTGCCATTCTGTTGACGCCAACACTTCCGGGTTAAATAACCCAGGAAAAGTCGCATGACGATCACAAAATCCAATACCAACAAAATTAACGAAATTGGTACACATATACACATTTGAATCATAAATAAAATATAAAATAAAATAAACATTAACCCCTGAAAACACCAATATGTATTATATACACATATATACCATATATATACCCACACACACAATATGTAACCCACAGCTGACCTACCAGTGTCAACTACACTTTTCATGTTAGAGTTTAAAGGGATAGTTCGCCCTGAAATGAAAATTGCCATCAATTTCACTCACCCTGGTGTTGTTCTAATGCACCGGTCTCCAGCAGAGGCTGTGAAGTTGAAATTTCAGACTTCACAGAACATCTTTAAATTCCCTGCTGTGATTTTATTTGCAGGTCCGGCTTCACATGATGTGTGCCTCTCACACCAACATTGTTAAAATAATGGAGGTGTATGCCAACAGTGTACAGTTTCCTCATGAGTCCAGTCCAAGGTAGTGGAGTCCAACATGTGCAGTTTTAAGACGGTGTTTTTAATGATATAGGCTAACTACCTAAAGATATAAATAATCTGTTTTCTCTACCTCTTTCTGATAGGGCAAGGTTATTGATTGTCATGGAAATGATGGAAGGCGGTGAGTTGTTCCACAGAATCAGCCAGCACAAGCACTTTACAGAGAAGATGGCCAGCCAGGTCACAAAACAGGTACAGCATTGATAGTCCCTTCGGCTGCATTCACACTGAGAGCCTTACACGCGCCGTGACCGGCGATTTAAAAGGTTTATTAGTTAGAGTTTGTGCCCTAACCAGCCAGAAACGGTTTCTATTTCTGCGACGTTGCGGCTGGAACAACAACACAAACATGGCACTGATAGTGCTCCCAGCTTTGTAACATAGTCGTACTAAAAGAAACAATTCACCTCAGATCCTGAAATTAAGAACGTTCAAACTGTGAACAAACAAGTGTATTCTATGACAAATATTGTTTAAGTAACTCAGTATGTTTTTTTCTTTTATGTTTAAAGCAGCACTAGGTAACTTTTCAACCTTTATAATATATTTTCAAGACTCTTGTGATGATACATCGACTTACAATAGGTTGAATGACACGTCTGCCATAGCCTGACGGGGTCTGTATTGGACTTTTTAAACTTCGGGTTTCCGGTAGTAACCCGAGAACAAAAAGAACTACAAAATTCGACTGCTTTATGGCATATACGTCACTTCCACCACCACCCCCACTTCCTTAAATTTGGACATGCGAGCCAAACTATAATTTGTTTGCCGAATGTTATAGTCATGGCCGAAGCAGCACAGAAAAATAAGAAAGCAAAGGTTTTGTCGGAGGAAAGCAAAAAGCGGAAGCGAGAAAGTGATCGGCTTAAAGGCAGGAGGATCAACATTGGGCAGCGTTTGCTCGTTGGCGTGAGCTGAAGGAGGAGGGGCTACATTCCTGCAAGTAAATACATAAGACGTACAAAATCATATTTTAGGATACCTAACATGTCTGTGATATTTGTCTTGCCTCAAGCTATAATGCAAATCGATTTTTCAAATTTGCAGATTCATCTATGGTAGCTTGATATTATAATATTGACGACATATGGTTATTATCTACCACTCAAACATTGAATTGAAGTATCATAGATTCTGTAAAACGGGAACCAATAGACTAGGCTACTATAATGACGCTGGCTTGTAAACGTGAGCATCGCGATCATTTGCCGTTTGAAAAAAAATAAAACCCATGAAATGATATTCATATGACATGCTGAAACATGTGCCACTGTACCTGGGATGAAGACATTTCACACGCGACGCAAGCAGAACTCCTGCATGTGAACTCCTGCAGTGTTCAGGGTTTATCATGGTTGTCATGTCAATAAATGCACATGCGATGCATCCACTGATGTAGAATGACAGAGTTTACGATAGTAGTAGAGGACAATACAGTTTCCCAACTGTAGGGGGACCCCAAGAGCAAAACCTACCTAGTGCTGCTTTAAATGGTGTAATATTTGTGAATTTGATTATGTACTTATTAGGCTTGCTACGATAGTCGGTGTTGCCGGTGTTACCGGTGTCCAGACTCAACACCGGTTACATCACTTGCCCACCGTGGCACCGCCCACCGTCTTTTTGATTTATTTTATAGTAATAAAATAATTTAGTTCAGTTAGAGAACAGACAATACAAATAAAAACTGAACGTATCTGCTGAATAAAGCAGGATCCGACCGTGAGTCTCGGCAGCGGCAGGAGTCATTCATCAGAGAGTGAGGAGCTGACTGAGATGATCGCGGAAGATTTGGTTTCAAAGCGAAACGTAAAAGCGCCTATTTAAGGGAGTTTGTCATTTGCTTTGTTGTTGTGTTTTTCATTAAAAATAATAGGCTATTGAACCCACAATTCAAGCAACCCGCAGCCGAATTGGCGCTAATTCAAAACCGAAAGTAAAATGTGCACAGCTGCACAGAGCGAGCATTGTTTACTTTCGCCTGGCTCCGCAGTGCGAGCCTCCGCGCTACGCTGACTGTGCGCATTTATTTTTGCCGCGCGCAAACACGGACGAACGGTTATTCATTCATGGCGTGCATCCCAATCATAGACTGATCAATGCTTGATCAGTGCCCTGACTACTGAACTAGGGAACTGATTGAGACGCACCCATGGCCTCACAGAGCGCGCATTTACAGACCAGCTGTCATTCACGGTGTGTGCGCACTGGCACGTTTTCAGTTCAGAGCGGTCGTGTGCATGTTACTTTCGGTTAGATAGAATTAGTGATTTAAAAGCCTCTGCCGGTGATATCGGTATTACCGGTGTTGTCACACATCAATTAACCGGTGGGGAAATTTCCTCATTTTAAACCATTTGACCGCACAAAGACGCGAAAAAGAAATCGATTCGGATCTCGCACGCTGTTTTCTGTGCTCACACAGAGCGGCACAGGTTCACACCGAGGACGATAACTAAAAATATGGATAAACGTATCATTTTGAAAATGATTCTAAATGTAAAAGCAGAGTTCACACCACATCTATAACGATAACGGCACAGAGGAACATTATCGTTGGAATCACTTTTAGATTTTTATCCTGCTGATGAACAATAAAAACATTAAGAGCCAATCAGAATCAAGCTTGAGCATTTAAAGTGACAGACGACATACGCTCATAATAAACAGAACGATATCATGCGTTGGTGTGGATGCTAATGTAGTTATCATTATAGTTGTCTTTCTTGGTGTGAATGGGCATTAAGGCCCTTTCAATAACTCCAATATTATTTTCATTTACATCATTATAAATACTCTCTATTGTTTTTAGCCGACTTATGAAAATTATTATTGAAATTAAATGTTATAAACATCATATTTGCACTGGCACCAAATTGAATGACTCCTATTTGTATTAAATAGTTTATGACGAAACTTCTGTCTGTCTTTTTACAGATAAGCCTTGCATTGCAACACTGTCATTCATTAAATATTGCACATCGAGACCTGAAACCAGAGAACCTGCTCTTCAAGGATAATTCCCTGGTGAGATCCGAAACCCAAATAATGTTTTATTCCATAAATTCATTTTTTTCCTTTCATTAAAGTGTGACTGAATTGTTATACCAGGGATGGTCAGAATAGAAATGCTGCTCATTAAAAAATACAAATAAGGACGTTTTTTAAATGCATATGATTTTATATGGAGTGTTCATATCACATTATTATTATTGGTATCTACAGTAATAATTCATCATACCACAGTATATTTTGTTGGTCAGAATTAAGATGTTAATAAAGAAAACTCGTATAGCATGTTATATCACATCCATTTTTAATTTCCAGAATGCATGTATTGTTACACTGCTAATCCTCATTCCTTAAATTCTAATAATCAGTAAGGATATTTTCCAGTGTTATATTTTGAGTCGTGTTTCTTCAGGATGCCCCTGTGAAACTCTGTGATTTTGGTTTTGCCAAAATCGACCAAGGTGATTTAATGACCCCACAGTTCACTCCGTACTACGTAGCACCGCAGGTAAGACCTCATTTATAGATGTAAACTGTTCTTAACTCTTACTTTTAAAGGGGTCATACTATATCATCAAATCACATTTCCTTAAAGGAATACGCCGACGTTTTGGGACTTTAGCTTATTCACCGTATCCACCAGAGTTAGATAAGTCCATACACACCCTTCTCATCTCTGTGCCATAACTCTGTCTGACACACACACTGCTAGCCTAGCTTAGCACAAAGACTGGAGGTAAATGGCTCCAGCTAGCCGACTGCTCAATAAGTGACTAAATAACACCAACATTTTCCTATTTACATGTTGTGATGTGTGTAGTTACATCGTGTACTAAGACCGGCGGAAAATGAGAAGTTGTGATTTTCTAGACCGATATGGCTAAGAACTATACTCTCATTCCTGTGTAATAATCAAGAGCTTTGAGCCTTACCATGAGTGCAGCGGCGCAATGATATTACACAGCGGCTGTCTACCTTATTTGAAAGTACTCGTGCGAAAAAAAATAATAATAAATAATTAAAATTAAGAGACAATTTATACAAAACGCAATTCACTTTCTACCAAACAAAAAAATTCACTTTTTGCAAAACCAAACTCCAGAATAATTTATTTAGAATGTAGTCAACAAAGGCCTATTATATTTTAAATTATCAAAAGATTTGACTACACTTAAAAAAAAATGCTCTTCTTATTTAGTTAAAAATTTTATTTATCTAGTAAATGCATCTTGATTTAAGAATGTTTAAATATTTAGACTAGAAACCAGACAAAAATGACTAAGAGCATTTCTTTCTACATTAAAAAAAAATGTTTTTAAAAGTAGTCTCATGCTAAAAAAATTAATAATAAATTATTAACATTAAGATACAATTTATACAAAACGAAATTCACTTTAAAGAAAGCAATTTACTTTCTACAAAACAAAACAAAAAAATCCCTTTCTACATTTCAAAACTCCAGAATCATTTCTGACAAACTTCGATATGAAATAAAAAAAAAATACCATTAGGCTATAATATTTAAACATCAATATGAAGCAAAATACATTTGACTGGTACTATATTTATAGCATATGAGCAGACATTTGCGAATAAAAGCTTTATTGATGTGACAGGCTCTTTTACAATAAACACATTATAATCTGTCCAAAACAAGCCAAATAAATCTTGTCTAAACAGTCTTGCGTGTATGACATTTAAAGTTGCTACAGGATTCATATTTAAACGGTATTTTTGCATTTAATATTCACAGATGCTAACAGAATAAACTGACCTTACAATCAGCGGAGGAATCCGTTGCTCTTAGAAATGAACAGTTTTTCATGAGGATAAATCCAGGATTATTCCTCAACGTGTCTCAAAACGATGTCGCTGAAGTAACGTTTACAGCGCTTCACTTGATGTGTTTGTATGAGTTGTGTGTCGACTCTGGATCGTCAGTATTTGAATCTGAAAGAGCGCGCTCTGTGTGGGCGTGGTCGCATTAGCGGATAATGAAGTGGCTCGCGAGTGACTGACATCTATCGCTTTTCAACCAGATTACATAAATTTTTTTACATTGTTTAAAACCTGACATTTCAGCGTTTCTTTAGACATATGTCTCATGTTTGTGAGACAAGTATTCACTAAGCTAGAGGTCCTTTTCTGAAGACTATCTGAATGAACGTCTTTGAGAGAGAGGCTGCAGATCGCGCATCATGTTTGTTTTCTTTATTTTGCAAAAAGCAAAACATGTTGTTTTTATTGTGACTTTACACAAAAAAAAGAAACTTAACAGATTATAATGATGTATAACACTTGCCTGACTGATAAAAAAACGAGTTATTTGAGTCTCTTGGGCACTGATGAGAAAAAAAGAGAGTCGATCGCGCCGGCGCGATCACCGACTCGAGGGGGTTAAATCTGATCGTCATTATAAAGCAATGATCAGATTTAATTGAGTCTCTTTAGAAGACTTGAAATAAACAGCACATATAGGCTGAACAGCACAAACGTATTAATCCTAAATGTCTTTTTTCTACATATCCTAATCATTTGTGAACAACATGTATTCTTCAATGAGCTCGTTGTTTCTGGCTTAAATTAATACATTGTTAGCTAACTGTGATTTTTTTTTTTTTTATGTACATTTCTGAAATCCATTACTTGGACACAATCTAAATTGTAATGTAGACGCATGCATTTTCTGTAAAGCTGCTTTGAAACGATATGTATTGTGAAAAGCCTATTGCCTATGAATTGAATGTGATCTAACTTTCTTTTAATAGGTGCTGGAGGCACAAAGACGCCACCAGAAAGAAAAGTCTGGAATTATACCTACCTCACCCACCCCGTACACATACAACAAGGTATGGCTTATGCAGCTCAGTGTTATGGCTTGTTCTTTAACCCTCTGGTGCTCTTCGGCCATTTTTTATTTTGGAATGGAACGAAAGGTTTTGGCACTTGCTATGTGAACACAAACAAAAATCATAGAGCTGATTCGAAAAGGTTAATGGTACTGAAAAAAATGGTCACACTTGTATTGTTCGCGGTCAAAAATTTGCACATTGGAAATTAATGGGAGACTAATTTCATCTAGTGGAAACTTTTGGTACTGCGCCCCAAACAAAATCTTACTGAAAGCTCATTTTTTGAGCTATCAACCTCAAATTTGGAACACAACTTATTTATGCCAATTTTAGAGTAAAATGTTTTTGAACGTATATATATTAAATATAAAAATGTAAGTATTTTTGTGCATTTGTCATAATAAATTTATAATAGACTAGATTATAACTTCCATATAAATATAGTTTAGTTCCATTAATCCCCTTAAACCGCCATACGAGGAGCACCAGAGCGTTGAACTTACTGAAAATGTAATCTAAAATTCATCCTTTTTATTGTCTATTTATAATCAGACAACTGACTTGATGGTCACTGGTCATTTTTAGTAACAGTGCAAATTTCTCATCACTATCTTATTCTTACTACACAGTTTTTGAACTCTTCAAAAATATCTGGATTTCAGTGTTTCTTACTCATAACTTATGGTCTGGTCATCATCTACAGTTACTCACAACTACAGACAAACATTTAGTCTGCTCCTACACAAATTATGGAGGCAGAAACTTTATATAAATTGAGATGCACATGGAAACATTTGGGAGCTAAGAAATGTGTTATCAGTCAGTGCCCTGTGAATTCATACATTGTTTCTCAGCAACGAGGTTATAACTGTTTTTGAAGTGATTTATACTTACAGCTTTTCTATTTTGTAGAGTCGCTGCACATACGCAGGTATTTCACACAATCGTTCTCTCACTAATTCATTTGAATTCATTGCAATACATGTAATATTTCCACACCTTAGAATTCTAGATCTAATAATGACACAGAGATAAAATAACTAATGACGATTACCATTATTTTCATTTGTTCAAACATCAATGACGGCTTTAACTTGTCCGTGCTGGCAAGTGATCACGATATAAACAAGAAAAAAACACCTGATATGAATTATAAAAATATTTTTTTTTTATCTGTTTTAAAATAGCATGACCGTTTCAAACTCAAGGCTCAATCGTGTTGCCCATATTTATGTTAATAAATAAATTCAAAATATCAAATTAAAACACACTAAATCACTCTGCATAACATAGATTTTACAAGGACGGTTTTGGATACACTTAATTTGGCAACACTTTATTTTACAGTGTCCTTGTTATATGTTACATGTACTTACCATAGTAATAACAGTAAATTATGCATAATCGCATGCAACTAACCCTAAACCAAACACTAATCACACCCTAACCTTATAGTAAATACATGTACTTAAATGTAGAGTTACACTGTAACAATGACACCTTAAAATAAAGTGTAACCCATTATTTTATGGTGTCCACGTTATTGTGTAACTATACATTTAAGTTCTAAATATCTTTATAATTAGGGTTAGTTGCATGTAATTATGCATAATTTACTGTTATTACTAGAGTTAAGTACATAAAACAAGGACACTGTAAAATAGTATTACCAGTTTTTTTTTTTTTTGGCCTTAATTTTCACCAATTTGCTATTGCTTAATTGCTACCCACCTTATTCCTATGCACCCTGAAGCTTTGTGCGAATTATGGGTTTAACTTCCGTTAAGCTGTAAACATTCAGTGAAATATCAGTTTTTTTAAACTTGGTACAATGAGATGCCATTATTCTACTCGTGCCTTCAACCATCGGACATTTAAAAGGACATTTAAAAGTGTAAAAGCATCAACAAGATACTTCCAACAGACCATGAATAACCCCAAAAGCACAATTCTTTCCACAGCAATAACGGACGGGTTAAATATATCACTGTAGTAATATATATTTGTATTATGTAACATGCGTTGCCTTATTCAAAAATGTGAATTATCTTCAGCATTGCGTGATACCATTTTAAAGTGTTTTCTGTCATGTTTACAGATAATACATTGTATTTACCTGTGAAAACAAACCTGGAAAGAGACTTAGTCAAAAACAAGAAATTCTTCATGCATTTCAGAATTATTAATGCAATATATTGTAAATGAAGTTGGGAGAACAGACCACAAATGTGCAGTATATATCGTCCTTTTTCATACTGTTACAGATAACGGCAAAGGGAAAACATTTAATAATCATGAGGAAAAGAATGCAGCGACTGCCATAGATATTCTTGTTATAACATATCATATACTCATAACGTACTTTCAACATGTAAAAATACCAGGCGTTACGTTATTCTCATGATGTCTGAAAATAAAACATGAAGGAAAATTGATCTCATTCAGTCAAACTGACGGATAAGCTTTATTTGTTGCGCACCCTTATGATTTTTAAATTATTCGTTTCAGTCTTTTTGAATGGGAGTTCCCCAAACCAGAAGTGCCACCCATAATTCAAAATGCATTCGGTTTATCAGGAATAAAGTGGATTTACTAAACAAACTGATCTTAATGTAACTGCTCTATGGGTTAGTGAAAAACAACTTAAATTTAGGTCTGTTTACAAAGCTATTATATGTGACCCTGGACCACAAAACCAGACATAAGGGAACATTTTTTTGAAATTGTGAGTTCTACATCATCTGAAAGCTTTCCATTGATGTGTGGTTTGTTAGGACAATATTTGGCTGATATACAACTTTGAAAATCTGAAGGCCTGTTCACACCTGGACGATTTTTGCATGTGTTAAAACGCCTCGTGACTAAACAAAGGGCATTTTTTTTGTTTTTGTTTTGATGCGGCTTGTTAAAAACTGGTCGAGCAATGAGATCGGTGCTTTAGTTCACGTGCCTGGAGCTGCTGAAGTTACAGTAAAACATGACTTGGTGGCGCTCAAGCACAAAAAAAATCGAAATATTGAGAAAATCGCCTTCAAAGTTGTCCAAAATGAAGTCCTTAGCAACGCGTATTACTAATAATAAAAATGTTTTGTTATATTTATGGTATCTTCATGGAACATGATTAGGGCTGCACGATTATGACAATCATAATTGTCGATTATTCCCTTGAAATTGTAATTGCGATTATTAATTACGATTATCACAATTTACATTGAATGTTTTGAATGGCTTAATACCATAGTTTGAAGCAACTGCATGCCATATTTTTATATACAAAAAAAAAAATTCTTCCTGAGGAAACTTTTATTGCTTTTCTATATCATTAAGCCTCTTGTCATCTATACATTTTTGTTAATAAAAAAAGTAAAAATGTATGCATGGTACAATAATAGGGGCTGGTTGCATTCGCACCGCCAGTAACTTTTATATTGACGGCACTGAGAACTAGTGTTGTTTTTGGCGGCCTGTTTTCATTTTAGTTTTAGTCTAGTCTTTGTGTCAAGCAGTCATTTTAGTTTTTATTAGTTTTAGTCATAGTCATACTCTTTTTAGTCTAGTCAAGTTTTAGTCGACTAAAAGTCTGAGCATTTTAGTCTTATTTTAGTCAGAATTATCTATGACTATTTTCGTCTAGTTTTAGTCGACGAAAACTAATGACATTTTAGTCAAGTTTTAGTCAATGAAAATTGTATTTTAGTCTCTTTTTAGTAATGCAATTCGATTTAACCAGGTCAATATAGTATAAGTACGTATTATAGACAAAACCAAAATCTTCTTTTAGCCAAACCCATTTCAAACAATGTTATCTTATTATATTATTGTTACCTTATAGACTCAAGAATACATCCATTCCAGACACGGAAAACGCTCTGATTTGAAGTTACAACATATTTATTTTACCAACTAAACAAGTACACACACATACATTTAAATAAAACAAATAAAAACATTGAGATGTCTCTTAAGGTTTGTGGTGTTTTTTCCTGTGATTTTTGTGGCCACATTTCTACCCATCTATTTCCACAACACCCGTTTTATTTTCCACTTCAATGTAATAAAAGTTTTTCCAAATGTCTTAATAAGAATAAATGCATATTTAATTTAATAGGAAAATAATATCCAAATTATTATTTAATTATTTATGTTTAAAATTAGACCCACATTATAGTTAAAATGTTTTTCTGTCTTGTATTTTATCTCAAAATAAAGGATGTAATTTTATTCCACATGGAAATGAGTGGAAATAAGTGAATATAGCCTCTTATTCGCTTATGAGGTATTCATAATGCTGCGGTTATTTTAACATATATAATTGCTGCCGTTATAACGGCACATTTCAAATGTTTACGTGCTTTTCTTTCTTTCTTTGTTTGAGCGGTGATGAAATATCTTGCTCTTGTAAATACTTGCCAGCATTTCAGTAATAGCCTACAAGTCTAGATCTTTAAAATGCATCCAGATAACAGCGAAGCACAACCGCACGGTGCTCTGCAGGGGCCAAAAAGGATATAAACCGTGAATTCTGAAGTGATTGAAAACTCAGAGATGTGGATTCAGACGGCACCACACGACCTTGGGGTTTGTCAAACAGCAATTCAGTTAGGTAATTCGGCCGGAGATTTTTACACGGGTAGTGGGAGAAAAACACTGATATTCTGCATTAAGACGACAATAAAATCACTGACTAGCCCCTGTAGATAATGAAGACACCTTACGACCGCAGGACAAACAATTACCGTCCGAATAGAGCTTACGAACCCCAACTGGCCGGCCATCGGACCCGTTCACTCACCGGAGACGCCGCGATTTAGTCTCGTTTTTATTCGTCATCGTCACATGACCAGCATTTACGTTGCGTCTCGTCTCGTTTTCGTCACGTTATAAAGGTTCGTTGACGAAGATATTTAGTCATACTTTTCGTTGACGAAAACAACACTACTGAGAACGCCAGAGACTTTTCAGAGACACACAGCACTCACATTTTCCGTCTTCATAAGCTAGCAATCTGTTTAACAGTCCTGTCTAATATGTTATTAGGTAGAACTATTATAGAAAGAAAGTAGACATTATATGTAAAAGTATCGGCGTTTGCCGTGTGGTTGATGTCCGATGTGACTAGCTGAGCAGAAATACATAATCATGTTTTGCTTGCTCCCCTCAAAGTTGCACTGGACTTTCTGCTTTGGCATAAAGTTTGAGAGGTCCATCTATCACGGTTTTCCATGATTGTAGAGTCAGGTCTCCTTTATTTATATAGCGCTTTTTACAATGCCGTTTGTTTCAAAGCAGCTTCACAGTGTTAACAGGAAAATAATGCAACAGAATTTGATTCGGCTGTACAGCCGCTCTGGAGAAAACAGTGATGTTAGTTCATGGAGTTAATATAATAAATGGCCGGGGCTACTGTGCTTGTGTTTCGCGTGCATTCGATCAGTCAACGTAACATGCTCCAAACACACCTCTTAAAGGATTAGTTCACTTTTAAATAAACGTTTGCTGATAATTTACTCACCCCCATGTCATCCAAGATGTCCATGTCTTTTTTTCTGCAGTCGAAAAGAAATTAAGGTTTTTGATGAAAACATTCCAGGATTTTTCTCCATATAATGGACTTCAATGGGCCCCAAACGGTTCAAGGTCCAAATGACAGTTTCAGTGCAGCTTTACATGATACCAGATGATGAATAAGGGTCTTATCTAGTGAAACGATTGGTCATTTAAACAAAACAAAAAAAAGTTTAAGTTTATAAGCACAAATGCTCGCCTTGCTCTGTTCTGTGATGCTCGTTCGTGACGTCCAGTGATACGCAATTACGTTGAAAAGGTCACGCTTGACGTAGGCGGAAGTACAGAGTCAGTGTTTACAAGTTAAACGTGCACATACTAAGTCAAAAGCCGTTTACAAAAAAAGGGAGTTAAAAGGTAAAACAACGATGTCGGACGATTTTGAACTTCGAGGAGAAAATGAGATGGAGTTTTTCGCCCTGCCCTACCTTTTTGAAACCCGAATACACAGAGGAAGAAATTAGGCAGATGGAAGAGACTGCTGTGGCGACACACACCTCTCAAGCATCGGGCAGGCGAAGATCTAACGAGACGTGGCAAATGCCAACCATTGCCAACAGAGGAAGAATCTCAACTGACTGGACCATTTCAATCCCGCCGTTAGAATCAGTCGTTGAGTCAGCTGGTGAAACCCTGTTTCCTTCTCGCTGCATTACCCAACAAAATGGATTTCCACCGTTAATGAGCAACAGTGTTTTAGGTGTTTTTTAGTTTGCCCAAAATTAGACACTGTCCGTACAGGGAGTGCAGAATTATTAGGCACGTTGATTTTCTGATCATATTTTTTTTCCAGGCACATTTGACCAATTCCAAACCACAGTAATCCTAATAACTACTATTGATTTAGTATTTAATAATGTATAAGTGATATATAATTGTTCATGAAGGCTGGAAATGAAAATCACCTTATATTCAGGTGTGCAGAATTATTAGGCATGTTTTCTTTTACAGATAAATTGAGCCAAAAAAGAGATTTAACTCAGACTGAAAAGTCAAAAAGTATTAAATGCCCATGAGAAGGATGCAATACTAATGCAATACTAGACATTGCAGTTAAGGCGTGACCATTGGACAGTGAAATGCTCGTTGGGTCAGCAGGATCAGACAAAAACAGGTGGTGAAGAAAAGACACCTGTTAACTGCAAAAGAATGAAGAATTAAGGTGAAGAATTAAGGGTGAAACCATCAGGAACCCTTTAGTCTCCAGCGCCACCATTTTCCAGAGCTGCAACCGACCTGGAGTCTCCAGAAGTGCAGGTGTCAGGATCTCAGAGACTTCAGTTAGGTAAAGAATCCTAAAAAATGACCCCCACTAAATAAGAATCACAAGCTGAAGTGTTGTAAAATACATGAAGCCTGCTTTTTTATATTTATATTTATTATATTTATATTTTTTTTTATAGGGCACCTATTATGCAAAATTCACTTTTACATGATGTTTGAACATAAATGTGTGTTGACGGTGTGTGTAAACAACCACCCTATAACGATAAAAATACACCCAGTATTTTTTTTTTAATCCCCAAAAATCATAAGCATTGTTTCAGATCAAGCTGTTCTCAGATTCTCTGCAGTGTGACATCAGGCCCGCCCGCAAGGTTTGACTGACACTGCCGTTTTAACACAGGAGAGATGTATATGCTACGCCCTCTTCTAAAGACGGGGCGGGGATATGCAGCTCATTTACATTTAAAGCGGTACACACCAAAACGGCACTTTTTATAGACAGGCCTCAAAATGACATTTTCAACACGTTATAATAAATTATCTGTGGGGTATTTTGTGCTGAAAGTTCACAGACACATTTTGGGACCAATATGACATCTTGTAAAAAAGGGGCATAATTGGTGCCCTTTAATGACCGATGGTTTGGCTAGATAAGACCCTTATTCATTGTCTGGTATCGTTTAAAGCCCTTTGAAGCTGCACTGAAACTGTCATTTGGACCTTGAACCGTTTGGAGCCCATTGAATGTCCATTATATGGAGAAAAATCCTGGAATGTTTTCATCAAAAACCTTAATTTCGTTTCCACTGAAGAAAGAAAGATATGGACATCTTGGATGACATGGGGGTAAGTAAATTATCAGCAAATGTTTATTTAAAAGTGAACTAATCCTTTAAGCAAGCAGAATAATGAAAGTGGAATTTTTTGTTTTGTAACGTGGCATCCGTAATCGTAGTGGCGATTAGAAATTTGATTAATTGTGCAGCCCTAAACATGATCTTTACTTAATATCCTAATGATTTTTGGTATAAAAGAAAAATCGACAATTTTGACCCACAATGTATTGTTGGCTGCTGCCACACACATGACTTATGACTGGTTTTGTGCTCCAGGGTCACAGGTTTTTTTTTTTGTCCTTTGGATCTTTTAGATAATCAATCTGAATATCCCTCATTTTCAAGACCCCCCCCCCCCCCCATAAATGTGTAGATAAACCATGGATAATCTCTCCTTAATATGCAGAGTCTGTTTGTTGCAAAGTTCATGTTTGAAATGTCCCACTTTTGGAATGCGATGGCCTACTCATGCAGTCTTTGTTGTTTTTCATTTTCCTCCTAATCACAAGATTTATAGGCTGAAGGTGTTTAGCTTGCAAGCTGTGAAGACTGCTCACTTCATTTTCATTTCCGCTCTTAGAGCTGTGACCTCTGGTCCTTGGGGGTGATCGTCTACGTAATGCTCTGTGGATATCCTCCGTTTTACTCCAAACACCATAGCCGCACCATCCCAAAAGACATGCGCAAAAAAATCATGACTGGCACCTTTGACTTCCCAGAGGAGGAGTGGAGTCAAATATCCGAGATGGCCAAGGACATTGTCCGCAAGTGAGTGTCTTTTTTCATTTTATTGAAACACATTTTCTTCCTTATTCAGTACCAAGCACAGAATGTGCGTAAATGTGTATTAAATCTTTTACCTTTTTGGCTGGGAGTCAATGGCAGCAAATGGAAAATGTTCTGAAATTTAGCACAATTATCAAGGTGTTTTTTTGTTGTTGTTGATGTAATTTTCATTTTAGTGCCACTAACTGTTCAGATTTCCACATACATTTGCAGTAAATAACTGTTGAATTTTTCCGTCTGATTCCTTGTCACACTGAGTCGAGTTCAAGTCTTTAGCACACTGACAAAATCCTCGACCTCGTCATTGGCAGAACACCCTTATGAATTAGTTGATTGTACCACTTGTTGGTTAAAAGTTGTAAGTAATTGTGATCTCAGTTGAGATTATAAAAGTTATGGTTTTGAGGGAGAAATAATCTGGCCTCAACTGAATCAAAAGGAATAAGAGATCAAGTGTGCATCCACTCATATACACCGATCACGCATAACATTATGACCTAATATTGTGTTGGTCCCCCTTTTTCTGCCAAAACTGCCCTGACTCATCTAGACACGTATAGAGACGCCTGAAGGTGTGCTGTGGTATCTGGCACCAAGATATTAGCAGCAGATCCTTTAAGTCCTGTAAATTGCGAGGTGGGGCATCCATGGATCGGACTTGTTTGTTCAGCACATCTCACAGATGCTCGATTGGATTGAGATCTGGGGAATTTGGAGGTCAAGTCAACTTGAGCCATTCCTGAACCATTTCTGCTTTGTGTCGGCGCATTATCTGCTGAAAGAGCCACAGCCACCAGGGAAACCGTTTCCATGAAAGGCTGGACATGGTCTCAACAATGCTTAGGTAGGTGGGACGTGTCAAAGTAACATCCACATGGATGGAGGACCCAAGGTTTCCCAGCAGAACATTGCCCAAAGCATCACTGCCTCCGCAGCCATGCCCTCTTCCCATAATGCACCTGGTGCCATGTGTTCCCCAGGTAAGCCACACACACACACCCGGCCATCCACGTGATGTTAAAGAACACGTGATCATCAGACCAGGCCGCCTTCTTCCATTGCTCCGGGGTCCAGTTCTGATGCTCACGTGCCACTGTTGGTGCTTTGGGCGGAGGTCAGGGGTCAGCATGGGCAGTGGTCAGCGGCTGTGCCGCCCCATACACAACAAACTGAGATGCTCTGTGTATTCTGACACCTTTCCATCAGAACCAGCATTAACTTCTTGAGCAGTTTGAGCTCCAGTAGCTCGTCTGTTTGATCGGACCACACGGGCCAGCCTTCGCTCCTCACGGGCATCAATGAGCCTCGGCCACCCATGACCCTGTGGCCGGTTCTCCACTGGTCCTCCTTGACCCTGTGGCCGGTTCTCCACTGGTCCTTCATGACCCTGTGGCCGGTTCTCCACTGGTCCTCCATGACCCTGTGGCCGGTTCTCCACTGGTCCTTCATGACCCTGTGGCCGGTTCTCCACTGGTCCTCCATGACCCTGTGGCCGGTTCTCCACTGTTCCTTCATGACCCTGTGGCCGGTTCTCCACTGGTCCTCCATGACCCTGTGGCCGGTTCTCCACTGGTCCTCCATGACCCTGTGGCCGGTTCTCCACTGGTCCTCCATGACCCTGTGGCCGGTTCTCCACTGGTCCTCCATGACTGACCCTCAGGCCAGTTCTCCACTGGTCCTCCATGACCCTGTGGCCGGTTCTCCACTGTTCCTCCATGACCCTGTGGCCAGTTCTCCACTGGTCCTCCATGACCCTGTGGCCGGTTCTCCACTGGTCCTCCATGACCCTGTGGCCGGTTCTCCACTGGTCCTTCATGACCCTGTGGCCGGTTCTCCACTGGTCCTCCATGACCCTGTGGCCGGTTCTCCACTGGTTCTTCATGACCCTGTGGCCGGTTCTCCATTGGTCCTCCATTGGAGCACTTTTGATAGAGACTGACCACTGCAGACCGGGAACACCCCACAAGAGCTGCAGTTTTGGAGATGCTCTGACCCAGTCGTCTAGCCGTCACAATCTGGCCCTTGTCAAACTCACTCAAATCCTTACGCTTGCCCATTTTTCCTGCTTCTAACACATCAACTTTGAGGACAAAATGTTCACTTTCCTAATATATCCCACCGAACTAACCGTGATGAAGAGATAAACAGTGTTATTTACTTCATGTCATAATGTTATAGCTGATCGGTGTATGATCGGTCTAGGCTTGTAAATAACTGTGTAAAATTAGATAAACTTACTCCGTATTAGTGGTGTAAGCCAATGCTTTGTTGCTCACATTTTGTAGAACCAAGAAGATCTAACATCTTGTGTTGCATTAAGGCTACTTAAAGTAAAGCCGGAGGAGAGACTAACCATAGAGGGAGTATTAGCCCATCCCTGGCTCAACTGCACTGAGGCTCTGGACAATGTGCTTCCCTCTGCTCAAATGATGATGGACAAGGTGAGCTCCAAAGAAAGATGAGATTTAGGGTGTGTTAAATCGAATCCTGGTGCGATTTGCTCTGTTACTGCGCTTCATTTCAATAAGTGTGAACGCAGACATCTGAACCCACAGCAAACAAGCGGACGGGTCTCGCTTCACTTCCAAATGAACTCTGGTGCGGTTTGACTGAAATATGAACACAACACGGATCAAAGACAAGATGTGACCCTATAAAGGACAGCTCAAGCATAGCCTTTTTTCTCATTATAGGAGCTACGTTGCACATTAAAGCTAGGTACAGGCTTCAGATCAGCAGATCTTGACCAGTGTTTAATCAGCTTTGGCATATTTAAATATGCATATTTGTCATATTTGTACCTTTTTATAAAGGGCATTTTTCCATAATCTTAAATATAGGGTATGCTTCGGCTTTCCTTTTATATTCTTACATTTGATCAATACATTTAATTAGAATAAGACACTATAGGCTGTTACCAATCAAATTAAATCATTTACACTGAAAAATGACAACTGCATTAAATAATGTTATGAGATTATGTTATTAAATAATGTTATGAGAATCACAACATCACAAACTTTTGAGAAAATCGGACAACAATTGTGACTGTGCGCTACAAGACTGTGCGCTTAACAGCTTTAGTGATTAGGAACTACAATCCCATGAAGCATTGCAAACAACATGATCGAATTAAAAACTATGGAGAAATATAAAACTGAATTTTAAAATGTTGATTTATATACACATAAACTAGGGCTGTCAATAGATTAAAACAATTAATCGCACCCTTATCGTGAAATTAATCATACGCCATTTATCTCATTAAACACATTAATTTTGGCATAATTTGCTATATCCAAAGTAAACAATCAGATTGAAGGATGATTCTCACAAAACTGTATTTTCCGCCAGCTTCAAGGATCATTGGAGACTCCAAAATGACACCAAATAACCAAATATGAGGAGTCCATATACTTCTATTATATAATACATTTATACACACCTAAGCACCCATGAAGAAAAAACATTACAGAATTCAGTGTATAGTATGCAACAACGATATTGTTTTCATTTTAGACTTCAAGCTGCGATACCGAATAGGGCCACACGGAGACGCCAAAAAACCTCCTAAATAAACCGCTTTGACTGCATAAACCTACGATTACTAATCACAACAACGTACATATGACACATCAAACATTATCTTCCCTGAGTGTGTGTGGAAACAACGCGAATGTTCTGTGTGTCTGTACATGAATGCGGCGTGTGATCAGTGATCTGGAGAGTGCGCACGCACATTTTGTTGCATCAGACACTCGCGCGTTTGCTGTACGTCACCAAAATTGCGCTCTTCAGAAACAATCGCAGAAAACGACAGAGCTCGTGTTTTAAAGCGAAGCACACTGGAACGAACAATTCACTAAAAACGCAATGTGAGTCTCTATGCTCTCGGATATCTCTGATGTGATCAGCCTGGCCTTCTTTACATTAGTGCTGTTTTGGACTGTTTGAATGAATTTGATTAGTGGATCACTGAACACTTTCCCAGAGTTGAATGGCTTTAAATGGCCTGATCACAAACAGAAGCAGAATCGAGTTAAAGAGTTAGAATGGAAATTTCCTCTTACCAGGGTTACAGGTGCTGTAGATGCTCAGTGTGATTGTGATAGAAGATCATCATCTGCGTGACAAATTACGTTAATGACGCAGCTTCACGTACCACTGTTATTTATTTGCGTTAAATTATTTTAACGCGTTAACCCTTAATCGTCCCTTGGGGTCCAGCTGTACCCCACTGGACTTTTCCTCCATTTTTAAAAAGTGTTCCCTTCATCTCAGGGTCATGAGAATCTGTGACTTTTCCTAAATAATCTATCTAAACATGCACAAAAAAGCTGGGCTTAATTTGGTTGTTCTAAAGGTGTGTAAAAAACGTTTACCGTTTAAGTCCCTCTAGGTCAGATTGACCCCACGTTGAAAATGAATGGGAAAGTGTAAATTTTTTTTTAAAAAAAATCACTTTTTTTGTCAAATTGTTTTTACTAAATCCAGTATAAATCTGAAAATTTCTACATTTATATCAAGATCTGGTCCTAGAGCATAAACACAAAGTGGAACGAACTTTCTGTCTCATACACACACGCACACACGCACACACACACACACACACACACACACACACGTGTGTGTGACTGCAACAGAGAGCATTTTTATCGAAACTGGCAAATAAAATCAACAAAACTGGCATAAATCTGAAAAAATTCCATACATAAATGAAGGACAAATACTAGAGCACAAATGCAACATGGAACAATCATGAGAAAGAGAGGGAAAAGGGCAAATAAAAGAAAGATGAAAGGCAGCTTAACTTTTGCATAACTTCCCTATGGACCTCTAGTGGATAATGTGGTCATTGCACTCTCTCTCTCTTTAACTATAAATCCTAAAGTTTTTCCACAAACCTACAGATGGCGGTATTCTATCCCTAACACATAGAGCAATGTCCAAAAACTATTTATATTTATTTAAGATCATCATTCAAGTGATTTTTTCATAAAAAAATTTTTTTTAATGAGCCAATTTATGACATAGTTAAGTATTTGTGCAGTAAATAGGTAAAAAATGACCAAATACCCACAAAAACACAGCATAAATGTATAGTTGAGAAGTAAATAAAAAAATTTATATATAGTTTTCCATGTAAAAAAAATTATATTTCCTTATGCAATCGCTCTGTAAAAGTTTGGGGTCTATCTGACCCCAAGGGACTCAAACATAAACCCTACTTGAGGGACGATTAAGGGTTGTTAACGTTGACAGCCCTAATATAAACATTATAGCTTAAGTTTGTTGCAAAATATGCATAAATATTTAAGTATTTTGACTCGATTACGTCATTCGCAGCGCTTCATGGTAGACATTTTTGTACGTTTTAGCTTGTTTTGGCTCAGATTAGTGTAAATTCCTGTGCAGCATCATGGGTAATGTAGTTTTTCACCATGAATTCCACTGTTAAAAATGACTGTTTTAAAACTAAGATGAAATAACGCAGGCTGACGGCTTAAACAGCAGCAAATACCACCGATGAACAACCTTGTAGCTCACAGTAGGGCTGTCTTTAAAGGTTTAAGTTATCGTTAAACATCAATTTGAGCAGAGGTGGACAAAGTACGCAACTCTATTACTTGAGTAAAAGTAAAAGTACTACTGGTCAAATATTACTCCGTTACAAGTGAAAGTTCTAAAAACAGATTTTTACTTAAGTAAAAGTACAGAAGTATTTGTTTTTAAAAGTACTTAAGTATCAAAAGTACATTTCCTTTTTTATGTCAATGCATTATTTTAATACTGTTGCATTGTTGTATAAATGCACATTATGCCACCAAGGTGGTTTAAGCCAGTCAGTGATGCTCCATCCGACATGCTAGCATACGACTACCTTAAACTCATTTCTTTACTTTAGATTTGTATAGAGCATTGTAACTTTTATACAAGTATTGAAATGTTCAATTTCTTGTATAAAAGTTACAGAGCTCTTTACAAAGCTGCTGTCACTTTAAGGCTGAATGCACAGATCCTATACACTGATACGCATCCAATATTCTCCCAACTGTTTACTCTTCTCTTTCTCCCAGACATCTACATTTTTTAACATTTTATGAGACATGCATCAAAGTGTATGCCAACTAAACTAATCTTTAATCTTTTGAGAAAACTGAAACATACTTTTTAAGTATGGCCATGGCCACACACTGCACAGAGGAACCGTCTTCTTCCATTTTGCTGTAAACTGATCATTGTTAAAAAAAATGTTGGGAAACTTCACATGACCCTATACAAGAGTGCTTACTTATAGGCTGTCTGAAAAAAAAAGAAAACAAAAGAAAAAAAAATACCTTTAACGAAGACAAACATCATCCACTGACTTTTAAAGCTGCTATAGAAACGACTTTCGACTTTGAGGACCTTGATAGAAATGTAGTGGAGTAAAAAGTACGATATTTGTCTTTCAAATGTATTGAGGTTAAAGTAAAAGTATCCCTAAAAAATAGTACTCCAGTAAAGTACAGATCAAGTACTCAAAAAGTGTACTTAAGTACAGTACTTAAGTAAATGTACTTAGTTACTGTCCACCTCTGAATTTGAGATCAATTTCAGAAAATGAATGGAGTTTTTCCTTCCGGAACCGGACTGTTGTGCTCTATTTATGCATGTTACTGGTATTCCCAAACTTTGCTTTGTCATTTGCTAGATTGACTTTTATTTATATAGCGCTTTATGCAACACAGATTCTTCAAAGCAGCTTCACAGAAATAAACAGGAAAATTAATCAGTTATAAAACAAATTCAGTTTCAGCTCTACAGTAGACAATCGTGCAACATTGGCACTGTTATTGAACTGAACATGAATCAACACTAATTTGAGCATCGTTCTTCAACTATGAAACTATTGATTTCAGCAATAAAGCAGCTCTACAGATGACAATAGTCGCATTCAGCTCAATTTCGATTCAATGTTGAATCAATTCAGGGAGACAATGGTTTGGTTATTTAAAAATAAAAAAATATGCCTCACCGTGCAGCAGAGCAGAGATTAAAATTTGAACTCGTTGAATCATTGAACAAAGCAGTGCAATGCATCATATTGCACTAGTGGAGTGTAAACTTCTGCACTTCTTGTATGTATGCATGCTGTTGCTGGATGTGCATAGTAAATATATGAGTTGTTTTTTGTTCATTCAGGCAGTTGTGGCTGGAATCCAACAGGCACATGCTGAGCAACTGGCCAACATGAGGATACAAGACCTCAATCTCAGTCTGAAGCCACTCAACTCTGTCAACAACCCCATTTTGAGAAAGAGGAAACTGCTTGGGTGAGTCTCTTCTGTTCAGTTAATCGTGACCGTGGTTTTCATTTACCTGCTCACCCTTAAAGGGATAGTTCACCCAAAAAGGCAAATTCTGTCATTTAATTACTCACCCTCATGTCGTTCCAAACCTATAAGAAAAACATATTTGTGTTCCAAAGATGAATTGATGAAACTTGAGAGGTTTTTGTCCCCTCCATTGAAAGACCGAAATACTGTAATACCGAAATAAGAGATTTTAAAATAAATCCATATGAATCGTCTTCTGAAGAGACGCCATCACTTTATATGATGAGCAGATTTAATTTAGGCTTTTATTCACATATTAACATTGAACAGCGAACAATATTTACTAGGCCTGTCGCAATAATCATTATATCGCACAATATATGTACATGACCTCGATCATTTTTTGGGATGCTATAGATCGCCCATTTTGTTTCCATGATAATGAATGTCACCAACATTTTACTCGATTGTGCCGTCATCTTTTATGTTTTCCGTGATGGAGGTGAAAGTGCTTCTCGGGCAGTTCCTTCATACACAGAGCGGTTATCGACAGGTGAAAAAAGGCGGCATTTGAGGCGTTAGTGTTTTCCTGACAACTACTGATAGTTTGGATTTCAAAGCGCGCAATCCCCTTTTCCGGCGCACATATAAATGTCAACGCAGAACGATGAGTGTTAAAGCCGCTTCACAAGGGAAAATGTTTATTTACTATTTATCCCATTTGTTTTATTTTTATTTAGGATAATATATTTTTTACCCTTAATTTCAATGATCTAAAGAATTAAAAGGTTTTCATTTGAAAGTGTGTAGGTCTACTTGCATTATTATGCTGTTATATTAGGATTATATATTCAGTGGCATAAAATGGTCTCAAAATGACAATTCTGGGACGATATGTCGCGAAATAAAAAGTAGTTATCGTGACAGGCCTACTATTTACAACATTCATATTTGGTCATGGAAGCTGAAGCGTGAGAACCAATGATGTTTGTTATTGTGCGTCAAGAAAGTACGGTTGAGCTTCTGTTTATTTTCGCTGATAAAGTTAAATTAGACCTCCGATGGAGGGACACATCTCTCTCGGATTTCATTAAAAATATCTTCATTTGTGTTCTGAAGATGAACCCTTTCGGGTTTGGAGCGGTATGAGGGTGAGTTTTTGTGTGAATAAACCCTTTAACAGCATTCACTTATAGATGCATGTTTAATTTCTGCCTCATGCAGCACCAAACCTAGTGATGAACTTTTCATCAATGATCCAGAGAACGAGGCAGAGGACACCAACGTGTCTCTGGAAAAACTAAGGGATGTAATCGCACAGTGCATCTTACCACAGGCTGGTACGTATGAACACACTCACTTCTGCGTCTGGACACTGTTTTCATTGAAGCGCACACACACACACGTCACTCGCTTTTAGTAATAAAAAAGCTTCGCTGCTGAATTGTAACATCGTTATTTTGAAGTAAATAAACTCTGCTTCGTTGTTAATAAAGAAAGACGCTGAACAGATGCTGGTACACACTCACTCTCTCTCTCTCTCTCTCTCTCTCTCTCTCTCTCTCTCTCTCTCTCTCTCTCTCTCTCTCTCTATCTCTCTCTCTCTCTCTCTCTCTCTATCTATCTATCTATCTATCTATCTCTCTCTCTCTCTATCTATCTCTCTATCTCTCTCTCTCTCTCTCTCTCTCTCTCTCTATCTATCTATCTATCTATCTCTCTCTCTCTCTCTCTCTCTCTCTATCTATCTCTCTATCTCTCTCTATCTCTCTCTCTCTCTCTCTATCTATCTCTCTATCTCTCTCTATCTCTCTCTCTCTCTCTATCTCTCTCTCTATCTATCTCTCTATCTCTCTCTATCTCTCTCTCTCTCTCTATCTATCTCTCTATCAATTCAATTCAGCTTTATTGGCATGACTGTGGGATAGTACAATGTTGCCAAAGCAATAAACATGTAACAAGTTATACAGGTATGGATAAATAGATAAAATAAAAAAAATAAAAATAAAAACCCTTAAAGAAAAAACAAAACAAACATATGTACATTGTACTATATTGTACATATGTTATCATAACTCCACAAGTGGTAATTACAGAGAGCAGTGGTGAGACTGGAAAGAGCAACACAATAAAATAAAAAGGGGAAGAGGGTTCAGCCTTTGTCCCTCACAAACTGAGCTGCCAAGTGAACACATTTCTCTTTTTCTCCTAAAATATAATAGTTTGTCGATGTGGCTTGCTTGATGGAATTCAGGTAAAATTTGAGTAATTTGGGTGAAATATGTTTCTCTAATGTTGTTTTATTTGCTGCACTGTGTGAGGAAGTGCAGCTCGTTCTCTACGACTCCATCAGGGCATTGTGAACACAGTCTGAGCTCTCTCTCTCACACACACACACACACACACACACACACACACACACACACACACACACACACACACACACACACACACACACACACACACACACACACACACACACACACACACACACACTCGACTCCATCAGGGCAGTGTGAACACAGTCTGAGCTCTCTGGCTCTGCAGCTCTGCTTGTGTCGGCCCGTCTCCACACACAGACTGTGCTCACTCAAACGATACTTTTGCCCATTGGCCAAATTTGCCCATTGGCTCCTGTCCATCATGGCCTCCTAATCATCCCCAAATACAGATTGGCTTCCTCACTCTGTCTCCTCTCCACCATCAGCTGGTGTGTGGTGGGCGTTCTGGCGCAAAATGGCTGCCGTCGCATCATCCAGGTGGTGCTGCACATCGGTGGTGGTTGAGGAGATTCCCCCCTTCTATGTGTAAAGTGCTTTGAGTGCCTAGAAAAGCGCTATATAAATGTAACAAATAAAATTATAAAAAATAAAATTACTTCGTCAGGAGTTTTCTCTGACGATAGTCTCTAATTCAAGTAAGGGGCCAATTGATAATCTTTCTTTATTCTGCTGAAGTACTTCAATTTGTTCTACTTTGATTTGCCAATCGTTGATGTATTCTTCCTGGGTTCTTTTTTGTATTTCTTTAAGTTTTGATAGTTTTGATTGGATTGTTGAATTTAGTTGGTGTGTTTCCACTAAATAGTGCAAGGGGTCACTCTCTGGGTGTCCTGCCCTGTGTGTAAGAGCGCAGTGATGGTGGGCATCACACACACACACACACGCAGTGATGGTGGGCATCTGAGAGTTGGAACCAGAACTTCACTGCTCTCTTCTGGATCAGGAGAGGGAATCTGCCCTGCAGCCCAGACTAGGAGCATTTCTGTGAAGTCCCAGGATGTTCTTACAGAACTCGAGGTGGAAGATATATTTATAGTCTAGTTTAAATTTGGGGCCTCAGATTTCACAGCCATACAGAAGAATGGGCTTGATGATGCTATTGAAAATTTTCCGCCACAGTTTAATAGGTGGGTTAAATTTGAACAGTGATCTTCGTATACTGTAATAAGCCCTGCGTGCCTTATCAGTCAGATCTTTTATTGCCATCTCAAATTTTCCAGAAGCAGAGATTGTAAGACCCAAATAATTATAATGTGTGACATGATTAAGAAGCGTTACCCCGATTGTAAAAGGATATTTTTTTGTCAGTAAGGCGAGGTTTTTTCTGGAAGATCATGATTTTGGACTTTGACATGTTGATTGGTGAGGCCCAGTCGCTGCTCTCTATCTCTCTCTCTCTATCTCTCTCTCTGTTTACTTGATAAAGTTTTAAATATGGATTTTTTTTTTTACACAAATGCGTAGATTTGCTTCAGAAGGCCTTTATTAACACCCCAGAGCCGCGTGGAGCAGTTATATGATGGGCAGATGCACTTTTTATGGACTTCAAAAACAGAGCAACTATGAATCAAATTCTAATGCTTGGATTAGTCTGGACTTTTGTAATATAACTCAAGATTATATTCGTCTGAAAGAAGAAAGTCAGATACACCTAGGACAACTTGAGGGTGAGTAAATTATGGGCTAATTTTCATTTTTGGGTGAACTATGCCTTTTAAAGGCGATTTTCTCAATATTTAGATTTTGTCCAGATTTTCAAATGGTTATATCTCGGCCAAATATTGTCATATCCTAACAAATAGCTTATTTATTCAGCTTTCAGGTGATTGTATAAATCTCAATTTGAAAAAATGTACCCTTATGACTGGTTTTGTTTAGCCTGGATGCCAGCCAAACTTAGCCCCGCCCACAACATTTGAGGTCGGGAAGTTCGGTCTGGACCTGAACGGTTGTGGAGCAACTATGCTTGAACCAGAGCTGCTCGGACCAATCAAATTGTCAATAACAGATTTAAGTTGTCAATGCTGGCAAATGACCGTGGTATAAGCGGGAAAATCCACTGCTTGTTGTGCATTTAAACATTTTGAATGCGCTTGGCATCGGGCGGTTCTTTGCCCTTCACGTCGTGTATTAGTGACTTTAACCACTTCAGCTCTGCAGCATATTTAGATTTTTTTAGAGAATAAGGCATTAAAAAAGTTATTGAGATTAATCTGTGCAAACTATCTAATAACTCTAATAAATCCGCCTCCTCAACTTTGTAAAGGGAGATCTCGGGCTCTGATTGGTCTAGAAGCATGATCGACATGTCTATAGAGAGCTGAGATACTCAGCTTTTTTGACGTATGACGCAATACGTGATGACGTCATCAAATCGTGGCTAACAAAGACGATCCTAACTAAGGATAATAAGAGTATTTGTCTGCATCACATGTTTTGATCTGGACATCAGTGACGTATTACAGTGTCATTTGGCCATGCTTGCTCACAGACTTGTGAAAATGGTCTCATTTTGAAGAAAACAACCTAAGGAACGAGCTGATATAATAGCGTTTGAGGCTATTAGGTTCAAAACGCGTTATTGATCCGAACAGGATTATGACTCATGTGTTTGCTTGTTCAAAGGAGTCATTTCCATCTTCGTGATTCTTTTGATAATAACGTTACTGTAAAGTGTTGGATCGGCTGCACAGTGATATTCTTGAGGTTAAGAGCTTTCATTTGATATATGACTTGTCTATTTTTGGTGAGATTGTGTGATATATAAATATGAAATTTAATATTATTCTAGGGTTGGGCGATGTCTCCTAAATTGGCAGTTGACGATGTTTACAGTAAAACATCATGATGGACGATGATATCGTCGTTTTTTTTTATTAATACAAATATATAATTTACTATATCTGTATTGTACCATCTCTTTACATAAATACTATTTTCTACTTAAAAACTATAATTTCGTTATTTTTCTAACCCAAATAATGACTCTTCCGCGCTAGGTTGCACGTGAGGTAAAAAAGTAGCTTCCTTCCACTTAAGAAGAGTTGTGCACTTTTTATTTTAATATATCTTTACATAAATACCATTTTCTAATTCAAAACTATAATTTCGTCAGTGTTTTGTATGTTAATGCTGTTTTACGTGAATAATACAGAGTGAAGCACAAAGCTTTGTTTACAAAGAAAGTAAATTCGCAGCCATGAATGGATTCATGCCGAATGAGAGGTAGCTGAGCCCAATTCAAGATTCGTTAGCTTTTTTATTCTGTTTTGCGATTTCCGTGAATTTTAACAGTAGGCCTAACGTAAGTCCATTTTATCCCACATGGACATACATCTCGTTTCTTTTCTCAAATCTTCACTCGCGTCGCACCCATTTCGCAGGGAATTATAAACGTTTCTTCCTTTCGTTTGTTTATAATTAAGTCTATTATACCCATTCACGTCCTTTACTGTGGGAAAGTAGAAAAACATTGTAGGACGAATAGGCTACCTTTTTACTTAATTTTATTTAACACAGTTTGTGCTTGTTATTAGACTTGGTAAGGCGCGTCAAGTTTATTTGAATAGCGCATTTCACACACACAGGCCATTTTACTTTAGTTTTCTCTGGCAGTGAATAATCAAACATAGCTTAAATGTCTTTACCCTGTGGAAGATAAAATACGCTCTTCAGAACTTTTACAACAAGTGTTGCTTTGCAAGATCATGAGAAAACATGAAGACGAAGATATTCGAGATGGTGTCTATATCCAGCTCGTGTTTCATCTCGCGCAGAGCGGAGGGGACGCATCATTGAGGGGAAATGAAATTATTAATTTTTTCATAATATTTAATTTTCTTATATTCTTTAGGACAGGGGTTTTCAAACTTTATGATGCCAAGGACCCCCAAATATGATGAACCCCCTTCCTAAAATCCATCTATTTTTTGTACAAAAAAATATTTAAACTGTTAGATAAATAGTAAGGGTGACATTATAAATACAACATATTGTTTACGAACAAGAAAGGAGAGAAACATTTAGAAATGAAACAGTTAGAATATTCAGTAGAATTTATTCATTTTTGCTTTGACCCCTTTGAACCTTCTGGAGGACCCCAGTTTGAAAACCCCTGCTTTAGGTTACCATTATTTACTGATAATTGTTTAAATTAAAATTCAGACCTTATCTTTTTCTATGTAACATAAATGAAAAAGTGATTGGGTTATCAAGAAAGTTGAGGTTCTAATCTTTCAAACGATACCATATATGTCTAGTTTTGTGCTGTACAGATTTTTTCATTTTTATAGATTTTTTCAAATGATTATAATGATGCAATATTGGACCCACGGGTGGGTCGGTGAGGGGGTGCAGAGCTGAAGTGTTAAGCTGCCGTATTAATACGGACTAGGTGGTTCCAAACAACCAACCATGAAGTATTATTTTAAATTGTAGTACTTACGGTATCTTTTTGTTGTTTTTACAGGTGACAATGAGGATGAAAAGTTAAATGAAGTTATGCATGACGCGTGGCGCTTCAATCGGGACTGCAAGCTGCTCAGAGATGGATTGCAAGGGTTAAGCTGGGATGGTAGGTGCACTCGAACATCACCTGTGCTTTTTACAATAATCTGAAATTGTGTGAATTTGAGGTGAGCACTCGTATCG
Source organism: Gobio gobio (assembly GCF_949357685.1). Classification (NCBI taxonomy): domain Eukaryota; kingdom Metazoa; phylum Chordata; class Actinopteri; order Cypriniformes; family Gobionidae; genus Gobio; species Gobio gobio. The sequence goes on along the minus strand of NC_137100.1, from coordinate 63,687,562 downwards.
ATATTTTTTTAGTAGATTCAGGTAAGAGGTCGTAGGATTTGGTTTGGAAGTGCAGCATCAGAGCTGATCAAAATCTTCAAAAACTTTATATATGACCCCTTTATGCTTTTAAGTGTTAATGATGCTTTCTTTGTCAAGTGCTTGGATCCCATCCTTGACTAATTAAATTCATAATTCATCTCAAAGGCCATCATTTCTGTATGAATTGACCGATCGATCAAGCCCAGTTCCAATCTGTTATCCGTTTTTCTTTCTTCACAGGTAGATCATTTTCAGACAAAGTCGATCGCTTAAAGCTGGCTGAAATCGTCAAACAGGCCATCGAAGAAAAGACAAATTTACAAGACTCCCAATAGCAAGTGCTGAAATTTCTCTCTCTTTTGTACCGTTCATTATAATTGTCATTAGGCGTATGATTGCAAAACATCTTTTGTATTAAACTGCAGACCTTTTTCCATGGTCATGCTGTAGTCTGTTGTATATCTCTAGCTGAAACCAAGTTGTTGTTGGTATGATTTGTTTTCACTACAGACTGCAGTAAAGAAACGTGTTTTAAAAATTGCAGCGTTTTCATTTCTGGGGAAGTAGAAATGGAAGGGATCGCACATAATGCTGTCTATATTAGATGACATTTTGTCATTCTTCTTAATAGGTATGTAAATAAGATAAAAGTATGATTTTAAAATGTAATATGCTAAATTGATGTAATGCACAGTTTGGGAAACGATTACATAATGTTATTAAATATATTTTGTTTATTCCGCATCTGAAAAACACTTTTTTGTTACAAAATCACAAAAAAGCATAAAATATGCAGCATTAATGGGGCCAAATAAAATGGTGCAAAATGATTGAAAATGTATTTCCGATGATGTTTAACTGAATTATGGCAAGCAGCCATTATCAGGGCCAAGCACAAAGAAGAAGACAAGACATGCCAAAATGTGTCAGATCAACGGCAGCAATGAGCAATTAAACACATTTTAAGATGATTTTAGGCAAAAAGGCTGAAAAAGGCATTGTAGTCAATGGGAATTTTGTTCGGTTATAGCGCCACCAAGAGGCACAGTCCTATCATTATATTTTTGTGTCCTCGGAGTGAACCCATACATGTGTGTCAATTTTAGTGAAAATATCTCATTTCGTTTTGGAGTTATAGACATTTATATGAAAAAAACACGGTAAAATGACTGACACCTGACTTTGATTGGATTTTACTCCCCCTTACTATCAATATTTTGACATTTGGGTATTAGCGTTTAGCTATCAACCTATGTTTCTGAACTTCTGACGCTGGTTTCGTCTCGATTGGACTAGCGGTTTCGAAGATATCAGCTAACGTTTTTAAAGCGCTAAATTACCACGCTGCACAAACCATCAGCCGAAACCTGGCAAGTCTGGTATCGTTGGACTCGGCAAGGATTCAAGAGACCAAAAAAGTTACTCCCATGAAAATAAGTCAAACACACCCATCTTTTTGTATTTGGGGAAAAAAATTCTCCACTAGGTGGCGTGTTTCAAAACTTCTCAGGCTCCTTCAAGGCATCGTGCTGATGACCCATACCGAGTTTTGTAACAATCTGTTCATGAGATCATAAAATACAGCGTTTTAGCACACAATTCAAAATGTCCGACAGCAAAAATGGACGATATGGTAAAATTGGATATCAGTCGACTCGGCATGATGTCCCGAATCGGAGGAGACCACTTTTCATTTTTGGACAAACGGTTCAGAAGTTATAAGCAAAAATAGCCATTTTTCGTATCTCCGCACCAGTAGGTGGCGCTGCGCAGAAACGCTGCATGTTGCCTCAGGTCATGCTTGTGATGACTTGTACCAAGTTTGGTTTGAACACGATAAAGCGTTGCAGAGATATAGCCTTAAGTGTATTTTTGCAACAGCTACGTAAAATTTGTTTGCGCGTTTATCAAAAACCATTTGACGAATCAACTCGAATTGTAAGGTTTTTTCTCTCAGCCTGGTCTGAAGATGATCTGGTTCATTTTCGTGCAAATCGGACGAACCGTCTTAGACGAGTTCGCAAAAGTAGTTTTTTCGGAAAATTCAAAATGGTAGGAACAGTTTTGCGACAGAAAATGGCGTCATAAAGTGCAATCGAATCGCCATAAGCCAAGGAATCAGAGGAAAAAATTATTTGGCGGAAGGAACACTAACGGTTTCAATAGGAGCCAATTTTGGGCTAAATATAACTGCAACCCCAAAAATTGGACGGTGACATGCAAGCATGGCTGGGAGCTTCAGGAAAACTGCAATAGCAGCATTTTTGGAAATTTCATTATAACTTTGCACCACAAAGTGGTTCTGTCTCAACTTTGAGTACCTTCATGGTGCCCAAGACCCGGAGTTTCGTAACGATATGCCAATGTGTTTATAAAATATAGCAATATGCGAAACCATTTTCAGTTACAGCTTTGGATCTTTTTTGTCAGTTTTGTAATTGAAATGACAGCCGTGTTTTACAAGGTACACTAATGTCCTAATAGACTATGAGCAACAGAGACACATGTCAATTTTGAAGTCAATCAGACAACGGTCCTGTAGTTAAAGCCAATTTCATGTTTTGTTCAATTTTAGCACCACCAAGAGGTGCAGTCCCACCGCTTTTTTTTTCTTCTTCAGAGTGTCCCCATACACAAGCATGTCAAATTTGGTGAAAATCTACGTTTATATTTATGAGATATATATTTATGTTGTGAAAAATGACCCACACTCGACTGCATTTTCTTGCCACTTCCTATCAAAATGGTGACATTTTACCATTTCCCTTTAATCAACTGAGATTCCGATTTTCCTACGGTGGTTATACCTACTGTATAGTAGTGTGTGACAAAAGAAGTATGTCTGAATTCTCAGTACTCATAAAATAGTAGGAAACAAGTCCCCGGATGACCTACTACTTTCCTACGAGATTCTGAAGTGTGCATATGATGGGAATGTTTACTATCCCATGAGGCCACAGGAGAGGATTTGGGAATGGCAGTGAAGCGACACAACTGATGCTGGTAGGTCACATAACGACAACATGGCGGATATAGTAGGCCTATGTCCGGATTACATTCATACTAGGGATGCCACAATTCTCAATATAATATTGAACCGGTTTTGCATTTTAATTAATAATTTTTCTACAAATTCTATAATTTGACTCCGTCCCAAACCACGCGACATACATTCACATCACACGTTAGTGTTAGAGTTATACTCACGGAACACTATAGTTATTCACAATCACCAAAGTTCATTATTTGCATAAGTTTTACAGTCTTGCCGGTTAAACATGCGCTTTTCCGAGCGTGCGCACTAAACGCCTGTCAAACACGTGATTACTGAACTAAGTATTCGTCTTACTGCACTAATACTGTCAAATACACACAAGGTTAACATAAACACAGTCGGTTATGTCTAAAGTGAAAGTTAAATCGGTGTGTGTCTGTATATTAGATGCGTGCAGGTCTTACATTGACAGCAGCGCAGCCTGAACACGCTGTCCTTAAAGGGACAGTTCACCTATAAAATTGTCATTTACTCACTCTAATATTGTTCCAAACCTGTATTCATTTCTTGATGACAGAATTTTCATTTTTGAGTGAACTATCTCTTTAATGTTAATACAACAACAAAAGACAAAGAAAATCCCTCACTGCTCTTGACTGAAAAACTAATACAGTAGCTTTAATAAGAATCAGTGTATATTATATAGTGAAGTCTATGTAGTGTTTTATTTTTACATTTATTCATTCAATTTCATACTTAAATGCTGCTGTACTGCTCTGAGCTGCCAGTGTAAATCTTTATATATATTTATTTTATATTATACAATACACTAGGAATGTGTACAAGGGTTTTTTTAAAGTAAAGTTTTAAGTTTAAGTAAGGGTTTTCAATTCTTTTAAGGAAAACAAAGAAAAAAAAAAGTCTTTTTTCTCCTTAACCTCTTGCTGTTCCTGTCGCTTAAAATAGAATAGAAAAAAACTGATGTGACAAGCCATCAGAACCGAACCGAAAACTGTGGTTAAAAACCGAGGTATGTATTGAACCGTGGACTAACTGTATTGTTGCATCCCTAGTTCATACCATATAGAACATACTTTTTTAGTGGTCGTGATGTATTTACTTATTCTATAAGTACCGACTCGAGAGAGTATGAGATTTCGGACGATGATCTGAGGTCTGGATAGAACATGAGGGTTCTTGACTCAGTTTTAAAGAACACATAAGGAGAAATGATACTTTCATTTTTAACAGGTTCTCTTCCTAGTGATGATGAATGCTTATGAGCTGTTTAATACAATTTTGAATTGAATTGAAACTAAATCCATGATCAGAGCTAGCCTATGAAGCGTCTGACGTCGACCTTCATTCTTGAGCCAGCTATTGCATCTTTAATTTTGGATATATATGCATGAAAAATTTAACTAGTCACATCACTTATAGAAATATACTTTTCCTGTGATTGCTGCATAACACACAATAAGCTCAAATCGGATTAAGTGTGTGTGTTGCTGGACTGGTAGCATGACAACAAAGTTGGACTTTTTTTTTTTTTTTTTTTAAACCTAGCCATATTCTGGACAATTGAGAGTATTTTTTTTAAATACTTTCTTTAATCTGAGCGGTACAAGACTTGGCTACTTTTCCTAAATTTGCCACCTGAACACACACACCAAAAAAATTTACTCGATTCTACAATGTTAAGTGCTTGGGGAAAAAAACAAGTCCTTAATCCCGCCTTCGTGGACAAAAATTGGCACCCATGGGAATAAATGGAAAAAACTGTAATCCTGAGCATATTTTTTTTAATTGTCCAATAGAAATCAATAAATCCAACACAATGCAGATCATACATACACACAAATGAAGGCACACACACACACACACATCCACAAAAGCATTGCATTGAATGAGCCTATAACCGAGTGAGTTAGTTTTTTATTTTTGTCAAATAAAAAGTCACTCACACATACACAAACAAAGAAATTAAATGAGCCAATAACTGCGCAATTAAAAAAAAAATGTGTTAAAACATTGGTTTACAGAGTTCAGCCCATTTGCAGTCATTGAGTTCTATTGCCATCTAGTGGCTATTGATATTGTAGCTTTAAAAAGAAATTAATACTATCAAAGGTCACCAAAGTCACCACATTTTTAGGTTTTGGCTCTCTGGACTTGCTGAAATTGTTTTTTTTACTGAAGTTAAAGAAATAGAACATAAAAATAAGCATATTTTACATACAAATATGGTACTTTTAGAGGTAAATAAATACATTAATACCTATAAATTGATAGAATTAATTTGATCAAAGATGGTGATATAACATTTATAAAAAACAAAAATTGGAATCTCACTTGTGACCTTCATGCCCAAATGTGTCCACGAAGAAGGGATTAAGGGCTGTAAATGCGAGGCTGGGTTGAGGGTTAAATTAATGCAAGAGAATCTCAAAGCCCTTTTGCAGTGTTGGACAGCCCTTGCCCTTTCGCTCCTCCTCCCCTGCCAGTGCTCGAGTGACCTTCACTGAACCAGCTTCACAAAGGGTTTAGCTTCACAAAATAAGCTCCTGGAGGATGTTTTACAAAGAAACTCTAATAAGAGCAAAGGTTTTTAAAACAGGTAAGCCAATATTGCACGCTAATATATATATATTGTTTTTTGGGAAATACTGTAAAAAGAGCACTGTTTAAGAAATAGACTTTTCTGTATGATGTATCTAGGTCTGTTTAGTAATTTGACTGTTTAATGTGCAAAAATGACAGTTACACTTTATTTTAAGGTGATGTTGTTACAGTGTAATAACACAGATATTACATGTACTAACTAACTATAGGGTTAGGGTTTAATTTAGGGGTAACACTTTATTTTAAAGTGTCCCAAGTTTGTTACATGTAATTACTCTAGTGATAACTGTAAATGATGCATAATTGCAAGCAACTAATCCTATTGTAAGTGCACATTGTTTACTAAAACTTAATTATAGCTACTAGACAGTAATAAGGACACCTTACCATATAGTCTAACTGAGTTAAGTGAACTTGCAATTTAAGTACACTATATGCACACCAAGTTAAGTGAACTTGGCAATTTAAGTACACTAAATGCACACCAAGTTAAGTGAATTGGCAATTTAATTACACTATATGCACACCAAATTAAGTGACCCTGGCAATTTAAGTACACTATATGCACACCAAGTTAAGTGAACTTGGCAATTTAAGTACACTATATGCATACCAAGTTAAGTGAACTTGGCAATTTAAGTACACTCTATGGGCACCAAGTTAAGTGAACTTGGCAATTTAAGTACACTATGCACACCAAACTAAATGAACGTGGCAATTTAAGTACACTATATGCACACCAAGTTAAGTGAACTTGGCAATTTAAGTACACTATATGCACACCAAGTTAAGTGAACTTGGCAATTTAAGTACACTATATGGACACCAAGTTAAGTGACCCTGGCAATTTAAGTACACTATATGCACACCAAGTTAAGTGAACTTGGCAATTTAAGTACACTATATGCATACCAAGTTAAGTGAACTTGGCAATTTAAGTACACTCTATGGGCACCAAGTTAAGTGAACTTGGCAATTTAAGTACTCTATGCACACCAAACTAAATGAACGTGGCAATTTAAGTACACTATATGGACACCAAGTTAAGTGAACTTGGCAATTTAAGTACACTATATGCACACCAAGTTAAGTGAACTTGGCAAATTTAAGTACACTTTATGCACACCAAGTTAAGTGAACGTGGCAATTTAAGTACACTATATGCACAACAAGTTAAGTGACCCTGGCAATTTAAGTACACTATATGCACACCAAGTTAATTGAACTTGGCAATTTAAGTACACTATATGCACACCAAGTTAAGTGAACGTGGCAATTTAAGTACACTATATGGACACCAAACTAAGTGAATTGGCAATTTAAGTACACTATATGCACACCAAGTTAAGTGAACGTGGCAATTTAAGTACACTATATGGACACCAAACTAAGTGAATTGGCAATTTAAGTACACTATATGGACACCAAGTTAAGTGAACGTGGCAATTTAAGTACACTATATGCACACCAAGTTAAGTGAACTTGGCAATTTAAGTACACTATCCCCCGGTTTCACAGACAATGCTTAAGCTAGTCCTAGACTAAAATGCATGTTTGAGCTGTTTTAACTGAAAGAATCTTGCACTGACAAATCTTAAAATATGTCAGTGGCATTGTTTTGTCTCAAGATGCACACCAGTAATGTTTTTTTCTTGGGCATGTTTATAAAAGTTACTTAAATGTCCTAATTGAACTAAGGCCTAATCCTGGCTTAGTCTAAGCCCTGTCTGTGAAACCGGGCCTATATGCATACTAAGTTAAGTGAACTTGGCAGTTTAAGTACACTATATGGACACCAAGTTAAGTGAACTTGGCAATTTAAGTACACTATATGCACACCAAACTAAATGAACGTGGCAATTTAAGTACACTATATGCACACCAAGTTAAGTGAACTTGGCAATTTAAGTACACTATATGCACACCAAGTTAAGTGAACTTGGCAATTTAAGTACACTATGCACACCAAACTAAATGAACGTGGCAATTTAAGTACACTATATGCACACCAAGTTAAGTGAACGTGGCAATTTAAGTACACTATATGCACAACAAGTTAAGTGACCCTGGCAATTTAAGTACACTATATGCACACCAAACTAAGTGAATTGGCAATTTAAGTACACTATATGGACACCAAGTTAAGTGAACTTGGCAATTTAAGTACACTACATGGACACCAAGTTAATTGAACTTGGCAATTTAAGTACACTATATGCACACCAAGTTAAGTGAACTTGGCAATTTAAGTACACTATATGGACACCAAACTAAGTGAATTGGCAATTTAAGTACACTATATGGACACCAAGTTAAGTGAACTTGCAATTTAAGTACACTATATGCACACCAAACTAAATGAACGTGGCAATTTAAGTACCCTATATGCACACCAAGTTAAGTGAACTTGGCGATTTAAGTACACTATATGCACACCAAGTTAAGTGAACTTGGCAATTCAAGGACACTATATGGACACCAAGTTAAGTGAACTTGGCAATTTAAGGACACTATATGGACACCAAACTAAGTGAATTGGCAATTTAAGTACACTATGCACACCAAGTTAAGTGAACTTGGCAATTCAAGGACACTATATGGACACCAAGTTAAGTGAACTTGGCAATTTAAGTACACTATATGAACATCATATTATGTGAACTTAAATCTTTAAGTGCACTATATGAACACCAAGTTAATTTAACTTGGCAATTTAAGTGCACCATATGAACATCATGTTAAGTGAACTTAAGTCCTTAAGTACACTATATGAGCACTAATTCAGTTCATGTTCATGTAAACAAAACAAAAACCTGTGAGGTAATCTGTGTAATTGTGATATGTTTTTACATTATATGCACATAGCATAATGAAGATGAACACATTTGTTCAGAAAATGAACCCTAATGTGTTTTTATGTTTCAGGTTATTAGTAGCATGGTGACGCATCTATATCTAATGGCAGAAAGTAACAGGACCAATGAGGTTGCAGAACTCATCTTGTGCAATAATGAAGCAGAGATTTATGATTGCAATCAATCCGATCCCTCGAGATCTCAGAGCCCAGTGCCGCTGACGGACGCCTGGCTGGTCCCAGTGTTTTTCACCCTTATTATGTGTGTAGGCTTGGTGGGGAACGTGTTGGTCATCTACGTCGTCGTCAAAAACCAGCAGATGAAAACGGTTACAAACCTCTACATAAGTATGAAGGATTTGTTTGTCAGAATATCATGTAAAGTGCTGATCACATTGTTTTACTGAACGATCTTTTTCTCTTCAGTTAATCTTGCCACCACAGATATACTTTTCCTGGTTTGTTGTGTTCCTTTCACTGCCACTTTATACACTCTTCCTAGCTGGATATTTGGGGACTTTATGTGTCGGCTGGTCAATTATCTGCAACAGGTGAGAGCATTTTTAGCATGTTTCATTTTTCTATGTAGGAGAGTGGAAAAATGACATATTGTAAATAAAGACCAATGAGATGAATCATTACAACAACATCTTATTTGGGCAGAAATCTGGGAAACAGTCCTGAAATCCAGACTTAAAGGGATAGTTCATCCAAAAATGTAATTAATTCTGTCATTAATTATTCTCACCCTCATGTCATTCCAAACCCATAAGAGTTTCGTTCATCAATGAGGTTCATTCTCGTGCTACGCATCACGCTTGAGCTTCAGAGAGAACCAATGAGGTTCATTCTCGTGTTACACATCACGCTTGAGCTTCAGAGAGAACCAATGAGGTTCATTCTCGTGTTACGCATCACGCTTGAGCTTCAGAGAGAACCAATGAGGTTCATTCTCGTGTTACGCATCACGCTTGAGCTTCAGAGAGAACCAATGAGGTTCATTCTCGTGTTACGCATCACGCTTGAGCTTCAGAGAGAACCAATGAGGTTTATTCTCGTGTTACACATCACGTTTGAGCTTCAGAGAGAACCAATGAGGTTCATTCTCGTGTTACGCATCACGCTTGAGCTTCAGAGAGAACCAATGAGGTTCATTCTCGTGTTACGCATCATGCTTGAGCTTCAGAGAGAACCAATGAGGTTCATTCTCGTGTTACGCATCACGCTTGAGCTTCAGAGAGAACCAATGAGGTTCATTCTCGTGTTACGCATCACGCTTGAGCTTCAGAGAGAACCAATGAGGTTCATTCTCGTGTTACGCATCACGCTTGAGCTTCAGAGAGAACCAATGAGGTTCATTCTCGTGTTACGCATCACGTTTGAGCTTCTGCGAGAACCAATGAGGTTCATTCTCGTGTTACGCATCACGTTTGAGCTTCAGTGAGAACCAATGAGGTTCATTCTCGTGTTACGCATCACGTTTGAGCTTCTGCGAGAACCAATGAGGTTCATTCTCGTCTTACACATCACGTATTACCTTGGTAATTGCGTAGGGTCAGAGTTCTCAGATTTCATCAAAAATATCTTCATTTGTGTTCTCAATGGACACAAGTCTTAAAACTACACTGTGATATTTTCCCCCATCTAGTGGTGAAAAGGTATATGACCATCCAGTGAATATTAGTTTCTGTTCCTCTCAATTCCGATTTCGTTTTAACTCCTACGGTGGCCGATTTAGTCCAAGATTAATATGGCTTCCAGTTCGACCTCGTCCACATTCGACACGGTGCCATCGAGTGTTAAAACGCGAAAGGTGAAGCTTGAATTTACGGGCCTGTCCCTCTTTGGCAAGATGGAGGGGCAAAACATGGCGACCGGCATTCAAACCCCTCACCCGTATGTATTTTCAATGGCATATTATAAACTTACGAGAATACTTTATTACTTGAAAGAAGTAAATATACATTAATGAGCACATATTTTTTTGAAAGAACTAAGTGTTTTTAGCTAAGAATAAACTAAAAAAGTTACACAGTGTAACTTTAAGTAATTAATGATAGAATTAAAACATTTTGGTTGAACTATCCCTTTAAAGGAACACTCCACTTTTTTTGACAATAGACAAATTTTCCAACTCCCCTAGAGTTAAAAAGTTGAGTTTTACCATTTTCGAAATCCATTCAGCTGATCTCTAGATCTGGCGGTAGCACTTGTAGCATAGCTTAGCATAGATCATTGAATCTGATTAGACCGTTAGCATCTCGCTCAAAAATGACCACAGAGTTTCGATATTTTTCCTATTTAAATCTTGACTCTTCTGTAGTTACATAGTTTACTAAGACTGACGGAAAATGAAAAGTTGTGATTTTTAGGCCGATATGGCTAGGAACTATACTTATAATCAAGGAACTTTGCTGCCGTCCCATGAGTGCAGCGGCGCAATGATATTACACAGCGGCTGAAAATAGGCTAACTTCCGTCAACATAAGCAACGTGACAACCTGCTTGCACAGGGAGCGTTCTAGCTGGGGACTATATTCAAACGCTGTGTAAATATAGAAAGTCTTTGGTAATTTTTGAGTGAGATGCTAACGGTCTAATCAGATTCAATGATCTATGCTAAGCTATGCTAAAAGTGCTACCGCTAGATCCAGAGATCGGCTAAGTGGATTCGAAAACGGTAAAACTCAACTGTTTAACTCTAGGGCAGATGGAAAATGAGCCAATTTTTCGGAAAAGTGGAGTGTTCCTTTAAGTTGAAATGGAACTTAGTTTTAAAAAAAGGCATTTATAACTGAATGAGATGAATGGCCACGTGTTGTCTATACCTACAGTATGCTGGATGTGGAATCTAGTTTAGTCCTCTAAGCAGTGTCTTTGAATGAACTCACAGGTAACTGCACAGGCGACATGCATCACTTTATCTGCAATGAGTGTCGATCGATTTTATGTGACCGTCTACCCACTCCAGTCTCTCCATCACCGCACACCACAGATGGCTCTGACTGTATGCACCACTATTTGGATATGTATGGAAATCATTCCAATCAGTTTAAGTACAATTCCAATTATAATTTCTTTTGACATCTCATCTTATTGTAGTTACACACTCTTAAAAATAAAGGAGGTTTTCACAGAGGTGCCGTTTTTGGTTCAGTGATCATCAGTGTTGCATTACAAGTAACTTGAGTTACGTAATCAGATTACTTTTTCAAGTAACTAGTAAAGTAACGCATTACTTTTCAAATTTACTACAAAATATCTGAGTTACTTTTTCACATTTATTTGACTGACAGCTCTCCTGCCCCCATGTTGAGAGAAATCGAGAGTAAGTGCAGAGGCGTGTGTGTGAATGCGTTATTGTAGTACGCGAGCATGTGAGCATTTATTCATCTCACTTGCGCAATAAAGATTCAGTTCTCCTCAAAATTAATAAAATCAGTCAAATGCAAAATCAGAGTACTATGCAAACCTCGAATATATACATGTTAAATAAAACTAATATTTGTATGCATTTAATCTACCATTATTGACTAATGTCGTGCTGCTGACCTTCGATGATTCAGTTAAACCATGAGCAAATATTACTAGATTTTTTGTTTTTATTGGACTTTTTTCTCCTGCATCCTATTCTTCCATTATCCAGAATGGCAGCACATTTTTACCTCAGCCTGAGGCTTATTATTTCAATCTTGGTATGAAGAGGTCTTTGCATTTGCACAACAAAAGGAATTTTTTATGCTATTAAAAAAAACACAAAAAAAAACAAGCCCAGCTCAGGTGAGAAAAAGTAACGTAAAAGTAATGCAAAAGTAACGTAACATTACTTTTCTTAAAAAGTAACTAAGTAACTCAATTAGTTACTTTTTAAGGGAGTAACGCAATATTGTAATGCATTACTTTTCAAAGTAACTTTCCCCAACACTGGTGATCATTTCATGAAAGAACCATTTTTTTCTTAGTGTGAAGAACATTTTAGTAATCTAAAGGTTCCATCGATTCCTGTTAAGAACCTTTATTTTTAAGAGTCTATGCTAAAGTGACTAGCAGGAATAGTCCATTATTGTAATTTCTTGGAGTTTATGATTTTGTACTGTACCCGTTTGGGTTATTTTGGTTTGAAGGGCTTTTATTTTCATACTTTTTATTGGCTGTGGTAAAATAAATGATTATATTTATATGTTTTCATTCAGATTCTCTGCTGCTTTCAGTGCCGATCGCGTTGTATCAGCACACAGAGTCTTCGTTCTGGTTTGGTCCACAGACGTACTGCACAGAGGCCTTTCCCTCTCTCATTCATAAGAGGGCTTACATCCTTTACTCCTTCTTGGCTGTTTACCTGCTGCCTCTGATCACCATCTGCATGTGTTATACTTTCATGCTCAAACGCATGGGCCAAGCCACGGTGGGACCTGTTCATGGCTGTAACCAGGTACAGGTGTTTTTGGCAATTTAAGTACACTTGACATTGACACCAAGTTAAGTGAACTTAATTCTTTAAGTACAGTATATGAACAACAAGTTAGGTGAACTTAGCAATTTAAGTACACTATATAAGTTAAGTGAACTTAATTCTTTAAGTACATTATATGAACACCAAGTTAAGTGAACTTAAGTAGAATCTACATAAACACACAGTTAAGTGATCTTAATTCTTTAAGTACTATATGAAAACCAAGTTTAGTGAACCTAGCAATTTTAGTTCACTATATAAGTTAAGTGAACTTAATTCTTTAAGTACAGTAAATGAACAACAAGTTAGGTAAACTTAGCAATTTAAGTACACTATATAAGTTAAGTGAACTTAATTCTTTAAGTACATTATATGAACACCAAGTTTAGTGAACTTAAGTAGAATCTACATAAACACATAGTTAAGTGTTCTTAATTCTTTAAGTACTATATGAAAACCAAGTTTAGTGAACCTAGCAATTTTAGTACACTATATGAACACCAATTTAAGTACATTTCACAATTTAGGTAGTCTACATGAGTACCAAGCTAAGTGAACCTAATTCTTTAAGTACACTATATGAACACCAAGTTAAGTGAACTTAGCAATTTAAGTACACTATATAAGTTAAGTGAACTTATTTTTTTAAGTACACTATGGCCCGGTTTCACAGACAGGGCTTAGACTAAGCCAGGATTAGTCCTTAGTTCAATTAAGACATTTAAGTAACTTTTATAAACGTTCCCAAGAAAAAAACATTACTGGTGTGCATCTTAAGACAAAACAATGCCACTGACATATTTTAAGATTTGTCAGTGCAAGATTCTTTCAGTTAAAACAGCTCAAACATGCATTTTAGTCTAGGACTAGCTTAATTATTGTCTGTGAAACCGGGGGTATATGAACAAGTTAGGTGAACTCAGCAATTTAGGTACACTATATAAGTTCAGTGAACTTAATTCTTTAAGTACATTATATGAACACCAAGTTAAGTGAACTTAAGTAGAATCTACATAAACACACAGTTAAGTGATCTTAATTCTTTAAGTACTATATGAAAACGAAGTTTGGTGAACATAGCAATTTTAGTACATTTCACAATTTAAGTAGTCTACATGAATACCAAGCTAAGTGCACCCAATTCTTTAAGTACACTATATGAACACCAAGTTAAGTAAACTTAGCAATTTAAGTACACTATATAAGTTAAGTGATCTTAATTTTTTAAGTACACTATATGAACAAGTTAGGTGAACTCAGCAATTTAGGTACACTATATAAGTTCAGTGAACTTTATTCTTTAAGTACATTATATGAACACCAAGTTAAGTGAACTTAAGTAGAATCTACATAAACACACAGTTAAGTGATCTTAATTCTTTAAGTACTATATGAAAACCAAGTTTAGTGAACATAGCAATTTTAGTACACTATATGAACACCAATTTAAGTACATTTCACAATTTAAGTAGTCTACATGAATACCAAGCTAAGTGCACCTAATTCTTTAAGTACACTATATGAACACCAAGTTAAGTGAACTTAGCAATTTTAGTACACTATATATGAACACTAAGTTAAGTGAACTTGGCAATTTAAGAACAGTTTTAAGGCACTGACATATTAATTGAATTACACTATATGAACACCAATTTATGTAAACTTTGCAATTTAAGTAGTCTACACGAGTACCAAGCTAAGTGAACCTAATTCTGTAAGTACACTATGTGAACACCAAGTAAAGTGAACTTAATTCTGTAAGTACACTATATGAACACCAAATTAAGTGAATTTAGCAATTTATGTAGTCTACGTGAGCACCAAGTTAAGTGAACTTAATTCTGTAAGTACACTATGGCCCAGTTTCACAGACAAGGATTAGATTAAGCCTTTGTTCAATTAGGACATTTAAGTAACATTTATAAACGTGCCTTAGACTTTCAGTTAAAACAGCTCAAACATGCATTTTAGTCTAGGACTATCTTAAGCCTTGTCTGTGAAACTGGGGGTATATGAACATCAAGTTAAGTCGACTTATCAATTTAAGTAGAGTCTACATGAGCACCAAGTGAACCTAATTCTGTAAGTACACTATGTGGACACCAAATAAAGTGAACTTAGCAATTTATGTATTCTAAAAGAGCACCAAGTTAAATTAACTTAATCCTGTAATGAACAGCAAATTAAGTGAACTTATGTAGAGTCTACATGAGCACCAAGTTAAGTGAACTTAATTCTCTAAGTACACTATATGAACACCAGGTAAAGTGAACTTAACCTAACCCATTAGTCAGTTAAATTGGGGGAACAGGTTTACTCCATCAATTGAATGCAGTCAACTGATTAGGTTTTCGGTATAGAAGAAAATGTTATATATAAGCCAAAATGAAGCCTAATTTGTCTGCGGGTGCTCTTTGTTTTCCAGCTGCAGACACCAGCAGAACGGGTCGAAGCTGTGCGAACAAGAGTGTCCAGAATGGTGGTTGTAATGGTGCTGCTGTTTATAGTCTGCTGGGGTCCAATTCAGATCCTGATTCTCCTACAAGCATTCTGTTCTGAAGATGTCAGTCACAGTTATACACTCTACAAGCTAAAGATCTGGGCTCATTGCATGTCCTATTCCAATTCCTCCATAAATCCCGTGATCTATGCCTTCATGGGAGCCAACTTTAGAAAGGCCTTCAGAAGTGTGTTCCCTCTGATCTTCAAAAGGAAAGCAAGAACCACCGAGCCGCTCCCCACATATAACAGGGAGATGAACTTTCTTTCATCCTGACCTCAAAGGATGTTTTGGACAGCATGATTATACCCTTTAAGGACAAAATCAATAGCACTTGATGAAGATGCCCTCTGACCAATCTTATGGGACTGAAAGGTAAAAAGGCCAAAATTATGTGATTCAGGGGTTTTCAAACTGGGATCCCCAGAAGGTTCTAAATTTCAGAGAGTAAAAGGATGAAGCAAAAATGGATAAAGTCTAACAAACATTCGAACTGTTGTACTTTCTGTCTCCTTTCTTGCCGTATACACACATTCCAGAATTGTATATGTTTGCTTTTTATCTTTCTAGTGAGTTGTTCTCACTTTGTCTCACTCACTGGGGTTGTAAGGCGGTATTCTTAACAAAGTACGTATGCTCCTTACATAAAATTTTTGGTGAAAGTTGCTTATACAAATAATTTTTAATTGAAAATGTTCTTCTTGAGGTTTATGCATCCAACATTATATAATAGATTTAAGAGTTGTTGAGTTGAGTTGTTTTAACTGAAAAAAAATATGTCAGTGCCATTGTTTTGTCTCAAGATGCACAGCAGTAATGTTTTTATATTTATATAATCTTTATAAAAGCTATACTTGAACTAAGCTCTGGAGGAGAGGGAACCAGGGTGTTTGTGGCAGTCACCCAAGCCCACCAGAGGCCTCTCTGGGCGGGTAAGAGAAGCTGGAGGAGAGGGAACCAGGGTGTTTGTGGCAGTCACCCAAGCCCACCAGAGGCCTCTCTGGGCGGGTAAGAGAAGCTGGAGGAGAGGGAACCAGGGTGTTTGTGGCAGTCACCCAAGCCCACCTGAGGCCTCTCTGGGCGGGTAAGAGAAGCTGGAGGAGAGGGAACCAGGGTGTTTGTGGCAGTCACCCAAGCCCACCTGAGGCCTCTCTGGGCGGGTAAGAGAAGCTGGAGGAGAGGGAACCAGGGTGTTTGTGGCAGTCACCCAAGCCCACCTGAGGCCTCTCTGGGCGGGTAAGAGAAGCTGGAGGAGAGGGAACCAGGGTGTTTGTGGCAGTCACCCAAGCCCACCTGAGGCCTCGCTGGGCGGGTAAGAGAAGCTGGAGGAGAGGGAACCAGGGTGTTTGTGGCAGTCACCCAAGCCCACCTGAGGCCTCGCTGGGCGGGTAAGAGAAGCTGGAGGAGAGGGAACCAGGGTGTTTGTGGCAGTCACCCAAGCCCACCAGAGGCCTCTCTGGGCGGGTAAGAGAAGCTGGAGGAGAGGGAACCAGGGTGTTTGTGGCAGTCACCCAAGCCCACCAGAGGCCTCGCTGGGCGGGTAAGAGAAGCTGGAGGAGAGGGAACCAGGGTGTTTGTGGCAGTCACCCAAGCCCACCAGAGGCCTCTCTGGGCGGGTAAGAGAAGCTCTAAGCTTCTGTCTAAGCCCTGTCTGTGAAACCAGGCCTAAATGTTTTTTCATACATTAAAATATATAAATGGATTTTAGGAAGGGGGTCCCTCATAAAAGGTTCATCATATTTGGGGGTCCTTGGCATCATACAGTTTTTTAGAGTACTTATTACAGAATATACTTTAAAAGAATATACTTAGGTGTGAACTGAATGTAATGTTTTCAGACACTTAAGTGCATGTTAATTGCAATTAAATGAAAAAGTATTCGTTTAAATGCAAATAGCTGAAATTAGAGTGCTTTTTACTTTATTTGTAATTTCATAACTTATGTTAGAAATATGGTTAAAGTGTATTGCTGAATGTACTGACAAAATTATTACAGTGTGGTAAAGTAAAATATACTTCAGTGTTATTGTATTGAAACTTGTATGTCATGTGTTTATATTTGTAATTGCACACTTGTTATGATAAAGTTGCAATTTAGTACATTTAACATATATTAACTTTAAATGTGCTTTACTATGTTAGTCAACACATCAAATAGTGTACTTTAAAGCACGACATATGATTATTAAAATATTTTACACCTTTTACAAAGTGCTCTTATCTAAAAAGGTGGGGTTTTTTACTTTTAAGATTTGAAGTACACTAAAAGTAAACTAAACACTAAACCAGCAATAAAAGCAAACCACACAAACCAACCCCAAATGCATAGGCTTTTATAAAACATTAAATATGTTGACATTTTTGATTCGACAACAGCCAAGTGTGTTTCATCATGGATTGATCTGAGAAGACCTTTGTTAAGACTTTTTAATTGTAGCCTTTATATGCTAATTTAATCTGACGAGATGCTATCAACTAAAACATTTATAAAATGAGCTAAAATATCACAATGATCTGGGCCCGTATTCATAAAGATTCTAAGAGTCCTCTCAGAAAACTCCTAATTTAGCTTAAAAACTTTTACGTAGGAGTCTTAGCTTAAGAGCTATTCGGGACCGATCTGAGAGCAACTCTGAGCAAGGAAAATACAAAAACTTTTATCTTAGTGAAGAGGCGGGGCTGACCCTGTTGCTACGTATGACACAGTCTTTTGAAGACTGTGATTGGTTGGTTGTCCAAAAAGGGGAAAAAGGAGTGCTTTTAAGTATAGGGTGTATTCTAAGCCTTCACTTTGAATTTACAAGTACAATATTGTCCTATTTTACCGTTCTCTCTCACTCACACACACACACACACACACACACACACACACACATTATATATATGTACACTGAACAATTAAATTAAGCATAATTAATTTGTGCTCGTTTAAATAATTTAAATTTAGTTTTTCGATTTTAATTTTAAAAAATGAATTGGTTTTATGGGAATTGCATGTGTTTTTGTTTAAATTGAGATCAAATAAATTGATTGCGACCACTTACGATAAAATTTTTTAGTAAATTTAACAAATCATTTTTTTCAGTGTATATAAATCCTTTTATTATTTACCATGCTGTTAATTTCCTATAAGGTATTTGATTGGCTTAGAATTATAAACATTGTTCCACTCTTTCCAATTACACTGATTGCTGGCATGTCTATTTAATTGGTGGTTTGAAAGTTGGATTTAATGCAACAAACATGATCCCTGCACGATCTAATCTATAGCGTCTTATTAAGTCACTGTCATCCATTGTCTGCAACACATTTCTTCTCCCTCTTCGTCTTTCTGCCATTTTCTCCGCTGCTAAAGAAACTCTTAAGCCTCTTAAAAGTCCTCGTCCGTGCTCCTAACAAATTTGACCTTAAGACCTCTTTTAAGGGTTAAGATGCTTTCTGAATTACTTTTTTCTTTACTAGGATTTTTTTGTTAATTTTAAGAGTAAACGCCCACATTTCTAAGAAAAAATAAAATAAAAAAACAAGTCAATAAATAAAAATAAACAACAGAATAATCCGTCCAATTACATTCAGTCTCATATAGCATGTACCACATTAACTGCATAACACATTACACATTTCTTTCTCAAAAAATAGAAAATAAAAGAAAACATTCATATCATCCATCTCAATCATTATTTCCACTTAAAACATAAGCTTAAAATTTTTACTCAAGAACCCTTTTGTTAAATTTACTATTTCCAACAGACCCATTTTCACTCATCATAGCCCACATAATCGTTGAGGAACATATTAATTTAAAAAAAATTACCTTTTCATCAAAATGACTTAATTATCAATTCTTATTACATTCAATCAGCTTGTTCACTCATCTTTATCTTGTTGACATTAAGCTTAATCATACTCAATACCCAATTATTAATTAAATTCACCATGTTATTAGTAAAACATTCAAAATCAATCATCAGGGTTTTCTTTTCAGTAAATACCCCTTTTTTCTGTTCACAAAGTCTTGCTCATTAAAACTCTTCAGGTGTAAGCTCCAAAATGACCAAAATCTATATAATTAGGCCTACTTTTTTCAACAAAAAATACTTAACATGAAAATGGCCTTTCTTTGGGAGGGTTTGCCTTCGCCTTGCTTCCTGGAAGTAGGGGTAGGAAGTTGGCAGTCTCATGTGAAAGGAAGAAAGTTAATACCTTTTTTTTTGTTTCTTGAAATCCTAAATTTGGTTCTTTTCTTGCATGTCATTGGGACATAAAACATGGATAACATCTAGAAAAATATTTACAAAGGGAAGATGACAACTATACAACGCGGCCACTATAGTTGCCGGTGGGGTTAAATGGGTTTTAAGGTCAGTATTGACAGATTTCTTTTCTTCGGAGGTTGTTTTGTTGTTGTTGAGTCTCAGGCCAGCGGTAGGTGTCGCTGTGCGCGCGCACTGACCGAGGATCCGCCGTGAGCAGAAGAAGATCTTCAGACGAGATGACCGCGGCCGCGCGCAGGTGTGTGTGATCTTCTACTCATATTTTACCACCCTTTTTGCTTTTATATCCCACTTATTATCACGTTAAAGACAATCAAAGAGATCTCTTTTACAATTCAGTGTAAACTATCCATTACTACACTGACAGGACGCAGATTATAGATGATTAAAAATTCAATTCACATTTATTTGTATAGGCTTTTCACAATACATATCGTTTCAAAGCAGCTTTACAGAAAATGCATGCGTCCACATTACAATTTACAGTGATCTGTTATCAGAGACGGTGTCCAAGTTATGGATTTCAGAATAGTAGCCTACAAATCACACAGTTAGCTAACAATGTATTAATAAACAATGTAATTTAAGGCAGAAACAATGGGCTTGGTATATGGGATATGTTGTTAACATTGATGAGGTTGTATAGAAAATACATTTAGCATTGGTGCATGTTGAAAAACTCCACATCAATGTACCGTGTATGAAAGCATTCATAAAAAAGAGCATATCAAAATTTCTCTTGAGTGTATCCAGTGTCAAAAAGATAATTATTATGTCTTGATAAAAACTGTGCAAACATGAATGAGCCTATGTTTCATGTGAACGTGTTTTTAGAGTTTTCAAATCCACATCTCTCTGTCTGTCTGTCCGTCTGCCCATCCATCCATCCATCCATCCATCCATCCATCCGTCCGTCCGTCCGTCTGTCTGTCTGTCTGTCCGTCTGCCCATCCATCCATCTATCCATCCATCCATCCATCCTGTCTGTCTGTCTGTCCGTCCACCCATCCATCCATCCGTCCGTCTGTCTGTCTGTCTGTCTGTCTGCCCATCCATCCATCCATCCATCCACCCATCCATCCATCCATCCGTCCGTCTGTCTGTCTGTCTGTCTGCCCATCCATCCATCTATGTCTGTCTGTCTGTCTGTCTGTCTGCCCATCCATCCGTCCGTCCGTCCGTCTGTCTGTCTGACTGTCTGCCCATCCATCCGTCCGTCCGTCAAGTCATCTTCATTTATATTGCGTTTTTTTATGATATACAGACTGTTTCAAAGTATCTTTACTGTGATAACAGGAAAATAAAGCATCAAAGATTGTTTTGGCTGTACAGCCGATCTAGAAGAATTGTCCATTGTCCAGCTTAGCTAAGTTGTTGATTGATTCATTTATATATTTTTTAAAAATCATTAGTACTTATTAATATAGGGGCCTCTTACACAACACCATTTTCAACTGAAAACAGAAAACTTTTACTGCATTCTAGCCGTTCATTTACACGACAACAGTGTCTTGGGGCTTGAGAACGCAAACTTTAAACGTAAAAAACTTGAAACTGTGAAAACGTTGACGGCATGTAATGTGTTTAGTCTATAGGCATTCGCGTTTGAATGAGTATGTGTGCGGACGCGTAGTCTTTCTTTACTAAGTGTCATTGCCAATTACTTGTCTGACATGCATAATCAGGGCTCTACGCTAACATTTTTCTTGAGGAGCACTTGTGCTCCTAATTAAAAAAAATTAGGAGCACAGTCAAAAATTTAGGAGCACTTTCTGATCAATAACACGTATTCCAATTATAACTTTCCCATTACAGGATGATCTTTGTCCCTTTAAATTAATGTCCAGGGGCATTTTTACCTTTGTAAGAGCAATGTTTTCTAATCTTATTAAATGTATGCATCATCTTTTGTCAATTTCTTCATTTAAAACAGAAAAGTTTTTTTTTCAAACATTCAGTTAGAGCAATAAGACACAACCAGACTGTTACCAATCAAATTAAATCCTCATCAAAAGTAGAAGTGGCACAGAAGCTCTATCTGAAATGGTGTTTAGATACATTTACATGCAGCTCATGGGTAAATAATGTTGTATAAATGTTTTAAATATAAGTTTTTGAATTTAGAAATAGGCTATGTACAAGTTAAACTTAAAAAAAGGTAAAATATTTATATTTTAAATAAAAAGTCCATGCAAAGTATAAATATGAAAATAAAACAGCCAGTAGGGGGCGTCAAGTCTATGTGGGAGTCATTGATTCAGTCGTTCAAACGCAGATTCATTCGATCGATCCGCTTGGAGATGCTCAACTGGTTGTTTTGATTTTCACGAAATAAACAGTATTGTGGCTAAAACGTTGTTACTTTATATCAACTTGTCTATTGGACTTTTGTACAAGATCAGAATCACATTTTGCAATCATGCCAATACTCGGAGCAATAGCTGTCCGTAACTTTTGGCGCTCTGGCGCTAATAAACAGAACTGCACGCATCTCGCGGAATAACACTGCAGCCGGAGCTACTTCTCTCTGTTTATGTCTATGGCGAGTCACACAGGGACTGTGCTCCTCCGCAGCGCTGCGACCCGAACTGGAATGGTCAGAAAAGAAACACTTATTATATGTGTACCGTAGTGATTCAGGGTAAGATAAAAACACGGTTTGGAAAATGGATTCATGATGTACTCACTCATATGGATCTAGTCATTTTTAAACACAATAAATGTTATGGACTGCAGCTGATAATGATTAAATCAAGAACTCATACAGGAGCGTTTTTTAATTATTTTTTATTAATTCATTTTTGCTGGCATTTTTGGCCCAAGCCCCTGTTAATTTCCGACCTTGTTTATGATAATCAAAATGTGGTATTTCTAGTTAAGTTTGGCTGCAAACATGGCTGCAAAGAAACATCAGCGCGAGGCGTCTGGTAAGTGCATGGCCGCGTCACACCCGTTTCACCCATAGACCGTGGTTTCACCTTTTAAACTATCTCCGTCGCACACGTTTTTTGCACATGCTCCGCTGACAGAAGGCATGAAAAGCAGTTGATTGCAGCACGAAACGTAACAGTTGCTCAGTCAGTCAGTGTTTGTAGTTTTTATTCCGATTGTATTATACATCTATTCATCGGGTCACTCGCACCTGTGCGCCTAAATATTGTTTCGCAGTCGCACGCAGTAATTTTCAGGCGCGAATGCGCCCAAAATGGTCGCTATGTAGAGCCCTGATAATACATTTTTAGCCGTTCCGACGGATCCATGAGAACGGGAATCATTTTGATGACGTTTTCATCTCTACAAAGAAAAAAAAATATTCAGGGTTGCGATGTGGTCGTGTCTTGGTGCAGGTCCAGCATCTGACCTGGATACGGATATGGAAATACTAATACTAATACATCTGGTGTTACAGGAAGTGTTCCTGGCGCCAAACCATTTAGTGTTTTGTAAGTAATTGGCAATATTTTACAATGTATGTGATGTTTAATAGGGAGCCAGTGCAGTGTTGACAGAACCGGGCTAATATGGTCATTCCTCCTGGTTCTAGTAAGAACTCGAGCTGCTGCGTTTTGGAACCGGCTGGAGTTTGTTTATTAAGCGTGCAGGGCAACCACCCAGTAGAGTGTTACAATAATCTAGCCTCCAGTAAGATCCAGTAACTAATAGAGAGATACAACCACGATCGGATCATAAGAGCAAATCATTTGTAACTCTGACGAGAGCAGTCTCAGTTCTATGATACGGTCTAAATCCTGACTGGAAATCCTCGCAGATATCATTTCTTTCTAAAAGGGAACATAGTTGTGAGGACACTGCCTTTTCTAGTATCTTTGACAGAAAAGCTAGATTTGAGATGGGTCTGTAATTGATTAAATCTGTACGATCAATTTTTTTTTTTTTTTTAAATAAGCGATTTAATAATAGCCAAAGTTAATATACCAACGTTTTTGGTACATATACTAATGACAAAGATGAATGAATGATATTAAGAAGAGGACCTATGACTAGAGGTCGACCGTTTCATCGGTTTTGCTGATTAATCGGTACTGATGGCTGATCGGTGGAATGATTGGTTATCTGTAAAAATCCACACCGATAGTTTTTCCGGGTTGCGTCCGTTGCTGGAGCGGCTGAGACAGGTCTGCTGGTATTATATAGCGCAAGAGTGTGTATGTTTGTCAACGAGGCTAAGAGAACGCTAACATTAGCAGTACCTCAAGGAGTAAAAATAATGTGATAAAAACACACGCAAGTCAGACCCAAATGTTGCACATATAAAATTAGTGATGTGAGAAAGCAAACTGTATCGTCATGCTGCCGACAGAAACATAAATAAAGCAGAAGCGCATTCGTTTTTTTTATTAGATAATCTCCTAAAAAAGCAGACTGTCTGGATTTATATGAAATGAACCTACAAGATTCCATTTGTAACATTAACTAAGGTTAATAAGTGCTGTGGAAGTATTGTTCATCGTTAGTATGTTAAAGTCAACATTAAATTGAGTTAGAATTTTTTCTGTTAACCTTGGTTAATGCACTATGAACTAACATGAATGATCAAGGTACAATTGTATTGCTCATATTAATACATGCTGTAAAAATGTATGCATAATGCATATAGTTCATGTAAGCTAATGCATCCTTGTTGCATAGGGACTTGCATAGTGTTACCTATGAAATGTACATGAATGTTTTCTAGGTTATAGGTAAAGAAACAAATTTGACCTTCAATTATTTTCTGAAGAATTTGTTCTGTTAGAACTTCTCATTTTAAGATTCACATTTATATGGTTTTAATTTAGCACATTTTCATGGATCAGTGCTGTTTTTTTACTTCTTGTTATAAAGTTCAGCACTGTTTTACTTATGTTTTTTCATCCAGTATCCATTTTAAAAACTATCGGTCGGTTCAGGGCCGGCCCTGACCAATTTGCTGCCCTAGGCAAGATTTTACTTGGTGCCCCTTGTTTCAAGGTTTAGCACCACATGTTTTCAGTCTAAGTTGCGGAAACACTGGTACTGTTTAATTTTTTTAATGTATTGATGTTTTTTAATTTTTATTGTTGTTGTTTTATATGATGTCCAGTCCATTCTACCCCGTCATTGTGTTCATGATATTATTATTATTTAATTTTTTTTAAAGGCTGATAATAGTTAAACTATACAAAAATAGCACCTACGCCACATTACAGCATAAACACAAATAACAATCTAGCATTCATGCACAGACTATTGAGAACTAGCAAAAGTGTTTGTTTTCCAGTAGATGGCAGCAAACTTCCACTAATATGCACATTCATGTTTTCACCATGAATTAAACTGAGAAATTTAGATATTTAATGTGAAATGTACATAAAATGTTGCTATTTTAAATAAACCTGTATATAAATATCATTACTAATTTCGGCAAATACTTTTTAAAATGTCCATATGAACCCTTAACTGTAGAATAAAAACATTAGGCTATTAAAAAAGTGATATTACATGCGTTTAAAAATCAGATATGATTTTTTTTGACAAAATATACTATCTGTGGCCACTGGAGAACCCATAACAGCTGCTTGCATATAGTTTAAGGTAAAACTGGAATTAATTAGCGTACATTAGTATTTTACTACTATGCAATTAAATAAACTGTTCATTCATTACATCACTTTACCTCTGTCTTTACACTGCAAAAATGCTCTTCTTATTTAGTAATTTTTTTCTTTTGTCCAGTCCAAACATCAACAAATTCTTAAATCAAGATGTATTTAGTAAAATGACATTAGATAATTTTTTCCTTGTTTTCTGAAAATCAAAATGAAGTGAGTTTTAGCTTAAAACTAGCACAATTATCTGCCAAATGGGGTGAGAAGAATTATCTTCTTTCTGTTTGGGACAGAAATAAGATTTCAATCAGAAACAAGATTATTTTTCTCACCCCATTGGCAGATAATTTAGCTTGTTTTAAGCATAAACTCACTTAAGAAAAAATATTATTTTACTTATCTAGTAAATGCATATTGGTTTAAGTATTTTTTAGATATTTAGACTAGAAACAAGACAAAAATACTACATAAGAAGAGCATTTTTGCAGTGTTTCCCTTATCTTGCCTGCATCAGAGGGCTTCTGTTTTTTATGACACTACAATTCGGCCACCGTCATAAATTATCAGGCAACTTTCACCGTGTCTACACCTGGAGCGAGCGGCCAAGCACCCTAAAAAATGAAAGCAATCCTGTCTACATTAGATGCGGCGAGAGGCAACGCGACACAACAAATTCCATAAGTTTGCGCGTTATATTATATTTCTGACGCACTTCAAGTAGCTCGGCGGGGGAGATTGATGAGGCGGACCGGGAAGAGGTGGGGGACTTAGTTAAGGTTTTTGCGCTTTATTTGGTCATATTTCAAATTAATATGAATAAAATAGTGTCAGTAATACATTTTGGCGCCCCTAAGGATGAGTGGCGCCCCTAGCATTTGCCTATTCCGCCTATTTCACGGGCCGGCCCTGGGTCGGTTAATCGGTTATCGGCAAGTGCGGTCCAACCTAATTATCGTATCGGTAAAATCCACTATCGGTCGACCTCTACCTATGACCTCTGGAAGCATCTCTTTCAGTAGCTAAAGTCTGTCTGTCAATCTTTTGCTTCAAGCTTTTTGAGGCAAGCCAACATAAAAGTTTATCTTGACAAAGTATAATTTTTTAGTGTTGATGCTTGCACTATTAATCCATGCACATATGTTCCTAGTGTTCATACCATGCCAGGAAGAGGAGCGGGACTCGGCGGGTTTGCTCAGATTACGGACTGTTTGTACATCGGCAACGGCAAAACAGCGAACGACTCTTCGGTCATAAGCTCTCTCAACATTACATGTATTATTAACGCAACTCAGGACATAAGAAACTCAAACATTCCCACTATCGATTATATGCACGTGTCCGTCTCCGATGATCCTGAATCCAGACTCAATGAGCATTTTGACACAGTTGCTGATAAGATACAGCAGGTCACTGAAGAGCATGGATGTGTCCTGGTCCACTGTAACGCGGGCGTCAGTCGCTCCGCCACGCTGTGTCTGGCGTACCTGATGAAGCACTGCCATCTGACTCTAGCGGAGGCGCACGCGCGGCTCAAAGCTCAGAGACCCATCGTCAGACCAAACAGCGGCTTCTGGAGGCAGCTGATCGAGTACGAGTGGAAATTACATGGGAAGAATACAGTCAGAATGATAAGCTCACCTGTTGGACACGTTCCAGATTTATATGAGAGAGAAACACGGGGCTTGATTCCAATTTAGGAAATGAAATATTTCCTGTTATTTCATTCACATTTTGTAGAGCGTTTCAGTATTATATGTGACTTGATAAGTTCTGTTCTTTATAAGGAAGTGTTTGTGATGTTATGCAATAAACAACCAGAAGATGGCAGAAGAATTCTTTGTTTTTGCACATGTAGATTGAAGTACAGTGACTCCACAAAATGTTTGTGTACTTAAAACACACTTAAAATGAATGTCATTGCATTGGAGTACACAAAATTAAAGGGTTAGTTCACCCAAAAATGAAAATTCTGTCATTAATTACTCACCCTTATGTCGTTCGACACCCGTAAGACCTCCGTTCATATTCAGAACACAAATGAAGATATTTTAGTGTAAAGCTGATGCTGAGAAAGGCTTCAGATAGGCCTCCATTGGCATTCAGTACATTTACACTCCCAAGACCCATAAAAGGCACTTAAAACGTCGTTACAAAGTGCATCTCACCACAGTGACTCTACAATAATTTTACGATGCGACGACAATAGTTTTTGTGCGCAAAAAAAAATCAAAATAATGACTTTATTCAACCTCTTCTTGTCTTCCGTGTGTGCCTCCACGACGCATGCGCGAGAATATGACGCAGATCCGGCGTTCAGGAATCCATGAATTGCACACTTTAGCCCCATTTTGAGAACTACGCCGAGACCTAAAGCACGATCAATGTAGAATTCAACAGCTTAGATACGCGCGTCTTCCTCTGCTTGAAAACAAATCGCTTCTGGGTCATGTGTCCGAACGCCGGATCTGCGTCATATTCTTGCGCATGCGTCGTGGAGGCACACACGGAAGACAAGAACAAGCTGGATAAAGGTGTTATTTTGATTTTTTTTTGCGCACAAAAACTATTGTCGTCGCATCGTAAAATTATTGTAGAGCCACTGTGGTGAGATGGACTTTGTAACAATGTTTTTAGTGCCTTTTATGGGTCTTGGGAATGTAAATGTTCTGAATGCCAATGGAGGCCTATCTGAAGCCTTTCTCAGCATCAGCTTTACACTAAAATATCTTCATTTGTGTTCTGAAGATGAACGGAGGTCTTACGGGTGTCGAACGACATGAGGGTGAGGAATTAATGACAGAATTTTCATTTTTGGGTGAACTAACCCTTTAAGCCTAATAGCATTTGTTTTAAAGTTATGGTATATTTCAGTATTTATTATAAATGATTTATCTTAAATGAATGTGCCCTCATAACTTCCCCTCCCTCTTTCAGCGTCATCTCTTCTTTTTTCTGATGACGAGGGCGGGGTAACCTGTCAATCACATGAAATCAACCAATAGCAATCCTCAACCAACCAATCAATTCCCCACTGACTAAATCAAGCTCCACCCTACATTTGTTCTTGTTTGAAAAGCAATTCACTCCATATAGATCACAATAGAAAAGACTAGCGTGATATTTCCACCATGCCAATTTCAAGGAGAAATCGCACACTTCTCAAGCAAAACAGACCTTTAAGTTATACACCTGTGTGAACTGACTTCATACATGACCAGATTATTAAAATCAATGCAAAAATGGTTCATAAATCACTTGCAAGGCTCTAGCATCACTTGTTTGCAGATGCCATCTGGTTCAGTATATTTGTTGGCCTGTGCAATGGCATGCAGACTTTGCAATGTGGATTAAGTTTGATCTAAGATTGTTGTGTTTTCTGGTTTACAGAGAATATTTTTGTACCAACAATATCCGTCAACTATAAAGTTCTTGTGGAAGGCCTGAAAGGCAAATTCCTCACATGAAAAAACAATAAGAAAATGTGGCCCGTCTACTTCAAGTATAATATTGCATTTAGAGTGAAAATTGTGAAAATATTAAAGGGATAGTTCACCCAAAAACGAAAATGTGAAGTTTTTCTGCTTACCCCTAAGGCATCCAAGATGTAGGTGTCTTCGTTTCTTCAGTAGAACACAAATGAAGATTTTTAACTCCAACCGTTGTGTGTCACTCATATAATGCTTGTCAATGGAGTCTAATTCTATTAGAGTAAAAAAAACATGGACAGACAACTTCAAATTAAACCCTGTGGCTCGTGACGACACATTGAGGTCTTAAGACACGAAAAAACGATCGGTTTCAGAGAACGGCTTCTGCAATTAATTTCACCTCATATCAGACGAACGCTTCAGCTCTCCAGACCGCCATCACTTCCTGTAGGTGAGGTCAAAATTCCGTCCGGGTCATAGATATATACATAGATACCTCATTAGTGCCTGCGTGGATCGCTCGAATGAGGAATCTACGTATACATATCTATGACCCGGCCGGAATTTTGACCTCACCTACAGGAAGTGATGTCGGTCTGGAGAGCTGAAGCGTTCGTCTGATATGAGGTGAAATTAATTGCATAAATACCGTTCTGTTTCTCTCAGAAACCGATCGTTTCGTGTCTTAAGACATCAATGTTGTCTGTCCATGTTTTTTTTTACTCTAATAGAATTAGACTCCATTGACAAGCATTATATGAGTGACACACAACGGTTGGAGTTAAAAATCTTAATTTGTGTTCTACTGAAGAAACGAAGACACTTACATCTTGGATGCCTCAGGGGTAAGCAGAAAAACTTCACATTTTCGTTTTTGGGTGAACTATCCCTTTAAAGTGATTCCTTCCTCCCAACAATGTTCAGTGTGTAACTTTAAAGGGGTTAATTTTTAAATTTTAATATGTTCCTTGAGGTTCACTTATAATGTTAAAAAAGTGTTTTGTACACACACACACAAATAAATAAATAAATATGTGACAATTATTTTCAACCCTCTTTCTGACCCTCTGGCTGCATCAGAAATTGCACTTCCCTACAGTAGGTGACAAAAGTGTCTGTATTCACAATACTCATAGAATAGTCAAAAAGTACCTATAGATGACCTACTTCCGGCAAGAGTCTGAAGTGTGCATGCAATGGACACTTTTCTACCCCATGAAGCCACGGGAGAGGATCTGTGAATCTGTGCGACACAACTGACGCAGGTAGGTCACATGATAATGACAACTGGTGAATATAATACATCCCTTGTCAAAAAATCCTAAAGGATTCCAATAAGAAACCCCATTTAGAATTTCTATCATATTTTGGAACATTCCTATATAGGATTCTGTGGGAATTGTCTAAGACAAAATATCCTGTAGGATAATTTCTACAGGATTTTAATGGGGGTCTCTACTCTAGTAATTCATTGATTAATAATTTATTTATTATAATAAAAAGTAATAAAAAAATATCACAGGACAAAGTGAAATTCAATTAAATAAAAACACAATGTCCAATAAGATTCTAAGAATCCAGTAAGATCCTACAGGAATCAGTGTTGGGGGTAACGCATTACAAGTAACTTGAGTTACGTAATAATATTACTTTTTCCAAGTAACTAGTAAAGTAGCGCATTACTTTTCAAATTTACAACAAAATATCTGAGTTACTTTTGCAAAAAAGTAATGCAAGTTACTTTTTCACATTAATATAAAATCAGTCAAAATCAGAGTACTATGCAAACCTCCAATAATTAAATGTTAAATAAAACAACTATTTTTATGCATAATCTACCTTTATATGTAATTTACCAATGTCTTGCTGCTGACCTTTGATGATGATAAATTATTAGATTTTTTGTTTTTATTGGTAAAACTTTTTTCTCCTGCATCCTCTTCTAGCATTATCCAGAGCTGCGCCCTCTACTGTTCATGCGTCAATTTGCATTTTTACCTCAGCCTGGGGCTTATTATTTAAATTTTGGTAAGAAGAGGTCTTTACCGTTGCACAAAAATATAACTTTTTTGTTATAAACAAAAACAAGCCCAGCCCAGGTGTGAAAAAGTAACGAAAAAGTAACGTAACATTACTTTTCTTAAACAAGTAACTAAGTAACTCAATTAGTTACTTTTTAAGGGAGTAATGCAATATTGTAATGTATTACTTTTCGAAGTAACTTTCCCCAACACTGTACAGGATACACTGAAATTCCAATAGGATTTTTTGACAAGGGACCCGAATTACATTCATACTACACACATTCATTCTATATACCATGCTTTTCAAGTGGTCACTTGTTCAAAATAAGTGCCTATAAGAGAGAATGCGATTTCGGACGCAGTCTGAAATGACCAGAGGCGGACAGTAGTGGAGTATTTTTACTCTGCTTAAGTACTTTTTTCAAGTATATGTACTTTATCAGTGTTTTTCTTTGGAACATTTTTACTTCACAACATATCCAAAGTATAATGTCATACTTTTTACTGCATTACGTTTCATATTGAATATCATTTACTACTTAATTACATTAAAAATGTAGTACTGTATACTTTTACTCAAGTAAAAATAATTCAAAGTTTTACTTGAGTACAAGTAAGAAAGTACTACTTTTTAATGTAATAAAGTATTAAAGGTAAAAAAAAAAACCTTTTATTTATGAAATGTAGTGCAGTAAAAAGTACGACATTGTGCTTTGGAATGTAGTGAAGTAAAAGTTTTTCTAAGAAGAACACTGATAAAGTACATATACTTAAAAAAATGTAGGCTACTTGAGTAGAAAGTAAAAATACTCCACTACTGTCCGCCTCTGGAAATGACCCGTTTTGAAGCGCGGCTCCTTTAAGGCTCGTCAGTAAACCGCAGAGTTGGACAAAGTACACAATTATTACTTGAGTAAAAGTAAAAATACTACTTGTCAAATATTACTCCGTTACAAGTGAAAGTTCTAAAAACTGATTTTTACTTAAGTAAAAGTACAGAAGTATTTGTTTTTAAAAGTACTTAAAGGGATAGTTCACCCAAAAATGAAAATTAGCCTATGATTTACTCACCCTTAAGTCATCCTAGGTGTGTATGACCTTCTTTTAGACGAATAAATTCGGAGTTATATTAAAAAAGTCCTGGCTCTTCCAAGCTTTATAATGGCAGTAATAGTTGCTCGGTTTTTGAAGTCCATAATAAATGCATCTGTCCGTCAAACAACGTGCTCCACGCGGCTCTGGTGTGTTAATAAAGGCCTTCTGAAGCAAATCGATGCGTTTGTGTAAGAAAATTATCCATATTTAAACTTTATAAAGTAAAGCTCCAGCCGATCGCCTTCCGTGGAAAAGTGTTGAAAGTGTATTGTTGCGTTGATGTATAATGGATGATTTTTTTCTTCTTTAAAAGTTTTTCATCTCATTTTCATTTTTTGCAGACAGCCTATCAGTAATCCCTCTTGTAGGGTCATGTGAAGTTTCCCAACATGTTTTGAACACTGATCAGTTTATAGCAAAATGGAAGAAGACGGTTCCTCTGTGCAGTGTGTGCACCCATGGCCATACTTAGAAAGTGTGTTTCAGTTTTCTGAAAAGATTAAAGATTAGTTTAGTTGGCATACACATGATATGTCTCATAAAATGTTCAAAAATGTAAACGTCTGGGAGAAAGAGAAGAGTAAACAGTTGGGAGATTATCGGATGTGTATCAGTGAATAGGATTTGTGCATTCTGCCTTAAAGTGACAGCAGCTTTGTAAAGAGCTTTGTAACTTTTATACAAGTATTTAAATGAGTTTAAGGTGGTTGTATGCATGTTGGATGGAGCATCACTGACTGGCTTAAACCACCATGATGGCATAGAGTGCATTCATACAACAATGATAAAATAATGCATTGACCTAAAAAAGGAAATTTACTTTTGATACTTAAGTACTTTTACAAACAAATACTTATGTACTTTTACTTAAGTAGAAATCGTTTTTTACAACTTTCACTAATGGAGTAGGCTAATATTTGACCAGCAGTAATTTTACTTTCACCCAAGTAATGGAGTTGTGTATTTTGTCCACGTCTGCTTTTATCAAATTGTTTACTTACGGACGGTTTGTGATGCTGTCAGATTCCTTACTGTATTAAAGCTGCAGTCGTAAATTTTACCTCTTTGTCGCCATCACTGTTTGAAACATGCAATTGCAGTTACTGGCAGAATTATCATCTTTACGTGGGTTGTGCATCGGCACGGCTCCTCAGTGCGTTATTATACATTAGATTTTTGTTGTTGCTTAATTTTAGTGAAACATTTACTTGTGTCTCATGCAGCTTTGGACCCTGCCTTGTCTCAACTGGTTTTGACTGAACTACATGCGCTTCACCATCATATGCTACTGGCCACATGCTGTAATCACACCACAATACTTTCCTTCGTTTGGATGTTAAAGGTAGGGTAGGGTAAGAATGATCTAAAACACTTTTGTCCAAATTTGTTTAAACTTTCTTTATATGTCAATACATAATTAAAATGTAAGTACTCTGAAAAAGAGAGTATAAAAATCGAGTGACTCTAGACTTTTTAATCTGCAATAAACACCGCTCATTATTTTCGTTCGGGCCGAAACAAGTGATTGGCTTGGGCGCCTGTCACTCTCTCTCGTTACCATGGCAACCACCGCTTTTGCTCCAGGATCTGCCCACATGCGCCCCAGTGTTGCCAAGTCGGGCTACTTCAAAAACTGTTGCCGCGGCTGTTTTTCATGTCCGCGGGTTGAAGCGACCCCAATTATGAGATATTTTGCCCCAGGACTTTCGAATTTTAGCAGGCAGCCCCACCAAAAAGGCACATATTTTACCCCCCAAATGCGATTTTTACCGGAGAAACACGATTTGTTTTGGGCTAGTTTTGAATAGCAATTGGGCGGATTTTGTTGTGAAAACCTGGCAACCCTGGCGCACCCGTTTGATTTGAGTTCAAGAGGCTGTATTTCTGCTGGACAGGTAATCTTTGATTTTGATTATACATTTTTTTGGTTTATGTTTTCATGAAGCATGTCTCACTAGCACACGTAGCTGCCTAATATAGCGAGCATAACATTACTTAGCATAAAGTTACAATGTTATACACTTAGTGAACCATTAGAGATGATAAATACTCAATATGCTTAGCTCAAGTTGATCGCTGTCGTGTTGAATTTCGCAAAATGTAACTTTAGATAACATAATGCATGTGTAAAAGCTAGTACACCGCATCCAGGAACTTTTTTTAGAACTAAGTTAGCTTTAGCTGCTACCCTCTGTCTAAACTCTTTTACCATGTTCACCGGGAACTTTACCTGCACGTTTATTTCCGCGGTTTGTTTTTATATTCTCTACCAATGTTTGCTGATGCTTTTATTTTGTATCTGTGTGTGTCGTAGACTGTGTTGTGTGTGTATTTTAAACTTTACCAGTATCGTTATTCTAGCTTGAGAGTGAGTAGACATCTTATTTGTTTATATTCATAATGATAAAGTTAGATTTTTTATTACATGTGATTCTGACATGATGTCACTACATGCACTTGTTCTCTGCTCGCCTCAGGTTAATAATGCGTCTTTCATCTGATCGCGGTGGGCGTGTTCATGTGTTTTGGGGGCGTGGCTTTGGAAAGAGCCCAGAAGGGAGAAGGTGGAGTGAATGGAAATAATGAGCTGTCTTTAAAACAGTCGTGAGAGGTCTACAGACACTCAATTTTTATACTTTCTTTTTCTGAGTACTTACGTTTTAATTATGTATTGATATATAAAGAAAGTTTAAACAAATTTGGAAAAAAAGTTTTTTAACCAAATCCTACCTACCCTACCTTTAAGAAGTGCAACTGCAGTTTTCTTGTTTCCTTTGTTTCTGATACTGGCTTGTGTGGTGCCTCCGTTTGAAACATTTACGTCTTTTTAAGTTTTGAAATCGTAAAAATGTCCTTTGTAATGGTGATCTACAACTATAACTAGATTGTTTTATTGGCATTGGAATGTGTGTATTTCCACCAGCATTGACACGTGGTGTAACAAGTGGAAGTTCACACACACCCTGCTGGTGAATATTTGAGATGTGGCAATAGTGTGATTGCTTCCTTGTTTGAATTGTTAAAAAACAAACCAAAAAAAAAATGGTCACGTGACCTGGGCATTGAACAAATATTCCACGTCTGACCTGGAAAGGGCAAACCAAAGGCCCCTGAGGCTGTGAGGGGTTTTCCATCTTCCTGAATTATTAATGTCCACTGGACTTTTCTATCGTCTTGTTTTCCTGGACCAAAATAACACACAGAACTGAAAGTTATTCTGTGAAAGTTATGAAACTGGTTTGCATTGTTTTGGGGTGCTTGCAGATGATAAATTGTTATAAAATGTTATGTTTATATGGAAGTCCATTCCTGCCACATAAGAAAACATTATGAGATTACAAAATCTAAAAACTTTTATGATTTACCTAAATATGATGTTGCCCTAATTTATCTAAAAAAAGAGGTCTGTGTATTTAATATACACCAAGCAGGAAAAACATTATGACAGGTGAAGTGAATAACACTGATGATCTCTTCATCACCTGTTAGTGGGTGGGATATATTAGACAGCAAGTGAACATTTTGTCCTCAGAGTTGATGTGTTAGAAGCAGGAAAAATGGGCAAGAGTAAGGATTTGAGACAAGGGCCACATTTTTCAGAGCATCCAATAAACGTAATGTTGTTTTGTTTTATTAGCGCTTCTTTCAGCTTCCACATATCCCAGGCTACATCATGTTAAGCTGTGAGAGTCTAGCACACTTATTTCACTGGAAACTGAAAAGGGAAGAGAGAAAGGGGTTTTTTATATTGCTATTTCATACAAACTGTCATCTGTTTTGGATTCTAAACATCATGATAATGCCCCACTGCTTGAGGCCAAATAAAGCAGTTTAACCTTTAACGCTATTATTGACTTCTTTTTTAAAGAAATGCATATGTCTGATATTCCTAACACTAACCAGTTTTCCGTATGAACCCTGTTGATCCACTGAGCACATTTGGCTCATTTATCTGGAAGGACAGACGAGACTGACTGTAAACAAACAAGAAGACTTGTGAGAGAAGCAGCAGAGAGGCCAGCGAGCACTTTGAAAGAGCTCAAAAATGTGTAGCAGTTAATCAACCATATCAAGAACAACAGAAGTCATTACTCAGAGAAAAGAGACTGCGTGTGTGTACATGTACACACTACTGTTCAGACGTTTGGGCTCAGTGAGTTATGTTTTTGAAGGCTGCATTTATTCGATCAAAAATACTGTAAAAACCATGCATGCCCATTTCAAACACACACACCTTAAAAATATGTTTTTACATTGCTTTAACTCGTGAAAATAAGTTAAGCAACTTTATTTTTATAAGATATACAAGATTCAACTTTTTTCTTTAAGTCAGATTAACATTTAAGGTTAAGTAAATCAAGTTTTTTTTATAGTACAAGAGAAAAGTCATGGTAAATCATAATGACAATAAAAAGTGGAAGTTATGACATACTAAGTCATAATTATGACACAAAAAGTTTAAGAAATTATGACATAAAAGGCTTTATTATAACTTAAAAAAGTCAAAATTATCACATACTAAAAGTCAAAATCATAATTTAAAAAGTCATTATTATGAGATAAAAAGTTAAAATAATGACATAAAAAAGCTGACTTAAGTCATAATTTGACTTAGAATGTCATAATTTCGATTTATGCTATAATTTGAGTTAAATCGTAATTTTGATTTAGTATCATTAGTGTCATAATTTCATGACTTTTTATAGTCATAATTTTAAATCATAATTTCTATTATTTCAATTTTTTGTCATAATTTCAACTTATGTTATAACTATACGATTTAGTATATCATAATTAATTTGAATTTTTTTATCATATAATTACTTTTTAAGTCATAATTTTGACAGAATGTCATATTTTCAATTTTTTTGCCATAATTTAGATTTACGTTATAACTGACACATTGTCATCATTTTAACTTTTTTATCATAAAATTGTGACTTAGTCACAAGTCATAATTTTGACTTTAAATCTAAATTTTGACTTTTAAAACATAATTTCCATTTAGTATGTCATAATTTAAACTTTTTTATCGTATAATGACTTTTTATAGTCATAATTATAAATAATAATTTCCATTATTTCAACTTTTTGTCATAATTTCGACTTATGCTATAACCATACGATTTAGTATGTCATAATTAATTTGAACTTTTTTTAATCAACTTTTTAAGTCATAATTTTTAATTAGAATGTCATATTTTTTATCATATAAGTATGACTTTAAAAGTCATCATTTTGACTTTAAATCAAAATTTTGACTTTTAAATCATAATTTCCATTTAGTATGTTATTATTTTTGTCATAATTTTGACTTAGAATGTCATAATTTCGAGTTTTTAAGTCATAATTTAAACTTTTTATCATTTAATCATAATTTTGACTTCAAATAAAAATAGTTTTAAAAATACCTTTTTAATCATTTTTGATCATAATTCCCAAATATATCCCAAAATATTCCTCCACATCAGTGGTACTTTCACACATATCCAAGTCACCCGTGCTGTTTGCACTGATGCACCTCAATACCATGACCGATGTTTGCTTTTGCACCTGTAACTGATAAAAGTCTGGATGGTCCATTTCAACTCAATGTTGTTTTTCCCCAATACAAGCTAAAACGTGGACTCATCTGATTCCAGCACTGTGTTTGAGATCATCTGAGATGAGCTCGGGCATCTCTGCATTGAACTGATGAAAAGCTTTCTCCTTGCGTAACAGAGATTCGAGATTTCTCGATGCAGTGGCAGATTGTGTTAAGTGACAACGAGCCCATGTGGCATGACCATTTCTCACGCAATGCCACCTCTTGAGGGGTCAAAGGTTACGCACATTCAACACATTCAATCCTGCCTTGCCCTACACAGACTTCTCTGGATTCCCTGAATCTTTTCACGTTTGGTAGATGGTGAAAGACAAATACTTTGTAATCTTGCATTGATAAATATGATTTTTCAATTTTGAATGTATTCCTGTGATCAAATCTGAATTTTCAGCATCATTACTCCAGTCTTCAGTGTCACATGATCCTTCAGAAATCACTCTAATATGAGAAACATTTCTGATTATTATCAATGTTGGGTTCGGCTGCTTCATATTTCAGGATTCTTTGATGAATAAAGTTTAAAAGAACAACATTTATTTGAATCTTTTGTAACATTATACATGTCTTTACTGTCACTTTTAATCAATTTAATGCACCTTTGCTGAATAAAAGTATTAATTGCTGTCAAAATAAACAGTATGCAAGCATGAAATTGAAAATCACAGACTGAAAGCAGAGCACGGAACTATGTTCACCTTGTCATACAACTACAACCTTTTATCCCCCCAGTTTACTGTTTATATTTCTATACATTTGTTTACATGAAAGCTCAAATGAAATGAGCGTGTGTGTGTGTGTGTGTGTGTGTGTGTGTGTGTGTGTGTTTGTGTGTGTGTGTGTGTGTGTGTGTGTGTGTGTGTGTGTGTGTGTGGTGTGTGTGTGTGTGTGTGTGTGTGTGTGTGTGTGTGTGTGTGTGTGTGTGTGTGTGTGTGTGTGTGTGTGTGTGTGTGTGTGTGTGTGTGTGTGTGTTTTAATGGATAGGAGAGGAATGCAGTGGAAGAAAGAGAGAGGAATGTGATGACGCAATCTGGACTCCATTAGCATCATGTGTATGTTGGGGTTATGACTATTTTTCAAATAAACAACCTCATAACAGGTAAGTAGAACTTCCTAAAACTTTCTAGAACTGTTGAGAACTTTCTGGAACTTTCCAGAGCACTCCAAATCTTGGTATATGTATAGGGTGAAGTCAGCTAAAATGGACCATCAGGTAAAATGGGCCAAAAGGTTGTAGCATCATATCTCTTCATTTTTTTTATATATATATATATACAGCCAATCACATTAACTGATCTTGCATTGTTGCTTCAACACTTGTTGACATGTAACAATAGCTTTGATTGGTCTGAGTTTTTTATGGTGAGTGTTACATGAAGCTTGTCAGAGAAATAGTATAAGGTAAGTGAGCCGGACATAGTACATTTCATCCATCATTAATAAGGGTACTAAAGCAATTATAAGTAAGCTTACCAACAAAGCAAAGGTTTATGAACAATGTTTTGACATGCTCTTTCAAATAAAAAAGTTTAATTTAAAAAAGAAACTTCGATTTTTGTGAAAAGGGTAATTTTATGTAGAAATGGCTGGTTAAAGGATTAGTTCACTTTTAGATAAACTTTTGCTGATAATTTACTCTCCCCCATGTCATCCAAGATGTCCATGTCTTTCTTTCTGCAGTCGAAAAGAAATTAAGATTTTTGATGAAAACTTTCCAGGATTTTTCTCCATATAATGGACTTCAATGGGCTCCAAACGGTTCAAGGTCCAAATGACAGTTTCAGTGCAGCTTCAAAGGGCTTTAAACGACACCAGATGATGAATAAGGGTCTTATCTAGCCAAACCATCAGTTTCTGCGAGAAACCCAGCAGTATTTATGCTATTATTTTACCTCTTTTCAGACGCACGTGATCATCTCTGAGCTCAGCCATAACTTCCGCTAAGTGAGGTCAAAATACGAGCCTGGTCATAGATGCATACGTAGATGCCTCATTAGCACTTGCACGGATTAGTAGAATGAGGCATCTGGAGGTAAAATAATAGCATAAATACTGCTGGGTTTCTCGCAGAAACTGATGGTTTGGCTAGATTAGACCCTTATTCATCATCTGGTATCGTTTAAAGCCCTTTGAAGCTGCACTGAAACTGTCATTTGGACATTGAACCGTTTGGAGCCCATTAAAGTCCATTATATGGAGAAAAGTCCTGAAAAGTTTTCATCAAAAATCTTAATTTCTTTTCGACTGCAGAAAGAAAGACATGGACATCTTGGATGACAAAATTATCAGCAAAAGTTTATTTAAAAGTGAACTAATCCTTTAAGCTAAAACGGGCCACAGTTTTCAGCTAAAATGGGCCGTATACACACGCACACTTTTAAACAGATTTTTTTTTTCTAATCTTTAACAAAATGTTTGAAATATATTTGACAAGCATACATGCGCACAAAAGACACTAATGCACAGACATTTTTTAATGAAATATTCGTTCAACTTTCTGTTTAATGAAATACATTTGTGGTGTTGTTGTGGCACACCAAAGACAATAGTGTCACTTTACTGTTAAAAGTAAAATGATTTCAGCCGAAATGACCTGTGTTGTTCTCTTTTTATATTGGCCCAATTTACCTGAATGTTATGCCGTGGCTCGAGAAGGTACCTGCTAATACTCTAACTCTCATCATTTTAAAACAATTATACTTTTTCACATTTAAAATGTATATCTATTTAAGAGACCCATGCTAATTTATAAAAATATAATTAGATCTCAAACATATTTGATGGTATTATAAGTCATTTACCAAAACATGGCCCATTTTAGCTGACTTCACCCCTATATATATGAGAGAGAGAGAGAGAGAGAGAGAGAGAGAGAGAAGAGAGAGAGAGAGAGAGAGAGAGAGAGAGAGAGAAAGAGAGAGAGAGAGACAGTGAGAGAGAGAGAGAGAGAGAGAGAGGAGAGAGAGAGAGAGCGAGAGAGAGAGAGAGAGAGAGAGAGAGAGAGAGAGAGAGAGAGAGAGAGAGAGAGAGAGAGAGAGAGAGAGAGAGAGAGAGAGAGAGAGAGAGAGAGAGAGAGAGAGAGAGAGAGAGAGAGAGAGAGAGAGAGAGAGAGAGAGAGAGAGAGAGAGAGCTTTATGAGCAAACAACTCAATTCAACAATACCAAAGACTTTATATACAAAAGACGGTTCACTTATGAATGGGAGAAAGTGCAACGCCCAATATGGCAAATAAGCCCCGCCTTCTGAATGAAGGAGCTAATCGTTGGTTAGTAAAGTCATTGCGTTACTACAGCCGTTAGAAGCTCCGGTTTCTAGAAACAGGCAGCGTTATGAGGCACGCGTTTATGATTGCGCATGTGCTTTGTCCAGGCTGAAAACTGCTCATGATTCAAGCATTTAGAAACTAAATTTATGACACAGTTGTTGTCAGATTTCATTGGTGATTTCAAATATGAAATGTAATCATAAACTTGGCAAAATGCCCTGATATTTTACTCTCCCCCACACTGTAAAAACTGATTAGTTCAGTTTACTTAATTAAATTGTGCAAACTTGTTGCCTTAATTCAATTAAGTAGGCATTACTTAATTGCATTAAGTTGTTCTTACTTAAACCGTTTATGTTTTGTCAACTTAATTCTATCTGGGATCTGAGGAAGTGTACTCCCAGAGTGCATTGTGGCATGAATAAATTAATTGCTTCGTTTTACTATTTTTGCCTTTATTTTACTATTTGTCTTTTGTCAGTATAACCCCAATAATGACAGCAAGTAAAATAGTAGGTCGTATTAATAATAAAAAAATAAATAAAAAAATAAAAAAAAATCCTTGTTACCATTGTTGTGTTTTGCATGCTGAATGTTGAAGTGTGTGTGTGACACACTCGAGCATGGTCAAATGATATTGTGACAAACATAGAGGGATTATATCAACTCAATTAAAAGGTTATGCCATAAATATTAGCAAAAAAAATGTTAAAAGGTCATTATTTGACATGAAAAATAGTTATGTTCTATATCATTAATGGACAAATATTACATATATATATTTATATTACTTCCCTTGTTTTTAAATCAATTTCTTGTTGCATTGCTGCATTAATAGGAAGTTAATTACTATAATATGAATGAAGTTCCAAGTGTCCAACCAAAGGGAACACTAATCACAATTATGGTGAGAAGAAG
Organism: Gobio gobio; assembly: GCF_949357685.1. Taxonomy (NCBI): domain Eukaryota; kingdom Metazoa; phylum Chordata; class Actinopteri; order Cypriniformes; family Gobionidae; genus Gobio; species Gobio gobio. Next base: position 63,645,922 of record NC_137100.1, on the reverse strand, counting down.
TGGAGGAAATGAGTGATAAGTCTATAAAAAATTGCCCCGCCTCAAAAACACTTTGCCCGTCCACCCGCTTGTTTTTTTGCTTTGGCAAAATGGTACTCAAACCAGTCAAGTAATGTTTACTTGAGTTTTCTAAGTAACGAAGGCATAGCATGCAAATAGTTCAGATTACTTACTTGTTTTAAGTAAGGTCAACAAATTATTGGACATTAAGTAAAGTTTACTAAAAAAGTCTTAGTAAGAACAACTGTTGGATTTTACAGTGCATTTCATCTAAGGTGTTAGTGTCTTTCTTTCTTCAGTCGAAAAATAAATTAAGTTTTTTAAGGAAAACATTCCAGGATTTTTCTCCATATAATGGACTTCAATGGCAACCTACGGTTGAAGGTCCAAATCAATGCAGTTTCAAAGGAAGGGCTTCAGAGGCTCTGCACAATCCCAGACCAGGAATAGGGTCTTATCTAGCGAAGCAATCAGTCATTAAAAAAACAAACAAACAAAAAACACGCTGCCTACGTCTAGCGTGTACTTTCCATGGCGAGCTGTAGAACAGCGCAAGATGCGCAATTTAGGTTAAAAAGAATATTATTATTTTTTTTATTTTAGTTTTATGGCTTCGCTAGAATAAGACCCTATTCCTGGTCTGGGATTGTGCAGAGCCTCTGAAGCCCTTCCTTTGAAACTGCATTGATTTGGACCTTCAACCGTTGGTTGCCATTGAAGTCCATTATATGGAGAAAAATCCTGGAATGTTTTCCTTAAAAAACGTTATTTCTTTTCGACTGAAGAAAGAAAGACATGAACATCTTGGATGAAATGGGCAGAGTAAAATATCAGGAAATTGTCATTTTGAAGTGAACTAATCCTTTAAAGGGACTTTGACAAAATATATTGTCGCACAAGATAAGAGATACTACCTTACAGAAGAATAAGGCTATCTGGACCAATAATCAAGTGAGATTTCAGCAAACACATAGAAGAAGAGGAAGTGTGCCTTCACTAGCAGAAAAGTGCAGAATGCCAGTCCAAAATTTCCTCACTACTAAATATTCCACGCTCAACTTTTAGTGGTGTTATAACAAAGTGGACGCAATTGGGAACAACAGCAACTCAGCCATGAAGTGAAATCACAGAGCGGGGTCAGCGCATGCTGAGGGTCACAGAAGTCGCCAACTTTCTGTAGAGTCAATATCTACAGACCTCCAGGACTGCATTGTGCCAAGTGTAAAGTTTGGTGGAGGGGGGGTTATGGTGTGAGGTTGTTTTTCAGGGGTTGGGCTTGGCCCCTTAGTTCCAGTGAAAGGAACTCTTAATGCTTCAGCATACCAAGACATTTTGGACAATTTCATACAGTTTGGGGACGGCCTCTTCCTGTCCCAACATGACTGTACCAGTGCACAAAGCGTCGCTCCATAAAGACATGGATGAGGAGTTTGATGTGGAGGAACTTGACTGGCCTGACCTCAACCCGATAGAACAGATTAGAGCGGAGACTGAGAGCCAGGCCTTCTTGTCCAACATCAGTGCCTGACCTCATTAATGCGCTTCTAGAAGAATCCCCATAAACACACTCATAAACCTTGTGGAAAGCCTTCCCAGACGAGCTGAAGCTGTTAGAGCTGCAAAGGGTGGGCCGACTCCATATTAAACCCTATGGATTAAGAATGGGAAGTTGTTAAAGGCAAGCGTCCCAAAACTTTTGGCAATATAGTGCATCTCCCTTTAGAGTGGACTTTGAGCTTTGCAACCTTGCAGATCTTTTTATGCTCAAACAGCAACATTACACACAAACTAAAGTTGAAAAAGCATTTGTTGATTTATGACACAGCTTTTATTTGAAAAATAGTCAAAAAGTTACAGCCCTAGTGTATGTGCACTGCCATATTTGACCTCCATGTGAAGCACAGTGGCTGATATGAAGAAATGATGTAAACTCTATTAGACAGCCTTCATTGGCAGTCCTTGTGTCCATTGTTCTCATGCATCCTGTCATTAATGAAGCCAGACATGGGTGAGAGATGTAGCGCTCTGATGGTCATGTGAACTGACAGGCCAGTGCATAACACGCACATCAGTCAGATCTAACTCGGACAACACAGAACATGTTTGAAATTAGAATCACTTGTACTGTTTTTATCACAGAAAATAGATGCACAAGCAACCTGGAGTCAGATTAGACACTGATCTATGTAGATCTTGTAATTCATATTTCATAAGTTTGTGTCTAAAAGGTTCTTAAACAGCAGCCTTTGAGAATAAGGCCAAATTGCAAGCAAATTAGTTTCATGGAACAGCCTTTTTTTTTAGCTAGTCAACTAATAGGTGTAACTCATATTTTAACATCGTTATATATTTTAACATGATTTGTTCATGCCTCTAAAAACTAGTGTTGTAGTATTCGAGACATTCGGTCATTTTTTCTCAAACTTCGAGGATACAGGATTTTGTGTGAAGACCACAACTGCTGGGATATTACTAAATTGCCGGTGCGTTGTCTGATTTATTTAATAACAATGTTAATGTGATTGCATGTAAAACTCACTGCTTCAGATGCAATCAATAACTTATTTCGGTTGAGGGATTATGATATGAGGGATTATGTCACCAAAATGAATACAAATGCTCATAAAATGTGTGATATTGTTGCAAAAAAGTACTTGTATGAGATCTGGATTTTTATATTATAACGTGATATAGGGGCAATATTACAAGAGAGCTGTTTTCACAAATTTGAGCGTGACTGCAAACATGATATTACTTTTATACAAGCATTCAATATAGCCTATTTACTAAACATTATTATGCATTTGTAATTTACCAATTCAGATGGATCTTCTGTGCCACCTCTGCAGTGCAAAGATGCATTTTGTTGTTATTGATTTCATTTGGTTGGTAACAGCTCTATATAGTGTCTTATAATGATATTTATTGATGAAAAATAAGTCATTTCTCAGGCGATAATGTGGATCTTTATGAATGTAAGGAGTGCTGGTCTGGTCTTGGTCTCGGATTAGGTGGTCTTGACTACAACACTACTAAAAACCCAAATTATATCTTCACGATTTTCACACAGCATTTTCACGTCTTTGCAAACACAGAGGATTGAGCGAGCCCAAACAAAGCGCCAGTATCTCCAAGCCTAGTGAAGCACGCGCTGTCGCTTCCTTTGAGCGCCGAATGTACATTGAAACATGAAGAAGGTGTGACGCAATCGGATGGTAGCCAATCGAAGCCGCGTTGTGATGCAGTGGGCGGGGCTGTTTTATTTATTTACAGTACTCGAGTTCGAAAGCACATTTTTGTTACTTTATAACTCCGGTGTGTGAGTAAATGCTTATTTTTGCATGTTCTAGTAGCACATATACATTTATAAGAACTGCTATTTGCTTTTGTTACACAAGAAAGGATATAGGGGTAAAGTTGAATTGATTGATCACTAAATAGGCTATTTATTATTGCAATATGGACTATTTTGGACAAAATAATTCACAGATTAACACCACCACTCCGACTGATAACTGGACAGCTGTAAGTAGTTTTACAACATTTTACAACATAGCTAAACTATTTGCCTCGGGCGCGCGCATGGAATATATTTTCTTGAAATGATCTTTTTAAATGCGTTTGAGAAGTAACAATCAATTCAATTACTAACTTATTTAGCAAGTAAACGAATCACTGACTTCCGTAATGTATATATTTCCAGACACTTCATATCTAGGTCATGCATTGTCATAAACTCATAAAAATACTTCTCTTGCATTTGATGCTCTGTCTACATGCTTAAAGTAAACACACACCGATTAAATGCACTATTCTTCTTTTGTTTTTCTTTTCTTTTCAAAGGTATACTCGACGGTTCGATGTATTCAAATGACAATGGCCATGCTAAGGTAGCCTATCTATTGTTTATTATGTGCAGTCATTTAATAAATGGACACGTGTCTTATGTCTCCTATACTTATGTGTTGATAATTTCCCTCTCAGCATTGTAGGTGCTGGCTCCATAATCGGATATGCCATTTATAAAAAACTAGTAAGAAAACCAGAGGTAAGCCTCCATATTGAAATATTAACAATATGTTCATACAAACGTAATATTGACCACAGAAACAACCCTGTGTTTCAGGTGCTGCCGTTACTCTTGTTGAGTTTAACAGACCTGCTGTTAGCTTTGAGTTGGATGGTTGGTGGTCTTCTCTTCACCCAGAACTGCGACTCTTACAACATCTGCTACAACCTCCACATAGTGGAACAGGTACAGAACTGACTCAATAATATCATGCTAAAATAATGCTTATCATTGGCGAAAAAACACTACTTCCTCTATATGCCTTTGTATGCACATGCAATGTTTTTGCATCATACTTGCACTTCCACAAATAAAACCACATTGGAGCAGTCGACTGCATCTGGGATCAAAAGAACAGTATTACTAAGATGAGCATCCTCTTTAAACAAATGCTCATATTATGCTATTTTAAAAGATCCTAATGTAGTTTTGCAGGTCTCCTGCATCAGGTTTACATGCATCCAAGGTCAAAAACACTTTAATTTTCTTATAAAATTCATTGCTGCATCAGCTCTTTTCTCACAGTTTCTGAAACAGCTCAATCAAGGATTCTGTCTGAAACCCCTTTTCCACCAAGGCAGTGCTGGTGCTGGTTCGGAGCCAGAGCCTAGTTTCAAATCGGTTCTTTGTCTTTCCACACCCAAAGCACCAGCTCTGAACCAGGAAAAGTGGTTGTTAAAGGCTTAGTTCACCCAAAAATGAAAATTCTGTCATTAATTACTTTCCCTCATGTCGTTGGACACCCGTAAGACCTCCATTCATCTTCAGAAAACAAATGAAGATATTTTAGTTGAAATCTGATGGCTCTGAAAGGCCTCAATGGCACTTTACACTCTCAAGACCCTTAAAGGTACTAAAGAAGTCGTTACAAAGTCCATCTCACTACAGTGGTTCTACAATAACTTTATGAAGCGACGAGAATAGTTTTTGTGCACAAAAAACCCCCTAAATAACGACTTATATAGTGATGACCGATTTCAAAACACTGCATCATGAAGCTTCGAAGCGCTATGAATCAGTGAGTCGAATCATGATGCGGATCGCGTGTCAAACTGCTGAAATCACGTGACTTTGGTGGTCCAAACCGCTGAATCGACTCACTGATTCATAACATTTCGAAGCTTCATGATGCCGTGTTTTGAAATCGATCATCACTATATAAGTCGTTATTTAGGGGTTTTTTTCTGTAGAGATTTTGGACTATCGTCTTTATCGTGGTTATGCTCATGTGAGGTTGCTGTGCTGCATTTTCCATGTGTTTTTAAGCATTGTGGTTTAAAAACAGGTGATTTTAAAGCGTTGAAGCGCAATTAACAGTGAAAGAGAACTCATTTCAGTATATATGCGCACTCTCTGAGAGACTGTGAGAACTGAACTGAGTGGGCTTGAAAGGTTAAATGCACATACCTATGAGTCAAAGTGACCATGGATTTGCAAGTAAACAGTCATTTTTGTCTTATGTGAACGTAAACAGTTGAGAAAGAAAACGCACAAGTATATTGGATCCGTGCAGTCGGTCTTAAAGTGACAGCAGCCTAATTTACCGGCTGTCATTATTAATGTTAACCAAAAATCTCTCCCTGCTCTTGACTGAATCACGTTTGTTACTTTAATAAGATTAAATGTATATTTAATTTACGCAGTAAAGACTATGCATAGTTTTTTAAATACATTTGATGTAGTATTTCTAGTTTATTTTGACTTTGTTTTTCCGGTAGGTCTTTTTCATTTGTGTCTTTGTTCTGTTGTAGTTTGCTTTCTTTGCTCTTTCTTTATCACTGTTTACTTGTCTTCAGTAAGCTTGAGAGTTTTTTTAGGCTAGTATTAGTTTTTTTTAAATGGTATTGAAAAATGGTGACAAGAATTATGAAATTTCAAGGGAATCAAAATGTTTGAAATCATAACCTTATTTAAAGCAAAAATAACTGCATTGTGATATATATCGTTATCGTGAAATAAATTAACTACTCATATTGTGATATAAGATTTTGGAAATATCGCCCACCCTTAACTTTGCAGACCTTTTACATTCACAAACAGCTCTATTACACTGCATTAAAGGGAAAGCATGTGAACAAGTCTTTCATTGTTTTCTCCGGTCACTTTTAATTCAAGGAATGTTTTAACAGACTGGTATTTTTAACATCTAGAGGAAGTAATAGCATGTTACCAAAAATACCATCTTTCTTGGACATGCTTCCATGGTTTACATCACGTGTACCATGATATATTACTAGATTACCATAAAAATGCCCGGTTTTAAGCCAATAAAATGTTCCTAAAAAGTTTTGATGAAACACCAGTGAGAGAGGGTCCATTTTAAATCTGTGATTCATCTCTCGACTCTGCCGATGCACTGCAGGCCCAAACATGTGTCACTCATTATTGAAGCCTGTTTGTTTTGCATCTGGCAAAAATATGACCGAGAAGAAAAGCGTTTGTGCTAGACAGTTTCACTTCAAAAATGAGTTGCTCTCAGCTCAGACCTTAAAACCATTTTGTTCTAAATCACAAAACAAACACAGAACTGGGACGAATCTGAAAAGGAAGTGGAGCAGCAAATTTGGTTCATATTCTTTTGCCAGATATAATTAGTTCTGCCCCACTTTTAAACGCCACACAATCTTGTTTATAGCAGTGGATTGTCGTGGGTGTGTGTGGACGTCACTGCTCAGTAATGCGTGGAGGCAAAGTTCAGTCTGTAGTTCGGAATTGGCTAGTCTTTTAAGTACAGCTGCATGATTAATCGCTAACCGATCGTGATCTAGATTCGCTAAATGACAGCGATTTGGCTTGGTCTTTTAAACTTTTGACAGGTACGTGTGAACATTCAGGTCTGCGTTCTTATCCAGAGAGAGCCTTTGTCATGTTTAGGTATGAAACATCTTCACAAACAGTCTTTCCGACCACACAATATCATTATACAATAATTCAAATGATCACAGAAGTACTGGGATAAAAGTGTATAGATGGGATATAAACACTGATGTCTATGGCAGTGATCAAAATAGAGTAAGTCACCTTTTGTATGTAACCTGATGCTTCAAATAACGATTGTATCAATTACATCGTTACACCAGTAGGTGGCGAGATTCGTTGAAAAACACTGATTCATCCAGTAATGGAACAAGTGAAGTTTTCATGAGTGAGTCCTTGAATCATTCACTCAAGAGATTCATTCAAAAACACTGATTCATCCAGTAATGGAACAAGTGAAGTATTTATGAGTGAGTCATTTAATCATTCACTCAAGAGATTCGTTCAAAAACGCTGATTCATCCAGTAATGAAACAATGAAGTCTTTATGAGTGAGTCATTGAATCATGGGCGAGTCCTTGAATCATTCACTCAAGAGATTCGTTCAAAAACACTGATTCATCCAGTAATGGAACAAGCTAAGTAATTATGAGTGAGTCATTGAATCATTTCATCCAGTACTGGAACAAGCTAAGTATTTATAAGGGAGTCATTGAACCATTTACTCAAGAAATTTGTTCAAAAACACGAATTCATCCAGTAATGAAACAATTAAGTCTTTATGAGCGAATCATTGAATCATTCACTCAAGAGATTCGTTCAAAAACGCTGATTCATCCAGTAATAAAACAATGAAGTCTTTATGAGTGTAACATATAGATCCACTGGCGGCAAATGTTCAGAACCCATGTGCAGCATTTATTTACAACAAACATAAATCCTAACATAACTCAAAACTTGGCAAAACAACAAACAAAACTTGGCTTGACTTGGTCAAAACATAAAACAAAGTCATGGCATGGCTAAACAAAACTCACCACCAGCAGGTTACAACGTTAATAACAGACAAAGACACATGGCAAACATGAGGGCTTAAATACACACAGACTAATGACAAGACAAGTGACACCTGTGAACAGTGATGAGACAATGAACCAATGACAGGACAAGACACAAGATCACATGAGGGCATGGGATTCACATGACACTGAAACATGACAAAACCAGGAAGTGCATGACAAGACTGTGAACAAGACACTAAAACAAAGCAAGAACATGATAAACTAAAACATGAACCAAGAACAATGAACATGAACCAACACCAAGACACCATGTGACAGATCCCCCCCTCTATGGGCGGCCCCTGACGCCCAAACAACACCAACACATCAATAACCTAACAAAGAGTCTTAACAAAAAGTCTTGGGGGGCGGTCTTGGGGGAGGGATGGGGGGCCAGGCCCGTGCAGGGGCACCGGACCCAGACATGACACGGCCGGGCCTGGGAGCGTGGGCGGACCTGGACCCTGTGGCGTGGGCGGACCTGGACCCTGTGGCGTGGGCGGACCTGGACCCTGTGGCGTGGGCGGACCTGGACCCTGTGGCGTGGGCGGACCTGGACCCTGTGGCGTGGGCGGACCTGGACCCTGTGGCGTGGGCGGACCTGGACCCTGTGGCGTGGGCGGACCTGGACCCTGTGGCGTGGGCGGACCTGGACCCTGTGGCGTGGGCGGACCTGGACCCTGTGGCGTGGGCGGACCTGGACCCTGTGGCGTGGGCGGACCTGGACCCTCAGGCGTGGGAGGCCATGGCGGCAACGGCAGTTCTACAGGCCATGGCAGTAATGGCGGTTCAGGGGCCCACAGAGGCGTGGCCTTCATGGCCTCCATGTACCCCCTGCCCCCCCCCAAAATTTTCTTGGGTGGGACAGCGGGGCCGTGGGCTGGAGCCTGGACGGGGCCGTGGGCTGGAGCCTGGACGGGGCCGTGGGCTGGAGCCTGGACGGGGCCGTGGGCTGGAGCCTGGACGGGGCCGTGGGCTGGAGCCTGGACGGGGCCGTGGGCTGGAGCCTGGACGGGGCCGTGGGCTGGAGCCTGGACGGGGCCGTGGGCTGGAGCCTGGACGGGGCCGTGGGCTGGAGCCTGGACGGGGCCGTGGGCTGGAGCCTGGACGGGGCCGTGGGCTGGAGCCTGGACGGGGCCGTGGGCTGGAGCCTGGACGGGGCCGTGGGCTGGAGCCTGGACGTGGGCTGGAGCATGGACGTGGGCTGGAGCATGGACGTGGGCTGGGCTCACTGGGGTGGAGAGTACTGTGGGAACGTGGAGCTCCTCATCCACCGTTCCCACAGTAAAAGATGAGCCACTCAACTGAAGTGCATAGTCAATATATCCAGCTAGAGTTCCTGGAGAATTGCTCTCTGGCATCAAATACCTTAAAAGGTCATTAAGTCCATTTAAGAAAATACCCTTGAGGGCAACATCATTAAAGTTCACCTGGTAGCAAAGTCCACAAAACTCCTCCACATAGTTCTCTATGGCTTGGTTTCCCTGGCGTAGACGAAGCAAGGATACAACTGCTGGGTCCATTTTGTAGGTCTGTTATTCTGTAACATATAGATCCACTGGCGGCAAATGTTCAGAACCCATGTGCAGCATTTATTTACAACAAACATAAATCCTAACATAACTCAAAACTTGGCAAAACAACAAACAAAACTTGGCTTGACTTGGTCAAAACATAAAACAAAGTCATGGCATGGCTAAACAAAACTCACCACCAGCAGGTTACAACGTTAATAACAGACAAAGACACATGGCAAACATGAGGGCTTAAATACACACAGACTAATGACAAGACAAGTGACACCTGTGAACAGTGATGAGACAATGAACCAATGACAGGACAAGACACAAGATCACATGAGGGCATGGGATTCACATGACACTGAAACATGACAAAACCAGGAAGTGCATGACAAGACTGTGAACAAGACACTAAAACAAAGCAAGAACATGATAAACTAAAACATGAACCAAGAACAATGAACATGAACCAACACCAAGACACCATGTGACAATGAGTGAGTCATTGAATCATGAGTGAGTCATTGAATCATTCACTCAAGAGATTCGTTCAAAAACACTGATTCATCCAGTCATGAAACAAGTGAATTCTTTATGAGTGAGTCATTGAATCATTTCATCCAGTAATGGAACAAGCTAAGTATTTATAAGGGAGTAATTGAACCATTTACTCAAGAAATTCGTTCAAAATCACTGATTCATCCAGTAATGAAACAATTAAGTCTTTATGAGCGAATCATTGAATCATTCACTCAAGAGATTCGTTCAAAAACGCTGATTCATCCAGTAATAAAACAATGAAGTCTTTATGAGTGAGTCATTGAATCATGAGTGAGTCATTGAATCATTCACTCAAGAGATTCGTTCAAAAACACTGATTCATCCAGTCATGAAACAAGTGAATTCTTTATGAGTGAGTCATTCATTCAAGAGATTAATTAAAAAACACTGATTCATCCAGTAATGAAACAATGAGGTATTTATGAGTGAGTGATTGAATCATTCACATAAGAGATTTGTTCTGAAACACTGATTCATCAAGTCATGAAACAAGTGAATTCTTTATGAGCGAGTCATTGAATCATTCATTCAAGAGATGAATTCAAAAACACTGATTCATCCAGTAATGAAACAATGAAGTCTTTATGAGTGAGTCATTGAATCATGAGGGAGTCCTTGAATCATTCACTCAAGATATTCGTTCAAAAACACTGATTCATCCAGTCATGAAACAAGTGAATTCTTTATTAGTGAGTCATTGAATCATTCATTCAAGAGATTAAATAAAAAACACTGATTCATCCAGTAATGAAACAATGAGGTATTTATGAGTGAGTGATTGAATCATTCACATAAGAGATTTGTTCAGAAACACAGATTCATCAAGTCATGAAACTAGTGAATTCTTTATGAGCGAGTCATTGAATCATTCATTCATTCATTCAAGAGATTCATTCAAAAACACTGATTCATCCAGTAATGAAACAATGAAGTATTTTTGAGTGAGTCATTGAATCATTCATTCAACCCGATTTTTAAAAAGCATTTTAAATAGACTGCAGCAATTAACATTTTGTCAGAACCTGTAATAAATTGCATGCTATTTTGTTTAGCTGTCTATTCAGAATCGTTGGAGAATCGTGATCTCTATTTTAAACCAAAAAAATCATCATTCTCAATTTATCCAGTATCGTGCAGCTCTACTTTTAAGGCATTATAGGCACAAATCCTTTTTATCAAATGTGTTATTATGTTATTATAAACTAACCTAGCTTGAAAAGTAACATGGCATTAAAATTTAAGACAAAGTAGCATAATTTAATATGGACATGGTGAAGTGTAAAAATATAAGATTTAACATACATAAATTAGGCAAAAATAATATAGATAAATTATGAGAAAACATAAAATAAACATGTGCAACCGATGTAAATATTTTTTATGTTATAAATTATTGTCATGAATTACTTTTTTTTGTTTGATAATATTTTTTATTTTTAGGGGATTTTATGTTACTAAATTATATTTATGGAATAGTTATGATCCATTTATTACATGCTAACCATTTTTCAAGCATAGACCTAAATGAAATTTCCAACTTAAACTTTTGTAAATCTTGAATGCTTTGGAGCACAGACTTGAGTTTTGTCTCTCTTTAAAAAAGACACTTAGCAGATTATCGCTGAAGTGAAAAAAGTGAAACAAAAAAAAAGTTATAGACATTTGTATTTTATATGAAATATATAATTTCCAAAACATGTTTAACTCTTAAACTGAGAAAACCAAAGCCATAACAAGCTGTTTGTTCCAAATTTGAGTTTGATATCTTTAAAAATGTCAGTGCTTGAATGCATTGAATGTGTTTTCTTGCATATGTTTTGTGCTCACTTTTGAGTTCTTTGTTCTTTTGCTTTTTCTTGGGAATGCAAAAGCTTTGAAATATAGTTTTTCCTCCTAAAATCTTTTCCATCACCATGTCCCTTTAGATGCTCTGTAATTTTACCCCATATACAGTAAATAACTTTACATATATTGTAGTGTTGGCTGCATTTGTCAAGCTTAACAATTTAACATTGTTATTCATGTAAATATAAGAAGATTTTTTTTTTAGAAAATAAATGTTTCAGCCCCTATTTGAACCCCTGCTATTTGTAGAAAATGCTCAGATTTTTTTCACATTTGACACTGTTTGTCAATCCTCCATGCAGAAGGATTACGCAAAACGCCCTGAAAACGCCCTGAGTTTTGGAAAACCCTGCCTGAGGTCATGTGACACTCACTGATGAGACACATCTGACCGGACCGGCACGCATAAGTTTACTAGAATCATTTACATTTTTAGCGCTCATAGTGATAAATCAAAATGATCTGGTCTTCATGCTTTCTTCTTCCCCAGGGAACCAGAAGTGTAAAAAGATGTAAAACTATATTAACATTATTTGAATGAATGATTAAAATCCTGCATTAAGTGTGCTTTTTTTTTTAGAATAACAGTTATTGGTATTAATCTATGACAACAGAATCATACAGAAAACGAAATGGTAGCATTCGCGATAAAACAAAATCCACCTATTTCAACTTAATAAACTCAAGCTCAGTTGCTGCCTTAAATTTTTAAGTATAATCAACTTGGTTGTACAAGTCATTTCAACTTAAATGTTATTAAACTGACTTAAAAATCGACTTGTATCTCATATAACTTATATAAAAAAGTTGAAATTGCTTAAATCATTTTGATGAGTTAGTGTAAAAACATTTAATGACAAGATCAAGTGAGCAAGTTTAAGACGTATTTTGTTGCATGTTGTATGAACTCTTTTATAGTATTGTTATGGGGCTGTTTTGTCATTTTTGGAGTTTGATAGCATCCATTCACATTCACCTTTGCATGAGCTTTAAGTGTTTCACTCACTGATATGACACAGTGCTTGACTTTAGCCCGCTGACGTATTTTGTTATAGTGCGATAGTGACTGTTCAAATCAGCCGAAACACACCTTGATCAAATATAACTAACAACTATAATCCTCTTTCAGTCAACTGTGCTCAAAGCAAAACAGAAAGGAAACCCGTGTTGGCTAGTTAGGCTTTTCTAGAAGAATGATATGCTATGTTTAACATAAAGAAGTTGCTCAATCCTGGAATGATGACGTTCTGGAATGCTTTGACATGAATGTCATCAAAGGTGCCGTAAGACTGTGTTTTCCAACCCTAGTTCCTTGTGTAAAGAATGTGCTTAATTGTATTGAATGTTCCCTTGTAGTGTAATTCAAATCTTAGAAGTATATTTAAAAAACTTTACTTGCAGATAACATAACATAATATAATAAGGGCACTTAAGTGTACTCAAAGAGAGTGAACTTTCATAAAGGGTTTCTTAAAGGGATAGTTCACCCAAAAACGAAAATGTGAAGTTTTTCTGCTTATCCCTAGGGCATCCAAGATGTAGGTGTCTTTGTTTCTTCAGTAGAACACAAATTAAGATTTTTAACTCCAACCGTTGCGTCTGTCAGTCGTATAATGCATGTGAATGGGGTCCAATTCTATTAGAGTAAAAAAAACATGCACAGACAACTTCAAATTAAACCCCGCGGCTTGTGGCGACACATTGAGGTCTTAAGACACGAAACGATCGGTTTCTGAGAGAAACCGAACGGTATTTATGCTGTTATTTCACCTCATATCAGACGAATGTCATCAGCTCTCCAGACCGCCATCACTTCCTGCGAATAAGGTCAAAATACCTGCGCAGTCATAGATATTTACATAGATGCCTCATTAGTGCCTGCGCAGATCGGTCGAATGAGGAATCTACATATATATTTCTATGATCGCGCACTTTGTAATCGTGTATATATTTAAGAAATATTTGTTATATTTATATATCATATAATATAGTATATACATGCAATTATGTCTTAATATATATATACATGAATGAGTGTGTATTTATATATACATAATAATTATTCTCAGTACACACATATATTATGTAAACACCAACTTTTATTTTGGATGCGATTAATCGTGATTAATCGATTTGACAGCACAAGTAATTATATAATAAATATTCTATAAATAATAAAATGTTACATAATATGTAATAAATGTGTAATTATATATATATATATATATATATATATATATATATATATATATATATATATATATATATATATATATATATATATATATATATATATATATATATATATATATATATATATATATATATATATATATATATATATATATGAGACACACAAGTTTTAATGACATGAATGAAGAAATGATATTAAATATATTTTAGTTTACCATAAATGCGTGTCAATACATTTAGCAGTTCACTTTAACCATATTTCAGCGATAACATAAGTAATTATGAAATTAAATATAGTGATGTACCTAAATCCTACCTAAAATGAACTATAAAATTCAGCTAACTGTGTAACTTAATATGCATTTAAACTGTAATATATTTTATTTAATTGCAGTTAACATGCAGTTAAGTGTCCGAAAACATTGCATTCAGTTTGCAAATAAGCATATTATTTTCATTATTAGTGCTCTAAGATGCTAAAGTATATGTTGTCAGTGACCCGAGGTTTCTGTTTTACCTCTGTTAGTTCTTGCTTCCTTCATCTCCGTTCATTAGTAGTATGTTCCCATTGGGTTCCATGGTTACTCATTTGTTAATTGATTAACTCCACCTCTTCTTTGCTTCTTCCCTTCACTGAGTCTTTAGGTGCGTTCCATTCGATGGTCCCTACGCAGTGTTCACTGCTCCCTAAACCCTGAGCACGGTATATCAGTTGAAGTGGACTTCGCTGACAATAATCGCTCATTTGGAACGCCCTGCAGCGTCAAAGAAAGGGAACGACGGGGTCAGCAGATTATGATACAACATAAATTAATATTGTAATTTACTTTACTTTCAAATTTAAAACCATATAATAGAAATATACAGGGTTATTCAAATCTTGCCCTGGAGGGCCAATGCGCTGCAGAGTTTAGCTCCAACCCTGATCAAACTCACCTACCTGTGATTTTCTAATGAACCTGAAGACATTGATTAGCATGTTCAGGTGTGTTTGATCAGGGTTGGAGCTAAACTCTGCAGCGCATTGGCCCTTCAGGGCAAGATTTGAATAACCCCGGAAATATACATTTACAAAACACACAGTATGTATCTAAAGGTATAATCAAATCAAGTTTTATTAGTTCATATACTTGTATATTTAATTGACTGTAGACATATTTGATGCTGAATATGAAAATCAATATGATTTTGAATATGACAATACATTTTGATTTGGGTAACTATGTATTAATGTGTTCTTAATCAATGGTCTTAATATTTGTAGCGCTTTCTTCCGATGTGAAGTCCACTTCGCAGTCCACTTACGGTCGAATGGAACGCACCTTGTGTATTTATAGCCCTCATTTTCAGTTGTTTCTTTGTCTGTTTAGTTGGTTGTGTTACTCCTGTGTTTACCCTGTTAAATAAAGCGACTGCTGCGATTAGATCCAGCCTCATAACTCTCATTTCGGCAACCAGCTGTGACAGATATTTTTCATATGGGTTAGGAATCACTGCCATCACACAATAAATGTGAGAGACATGGGTTACGGTATTGCGACAACATAGGTCAAGCTTTTCTGAGTTTACAATGTATAAGTGATTAAACTTCACTAACTTCTGCCTTTGACTTTCACATCCCGCAGACGCTGTACATGGCCTCCTTCTTTTACACGCTGCACTATGTTTGGGTGCTGTACGCCGGACTGAGCCGGAAGTATCACAGGAGACTGTACGGGCTCCCAGCCGAGGTACTCAGTTCATCATTATCAACATGCTGAGGATGGAAATAAAGCGGCATAATATAGCCATTTTACTGTAAATGCTGGCAATGCTGACTAGCCTGCTCATTTCAGAATCCAGCAAGAGCAAGAAGTTGCAGATGTCTGACTCCAGTACTGTCATGGTGAGTACACTGAAACTGATATTAAATATATTGATGGAGCAACATAATTCCTGTAATAAGTTTGATTGCACTTTATTTTACAGTATGTGCACGCACTTGTACTTACTTAAAGGGATAATTCACCTAAAAATTACAATTTGTGTCTTTGTTCTGCTGAACACAAATGAAGAACGTTTGTAACCAGGATGCTTTGGGGCATCATTGACTTCAATAGTAGGAAACAAAATACTATTGATGTCAATGGTGCCACAGAACACTCTTCAGTTTCCCACATTCTTCAAAATATCTTCCTTTGTGTTCAACAGAACAAATACATTTATACAGGTTTGGAAAAACTTGAGAGACAGAATTTTCATTTTTGGGCTACTTTTGGGATAGTTTTTGAACTATCCCAAAAATACCAGGTAATTCTAGATTCAAAAAGTTTGTCAAGCAACCCTCTACAATGCGAGTAAATCGTCACTCTAGGCGATTAAATAATATCTATCATCAGCCATTGGCTAATAAATTCTCCGATTTTACTCGCCAGTGTGTGTGTTAGATGCTAAGAATAAGTTTAGCGTAAATATATTTTTACTCGCTGAACGCTCTGAATGAGCGCTTGAGAGCTTCGCTCTCGTCAAGCAAGCGATACGATTTCAAATCAGCTCATCTGACTCTAGTGTGAAGAACTCTGTCGCTTTGCTGAGCGCGTTTCTCACACACACATGGGCGCGCAAGAATCTTACCACGCAAAATTGACGCGCTACATGTTAACAATATTCTTTGTTGTATTTTCGTGTCAAAATAACAGAGTTCATTTGGTTTTAAGAACAAGCAGAAGATTGCCGTTTACCGTTTTTTTTTTTCCGGTAGTGGGCGGGAACTAATGCGCAAACGGCAATCTCATTGGCTGGCGCTCATCTTTTCCTGTCCCTCTTTTGATTTCAGCAAATCAGTTTGAGCGAATGCTGTCAACGTGAAATATTCATGAACCCAGCAGCTCATCAATCCTTAGTGCGTTGTATATTGTTATTAGTAGTAGAATTAGTAGTATTATTATTATCTTTTAATAATATAATATAATTACTATTATCTTTTTTTTACAGAAACACCAACAATATCTTAAGCACCACCACCAGTCCAAAGTTCAGTTAAATGACAAATATGCATTAATACATGCTTTCCAACAGTTTTAGTTCTAATTACTAAAATTCTATCATTAAATAGTGCTTGATTATCATAATATCAGAACATAGTCTAATGCTTGATTGACTGATGTTAAGCGTGTACGTTCAGATATTCGAAAAGCTGTGCAATTTTACAATGATATTAATAAATTTGGTGGAATTTTTATATATATATGTATATATATATAAATATATATATATAATAAAGTAGGCTATATCAGTCTGGCGACTAAACAAAAAAATGTACTAGCCAATGGCGATTCTATTGCCAATGTGTGCGTAGAGGGTTGTCAACTTTAAGTTGGCTTGAGAAAGCCTGACCATGACATTTTGAAGACGTTTAAATGCTTGATGTTTTGAAGGTTTTCAGTATGAAGTAGTTTTAAAGCTTAAAGTTTAAAGGTTTTGAAGGTAATACAGTCTATCAGAAGATAGATAGCATGTTTGCTAACATGTTCCTAGCATAAATTAGCACAATGTTTACATACGTTTCTAGTAGGGGTGTAACGATTCGTTTTAACAACGATACGATTCGTATCACGATTTGAGGTTGTCGATACGATTCAAGGACGATATTGGTTAATTTAGAACGATACGATCCGAAACGATTCAGTGACTTGAAATCGATTCAGTAACTTTTTAGCCAAAAATTGTGTGACTGAAATAAATATCTGGATACTGCTCAATACAGGTGAAATTTCCAAGATTCCTGTTGTTTATTGTAAGGGAATCCGGTATATCAATTAATTATGGATATAAACAAACAAGTAAACAACAATTAATGGCAAATGCATTAAAATTTTATTTGAATAAAGTGCAACCAACAGTTTAGGTTGAATTAACAGGAAGATAACCTTTTCTGCTCTCATTTTCAATATTCAATACATATTCAATAAAAGCACAGTAAGTGCAACCAACATTTCAACAGTAGGTTAACCTGCTACTTCTGCTTTTGTTTTCCAACATAAAAATATTACAATATTAATATCAAAAATAAAGTGCAACTAACTTCTCTTCAGGTTTAATTAATAGTAAGTTTACCTGCTACTTTTGCTGTTGTTTTTCAACATTTAAATAATACAAATACAATATTAATATCAAAAATAAACTGCAACCAACATTTCTTCAGATTGAATAAACTGGCCTGCTACTACTCTCAGTTTAATAAACAAACAATATTTAACAAAAGATAAAATGTAACCAACTACTCTTCAATGACTCTACAGATTTCTTTTTCAAAAATATCACCATGATCTGACCTCAGAACACTTCTCTGTGCGTTCACTATGTCGCCAGCATTATTAAAAACTCGCTCTGCTGGCACACTGGTGTCAGGAATGCACAGGTAACAAGCAAGGGTTGAAAGTACAGGTAGTGCTTTCTCCTGGTGGCTTGATAATTTCTCGCTCGTTGGCTTCTCCTCTGCCATGCGCCATGCTATGTTTTGTTTTCTCAAGCCCCGTTCACACCGCCAGCGACACGCAGCGACAAAGCGTCACGATCCCATTCATTTCAATGAGCGCTGCTGCTGGTGCGTTGCGATGATGTCACAGATAGGCAGACTGAATCGAGTAACGTTTAACGCCTTTATCATTAAAAGTGCTAAGAAAAAACATCCATATAAAGTCTGACGTGCTTAAATCCAATGCGTTATTTCCTATGATCGATACAATCGATTGATTACCTTTTAAAACGATGTTAGATCGATATATGTCGTCCGGAAGGCCAACTTGCCGAGCACAGATCGATGTAGTTAGATCATAGGAAAATAAATCGATACATCGATGTAGTAGATGAATCGTTACACCCCTAGTTTCTAGCATTAATGAGCACATTGCTAACATGTTATAACATATTGCATGTTTTACCACCAATTAGCCCATTGGTAGCATGTTTCTAGCATCAAATAGAACATACCACATTTTAACAAGGTGCTACCATTAGCACATTGCTAATATGTTTTAGCATTTTGCTAACATATTGTTAGCATGTTTCTAGCATGAATTAGCATAATGTTTCAAATGATTTAACATGTTGTTAGCATTTTTCTAGCATTAATTTCTAGCATGTTTTAATGTATTGTTAGCATGAATTAACATGTTTATAACATGTTTTTACCATGAATTAACACATTTATGTCATGTTTTGACGTTGTTAACATGATTTAACATGTTGCTAGCATTTTTCTAGCATGAATTATTACATTGCTAGCATGTTTTAACATATTGCCAGCATTAACATGTTGCTAGCATGTTTTACCATGAATTAGCATATTGGTAGCATTTTTTAATGTATTGTTAACATTAATTAGCACATTGGTAGCATGTTTCTAGCATCAATTAGAACATACCACATTTTTAACAAATTAATTAAATATTTTTAAACAAATGAAACATTAATTAACACATTTCTAGCGTGTTTTAACGTATTGCTAGCATGAATTAACATGTTTCTAGCATGTTTTTACCTTGAATTAACCCATTGCTGTCATGTTTTAAAGTTGTTAACATGATTTAACATGTTGCTAGCATTTTTCTAGCATGAATTATTACATTGCTAGCATGTTTTAACATATTGCTAGCATTAACATGTTGCTAGCATGTTTTACCATGAATTAGCATATTGCTAGCATGTTTTAATGTATTGCTAACATTAATTAGCACATTGGTAGCATGTTTCTAGCATCAATTAGAACATACCACATTTTTAACAAATTAATTAAATATTTTTAAACAAATTAAGCTTTAATTTACACATTTCTAGCATGTTTTAACGTATTGCTAACATGAATTAACATGTTTCTAGCATTTTTTTTGCCATGAATTAACATATTGCTAACATTTTGCTAACACGATTTAACAGGTTGCTAGCATGTTTCCGTGATATTAAATATGATCTAAGCAGATTTCATGAATATAATGTCGTCTGTCCTGATCTCTCCACACAGTCTTTTGCCTTTAATGCTCACGGTGCCCGTCTTTGTGGCAGGAAATGTGTTTCACTGTTACACAAACTTCACCCAGCCCTACAGGTCAGTCCAACTGTATTCTTACATGTACTGATTAATAAACTGTACTTTCTCATTACTTCATCATAACTTCACAGAGTCGTATTTGAATCAGCTTATTGTTATTAAAAGCATTTCATACAGTTCAGTAGTTATATCTAACTATAGTCGAGTTGTTTGTGTGGGTCTGTGTATACAGTATAGCCAGAATGATGCAACTGACCAATCAGAATCCAGCGCTCCAGATGTTTGATATGATGCTGATTGTCTTCCAGATGTTTGCTGATGCACACAGGGGCTGTTTATCTCACCTCATATATGACAACAGAAGTCACCGCATGTGTCGTCATTCAGAACTACTGCATGGCCATTTTCCTCGCTACCTTCCTCTTCACCTTCATCGCCATCACGGTGAGATTGAACATTTCTGAATAGCTGAGCAGTTTATGATTTAAATGTACACTGCGGTTCAAAAGTTTCAACAGTAATATTGTAAAATATTAGTGCAATTTTAAATAACTTATAACTTGAAGGGTTAGTTCATCCAAACATGTAAATTCTGTCATTAATTACTCACCCTCATGTCATTCCAGACCCGTAATGCTGCGTTCACACCAAACGCGAATAGAGCATCTGGCGCGAGTGATTTCAATGTTAAGTCAATGGAAAGGCGTGTTGACGCACGTCTGGAGGTCCCGCGGCGCGGAAGGCGCGTTTCGCGCGGCGCGAAGGAGGCGAATC
The DNA here is from genome assembly GCF_949357685.1 of Gobio gobio. Taxonomy (NCBI): domain Eukaryota; kingdom Metazoa; phylum Chordata; class Actinopteri; order Cypriniformes; family Gobionidae; genus Gobio; species Gobio gobio. The sequence goes on along the minus strand of NC_137100.1, from coordinate 63,625,114 downwards.
CGCCTTGGACGCGAATTGAGCGTCTTGCGCGTTTTTTTTGTGCTTTTGTGCATTCACGCGTTTGAAGCGAATTCGCGTAACTTTGCCGTCAATTAACTTTGCCGTCAATTCGCGCCGCGTTAACCAATCAGGAGCCTGCTCGCTGCGGTCACGTGGTGAAGTGACGTGATGAGAAACCCTGCATAATTTAAAAATAGAACTATTGTGTCACAAAATGTAGTTTTAAGACTTTTTCAGGTGAGAATGTAGTTGTTTAAAGCTCAAATCTGTGGTTTATTTATAAAGAGCGCCTATTTAAAAAAATTATCTTGTGTTTTTGGAGTTGTGAGATCCAGGCGATCACCGGGCGCTCAGCGCTCATTAACCCCGGCGAGAGCAGCCTTTCCTCGGCTAGTCCTTCTGCCGTCTGCCGCTGGCTCTGAGGTCCTGTAGTGGCTCATCTCGTGTAGATCTAACGGGCGATCTTTGGTGTCATGAATCTATCATTTGTTGTCTGCCAAATCGTTTTGACTGAGGGTTTCATAAGTTTCATAACTTTATATTTTAAGGATATTTAAACATACATGCAGTGAAGATAATGTAGGAGTTGCCTGGACCACATTTGTGTGGCTATTAATGCTTAATATATATTTTTAATGAAAATGAAAAGAGGCAGAGTGGTGTTTTATGTACCGAAACGGTTCAATACGAATACGTGTACCGTTACACCCCTAATTCAAATAGATACAATATTATTGCATATACAGTATTACTGCTCTCAAAAACACGTGTGACTCAATCATTATCTCATTGTATTCCACCTTTGAATTTCAGACTCTGATGTGTAAAGCTCGCTCCCTGTACAAGCGTGTGGTCACGTCTCAGGGTTTTTTCGGGGACCATCATTGGGCGACTTTGCGTCTCCTGGAGCGACGGATGCTGCTTTATCCCTCGGCCTTCTTCTTCTGCTGGGGCCCGGGTGAGCACACAATACCTCAAAACGATAAAACATTTAGGCCTGGTTTCACAGACAGGGCTTAGATTAAGCCAGGATTAGGCATTAGTTCAATTTGCACATTTGCGTAGCTTTTATTAACGTGCATTAGAAAAAACATTACTAGTGTGCATCTTGAGACAAAACAATGGCACTGACATATTTTAAGATATCTCGGTGCAAGTTGCTTTCAGTTAAAACAGCTCAAACATGCATTTTAGTCTAGGACTATCTTAAGCCTTGTCTGTGAAACCAGGGGTTTAAAAGTTTTAAAATTGAAAAGTTAAAACATTTTATATAAGATTACAGAGGAGCCAATGAGGAAATGTTTTACATTTACTAAAAACAGATAGAGATTAATCACAATTTATTTTAATCTTTTAACACCTGTACACACATAACATTAATATATGACTGAATTGAAGATGTATGTATTTGAATTGCATATAAAATAGATTTAAAATATAAAATTGCATATAAAATAGATAAAAAAAAAAAAAGCATATAATAAAGATATAAAAATAAAACTGCATATAAAATAGATATAAATATAAAACTGCATATAAAATAGATATAAAATATAAAACTGCATATAAAATAGGCTTACATTGAAGATTTATGTATTTGAATTGCATATAAAATAGATATAAAATATAAAATTGCATATAAAATAGATATAAAATACAAAATTGCATATAAAATAGATATAAAATATAAAACTGCATATAAAATAGGCTTAAATTGAAGATTTATGTATTTGAATTGCATATAAAATAGATATAAAATATAAAATTGCATATAAAATAGATATAAAATATTAAATAAAATTGCATACAATAAATATATAAAATAAAACTGCATATAAAATAGGCCTAAATTGAAGATGTATGTATTTGAATTGCATATAAAATAGATATAAAATATAAAACTGCATATAAAATAGATATAAAATATAAAACTGCATATAAAATAGCCTTAAATTGAAGATTTATGTATTTGAATTGCATATAAAATAGATATAAAATATAAAACTGTATATAAAATAGATATAAAATATAAAATTGCATATAAAATAGATATAAAATATAAAACTGCATATAAAATGGATATAATAAATGAAAAATTGCATTTAAAATATAAAACTGCATATAAAATAGATATAAAATTGCAAATAAAATAGATACAAAATATAAAATTGCATATAAAATAGGCCTAAATTGAAGATGTATGTTGCATATAAAACTTTCGCGCATTTGGATTACACAGTTTTTGCACAAATAAACTTAATGTGATGCATATTTGTCAGTCATACAAAAATGAAACAAGGAACAGGTCTTTAATAGGACTAATACATTGCATGTGTTTTAAATACACAATCCCCAGGTTTTTATATGCATCAATAAATAAAAATTTCAATATCATACATTTAACCAATTGAATATTGTTTGTTAGCCGCATTTTAGCCATGTTCATACTTTTTAACTGAGTAAATGTAATTGTTTTAAGCTGAATCTAAGCATAATTAAAAACATGGTTATTTAAATAAAATAGATAAGTAGATGTATGGATGGATTGATGGGTAGTTGTTAGGGTGTTATGTTGTTAGCATGTTTTATCACGTTGCTAACATATTTCTAATATGATTTAACACTTTGCTAGCAAATTTTAACATGCTTCTAACATGTTCCTACTTCCTAGCGTAAATTAGCACAACGCGTGCATGTTCTAGCATTTTGCCATCACTTTTCGAACGAATTAACACATTGCTAACATGTGCAACATATCGCTAGCATGTTTCTACCATCAACTAGCACATTGCTAGCATGTTTCTAGCATCAGTTAGCACATACCAGCATGTTGTTAGCATGAATTAATACATTGGTTACATGTTTTAACATTTTGCAAGCGTGATTTAGCATGTTTCTTGCATCAATTAGCACATACCAGCATGTTGTTAGCATAAATTGGCACATTGGTAACATGTTTTAACATTTTGCAAGCGTGATTTAGCATGTTTTTTGCATCAATTAGCACATACCAGCATGTTGTTAGCATAAATTGGCACATTGGTAACATGTTTTAACATTTTACAAGCGTGATTTAGCATGTTTCTTGCATCAATTAGCACATACCAGCATGTTGTTAGCATAAATTAGCACATTGGTTACATGTTTTAACATTTTGCAAGCGTGATTTAGCATGTTTCTAGCATCAGTTAGCACATACCAGCATGTTGTTAGCATGAATTAGCACATTGGTTACATGTTTTAACATTTTGCAAGCGTGATTTAGCATGTTTCTTGCATCAATTAGCACATACCAGCATGTTGTTAGCATTAATTGGCACATTGGTAACATGTTTTAACATTTTGCAAGCGTGATTTAGCATGTTTTTTGCATCAATTAGCACATACCAGCATGTTGTTAGCATAAATTGGCACATTGGTAACATGTTTTAACATTTTACAAGCGTGATTTAGCATGTTTCTTGCATCAATTAGCACATACCAGCATGTTGTTAGCATAAATTAGCACATTGGTAACATGTTTTAACATTTTGCAAGCGTGATTTAGCATGTTTCTTGCATCAATTAGCACATACCAGCATGTTGTTAGCATAAATTAGCACATTGGTAACATGTTTTAACATTTTACAAGCGTGATTTAGCATGTTTCTTGCATCAATTAGCACATACCAGCATGTTGTTAGCATAAAATGGCACATTGGTAACATGTTTTAACATTTTGCAAGCGTGATTTAGCATGTTTCTTGCATCAATTAGCACTTACCAGCATGTTGTTAGCATAAAATGGCACATTGGTAACATGTTTTAACATTTTGCAAGCGTGATTTAGCATGTTTCTTGCATCAATTAGCACATACCAGCATGTTGTTAGCATAAATTTGCACATTGCTAATATGTTTTAATATGTTGCTAGCGTGAATTAGAACGGGAAAGCGTAGCACAGTACACATTCAAGCGATATTTACAATTATTTACATTGAACTGTGAATGCTAATAATAAGCAACTAGATTATAGTGAGAATTGGAGCCTAAACTAACGTGTTATCACAAGTTAAATAAATCCACTGATAAACAGTATCTTCATTCTATGTTTTTTATGATCTTGTTTATTTCAGCAATATTACTGGCCACTATGATGTTGGTGAAACCGGACATAATCGAGGGAAGGATGGGAGTCGTTCTCTACATCCTACAGGTTCGCCAAAATGCATAAACGCTCCTACAATAATAACTGCTTCAGCCCCACTTGCAAATGGAAAAAAGTTCTTGTTCTTGTTCCCCACAGGCCTTCACCTCTGCATCTCAAGGTCTGTTGAATTGCCTGGTTTACGGCTGGACTCAACAACACTTCCGCTCTCTCAGCAGCAGCAGCAGGGACGCCAACACCCAGACTCCCCTGCTACGCTCACAGAAACGAAACTACGCCGCTTTGCGTTCTGCTGCGTCACTCACTAATTTTGTCTGACGCACGAGTACTTTTATGCATTGAGCAACCAAAGCGACTTGCAGTGCATTTTACCAGCATGTACGGCGTCTCCTTAGGAATCGAGCCTGTGAGATACTGGAGCCAATGCAACACACACTGCTGTGCCAGAAGTTCAACAGATCTGTTTGGTTTTGGTGTCGCAGCTGGTGCAGACATGGATGCTCGCGTACTGAAAATCTTGCTAAACTTTTTTAGTTTTTTTTCTACCTTGGTTTTGTCATGAGATTTCAGAAGCTGCACCTGCTGCTGAAGCTTAGCTGAGACATCAACGTTTCATCATCTAAGGTTGACACGCTCAAGAGTTTCAGATCACGGCGCACTAGAGACATGTAAAAAAGGGAAAGACCAAAGGGGGATTACAGCCAGAGCTCTGAAACAGGATCTGAGAGGACGAAGCTGCTGCTTTCCATCCAAAAAACAATGCGCTGAATCCACCCACACACTGGTTAGCGATGCTGGTATCAATAACAGACACACATCATTTCCTCTTGATAAACAATGCTTCTCAATAGGTATTTTTATTGAAGAATATGCATGGCTGATGAGAAATAATTAACATGTACTTGTCAAGATACTAGCACTGAACCATGGGAAAAAGCTTTTTGCTTGAAATTAGGTCAACTTGGAAGTATAAGGGAAATGTTTAGAAATTGTGATTTCCAGGCATTGGTTCTAATAAAGTTATGAATAAACTCTTCGTTACAAACCCTTTTGTTTAACTTTGAAACATGAATTAAGATATTTTGAATGAAACCTGAGAGATTCCTGTCCCTTAAACACGGTCAAATCCAGTGTTTTGAGGTATCGGAGTAGCCTAAATGTAATTAGTTACTGTACTTAAAGGTGCAGTTTGTAATATTTATGAGGATCTATTGACAGAAATGCAATATAATATACATAATTAAGTTTTCAGTGGTGTATAAAGACCTTATATAGTGAACCATTACCTTAGAATGAGCCATTTCTATCCCATTACAGTGAAATCGCCATTATACGCCGTCATGTTTCTACAGTGGCCCTAAACGGACAAACTGCTCTTCAGAGCGATAGACACTCTCTGCTCCCTCCGACGACGACATCTTTGTCCTTTGTCGGCCACCATAGCTTCTCTACGTGCTCAGAAAGGGAGGGGTGAGCGGTGGACGGTTGCAATTTGCAACCTCACCACTAGATGCCGCTAAAATTTACACACTGCACCTTTAAGTATATTTTTGGCTACTTTGCAGTTTTACTGTGTATAAAAGATATTAACTTTTACTCTACTTGACTATATTTTTGATTAAGTATATGCAGTGTTGGGGGTAATGCATTACAAGTAACTTGAGTAATGTAATCAGGTTACTTTTTTCAAGTAACTAAGTAATGCATTACTTTTCATTTTAATTGTAGTTCTAGACTAAATGTGAGCATGCATTTATTCATCTCACTTGCACAAAAATAGATTCAGTATTTCTCAAATTGAATAAAAAAATGGTGAAATGCAAACTCAAAATATTACGTAAACCTGCGCCCTCTACTGGACAGGCGTTCATTTTGAATCCCTTTTGAGGTGAAAAGGCCTTTACAGTTGCCAAAAATAGAACCTTTTTTTTTATTTATTAAAATACAAAAAAACAAGCCCAGCCCAGATGAGAAAAAGGAACGCAACACATTGCTTTCCATAAAAAGTACCAACACAATTAGTTACTTTTTTTAGGGAGTAATGCAATATTGTAACATATTCATTTTAATGAATGATTTCCCTTTTTTAACTTTAGTTAGTGTGTTATGTTGCTGTTTGAGCATAAACAACATCTGCAAAGATATGACACTCAAAGTTCAAAGCAAAGGGAGAGATTTACTTTTACAGAAATGGCTTTTTAAAGGTCCCATGGCATGACATTTTCATTTTATGAGGTATTTCAACATTAATATGAGTTCCCCTAGCCTGAATATTGTCCCCAAGTGGATAGAAATGTTGATCGGTGTAAACCCGAGTTCTGGCTGTCTTTCTCTGCCTTTGAGAAAATGACAGGCCAGACGAGCCAATCCTGAAGTCTCCTGTTTTGACGTCCACACAGGAACGGTTTCCTCCCTTTCCTCCGCCCAGAGAATCTGGCTCGCCCATGCAAACGCTCGAGAGATCATGGCTTGTAAATGAGTGAACGCTGGCAGTTTCTCAGTGTTTGGATGTACAAATGAAAACAGAAGTCTTTTTTCAGTTCCTTCTGATCTGTGATCAGTGATTTCTTATGTGTAGCTAATTATTTATTATTCGTGCACACGCTGCGGCTTCTCTCTCTCCCGACAGAACGGTGTTTTCGTGTTTTCTATCTCGTGAGTCAGTGTTTTTGTACGTCCTCGTCGCGTCTATCTGTTCTAAAATGTGCATACAGTCATGAGTTTCTGCTCAACATCGGCAGACTCACATCTTTAGAGATAAACCTCACGCACGGCGAAGCTCGGGCTGCACTGACCGGTCGGCCTTCAACATCCCCGACCCCCAGTACTGCATCTGCCCACAGCGGAGGCACCAAACGCGGCGCGAGATTAAGCAGAAGGGGGGTAAGCGTGAGGGTATCCGGGCCAGCCAGCCTAGCCCCACAATAAACTGGATTACATTCGATTACTGCTGTTGTGTCTTTGTTTGCGCTGTGTACTCCATGCGCGTCACTGACGCTTTTCATATGATTGGAACATATCTAAAAATAATGCTACAATCAACACTTACTAACTCGTTCATCTCGCTGTAATGGTACATTGCATGTGACTCGGTGTGACTGGGACTCGTGTTTATTCAGAACTCTCAGATACAAACACAATAAACTTGCGCTAACAGCTCTCACAACTCAGTAGTTACTATAAATAACTTTGTTAGCAATCACTGAGCTCCGTCTCTGGTACATTAGTGATGTCCATTCTTTTGAATCGGTTCTTTTTAGTGAACCGAACCAGTTCACCAAATCAGACTGAATCGTTCTAAACGGTTTGCGTCTCGAGTCAGCGCTGATCCATAATTTACTAACTTTCTGACATGAGTGACAGCCCCTCTGACTAGAAATAAACTAATAACCTGAAGTATATGCTACTAACTACAACAGTTTCGATGAACTGATGAGAAGTGAACTAAGGTCCATCCGTCTCTCTGGTAGCAGCTCGTGCGTCGTAGACCTCGTTAAACCACGCCCCCTCCGCTCATTTCAAATGCAAAGATGTCAGCCAATCACAACAGTGGGTGTTTTTACTGAAGTCTCACAGCAGACACGCCTCTTGAAACAGGGCATTCAGCCAGAGGGCAAACAGCAGTATAGACAAAATGCCTTTTATTTCTAAATTATGACATTTTATGATGTAAAAATCATACTAACAATATAAGTACACCTCAGGAAACATTATAAAATAATAGAAAAATGCCATGCCATGGGACATTTAAAGAATACAACAAACGGCTGTAGGGACTACAAAAAGCTTCTTCATGGGTTAGTGACATCACACACCCAAAAATTTACATAAACCCGCCCCCGGTAACACACAACAAAGGCCATGTTGAGAAGAGGAAGAGTTGTTGTAGTCGAGCACATTTGGGAGTCGCTCAAGCTATCGAATCCGTCTTTCACATTTATTGAAATATACAAATGCACTAGTATGTCATAAAGCAAGATGACAACATAAGTTATAACCGTAATTAAACTAAACTACACATGTTCTCTCTTCATGCAGCAGATATTCTCTGGCTCATTTTACAACAGTTCCCACACCAGCCATTTATAGATTATCATTACAGAATATGCTAATTAACAGTGTTGGGGAAAATTACTTTGAAAAGTAATGCATTACAATATTGCGTTACTCCCTTAAAAAGTAACTAATTGAGTTACTTAGTTACTTTTTAAGAAAAGTAATGCGTTACGTTACTTCTGCGTTACCTTTTCTCACCTGGGCTGGGCTTGTTTTTGTTTATAACAAAAAGTTCTATTTTTGTGCAACGGTAAAGACCTCTTCATACCAAAATTTTAAATAATAAGCCCCAGGCTGAGGTAAAAATGCAAATTCACGCATGAACAGTAGAGGGCGCAGCTCTGCAGTGCTGCTATTCTGGATATTAGAAGAAGAGGATGCAGGAGAAAAAAGTTTTACCAATAAAAACTAAAAATCTAGTAATTTTCATCATCAAAGGTCAGCAGCAAGACATTGGTAAATTAAATATAAAGGTAGATTATGCATAAAAATAGTTGTTTTATTTAACATTTAATTATTGGAGGTTTGCATAGTACTCTGATTTTGCATTTGACTGATTTTATATTAATGTGAAAAAGTAACTTGTGTTACTTTTTTGAAAAAGTTACTCAGATATTTTGTTGTAAATTTGAAAAGTAATGCGTTACTTTACTAGTTACTTGGAAAAAGTAATATTATTACGTAACTCAAGTTACTTGTAATGCGTTACCCCCAACACTGCTAATCAATGACTTGAAGTGACTTGATAGTTAACTCATAAATTCATCAACTAACCGTTCTGAAACGTCTCATTCTACATGTTGTCACTTCTTCTTGAGTCTCTCCCTCATTGTCCGACTCCAGTTTGAACATAAAAAGCTGAACAGTTTTGGACATTTTCAGTGCGTGTCTGCGTGGAGCTGCTAACACAAGCTCTTGAAGCTCCGCCCACTTCTAGAAAGGAGGCTGAGAGCAGCTCATTTGCATTTAAAGGGACAGACACAAAAACAGTGCGTTTTTGCGCACCCTCAAAAAGTGACAATTTTAACATGCTATAAAAATGATCTGGGAAAGAAATTCACATACACACTCTGACTTATTTTACATCTTGTAAAAAGAGGCATTATATCCCCTTTAAAGGTCCTGTTCTTTGTGATCCCATTTTTCAAACTTTAGTTAGTGTGTAATGTTGCTGTTAGAGCATAAATAATACCTGTACAATTATAAAGCTCAAAGTTCAATGCCAAGCGAGATATTTTATTTAACAGAAGTTCCTTTTCAAAGCCTACAGCGAACGGCCGGTTTGGACGACATCTCTGTACTTCCTGCTTTAATGACGTCAGTAGAACAGTTTGTTGACTAAGCCCCGCCCACAAGAATACGCAAAAAAGGGGGCGTGGTCTTGTTGCTCTCCCACGTGGAGAAGAGGAAGTGTTGCGTTTGTAGAGTGTGTTTGTCGCCACGTCGTCGAGACACTATTATTTTCATCCCGGAGTCAAATCACCTTTGTTTGGCCTTCAGGGGCTGTAGTTTGAGCGCGTTCATCTCCCCGTTATGGTAAGAGGCGTGACCTTTCCGGGCAACGTGCGCTAAGCTGCTGTCCAATCACAACACGGAAGCCGCTGGCACAATCAGAACTCGTTACGTATTTCTGAAGGAGGGACTTCATAGAATAAGGAAATCATCGAGGCGTTTTTAGGACAGTGAAAACAGCGGTATACAGATAAGTAAATTGTGTGAAAAATACTGTGTTTTTTTACACGTGAAACATGAACATGTTATATTGCACACTGTAAACACAATCAAAGCTTAAAAAAAACAGGAAAAACGGGACCTTTAAAAGTAGCTTTCCCCAACACTGAGGATATTTACTCTTTACTCCATCACATTTGTGATCAGTTTATTTCTGCTTCAAAAGAAGCAATATCGCCATCTACAGGACATTGAAGGTACTATATCTTGTGTGTTTTGCCCTTATTCACCAAAAATTGTCAACAAGGCTACAGGCGAATGTGAAGGCATTAGCAGGCAGTTGTGAATCACAGCTGTTTGTTTCATTGCCTTTTCGCTTTACATCAAAAAGTAGATGTAACAGAATTAATTTAAGCTTTTATTCACAAATAAACAATTAACGCACATGCATAGAGCACATTCTATATGGTTATCAGAAGTTTAAACGTGATTGTGTGACACGCAAGAGCAAACCTGATATTACTTTGATAGTCTCTTCATGAACTTTTTAAGCGTCAACGTTTTGGTTGCGTGACCTTTGAGTGAAGGGACAGAAATCTCTCAGGTTCATTAAAAATATTTTAATTTGTGTTCTGAAGATGAATTACTTTAAGTCTTATGGGTTTGGAATGACATGAGGGTGAGGAATGACATTATTGGGTGAAATAACCCTTTAAAATGCTGTACATTTCTGTAGTCTGTAACATTTTCCAGGTCAGTCTTTATACAATGTTAAGTCTTTCACCCATTATTTCAAACAGCTGGAAAAGTCATGTAAAATTCACTGTTCAAAAGTGTGGGAATCCTATTCAGTAAATACACCAAATGTGGTGTCATAAATAACATGTTGCACTTCTTTTCCCGTTTCAGTTTGGCTTAGGAGAATCTTTCATTTGTCCCATGACAGAATGACTAAGTTTTTGATTTTAAATTTGAATAAGTGTTAGTTTCATTTCCAAGTGCATTTGTATGTTTGTACATAGCTATTACACATTAAATGTTGTAAATATTTCAATAAAATCTAATAAGGTGTTGATATTTTGGAATGGTTGACTGATGTTCAGCTTCTACAGAGTTTTGTTTGCAGATTAGCTTTTTAGACAACCATGATTATAGCTTGATGATAACTCTCACTCTGTATCCTCTTCTCTAATCCTCTGCTAAATGCTGCCCCCTGCTGAATCTACTGCATTATACTTTACTGCTCTCTCAAACTGATTTAAATAGGTGAGTAATATTTTCTTTATGTTACGACCCCGTCTAGGGTGAGGACGCAACATAAACTGGTATTGGAAATTGAAGATCCTTTGTACACTTTTTATTTACAGGACCACATATGAAAGCACAACTTCAGGGATGAGCAAAGGCCAAAATAACAAACAAACACCAGCTAAACTCTTAACAGGAAAAACTAAATTCCCTAACAAAAGAAAACAAATAAAAATACAACAAATTACCCTATCTACCTATCTGATAAAAAACAGGAGAAAACAGTATTTACAAAAGAATTGGCACTCACCCCCTACAGCTTCTAAGAGTGGAAAATATTTTTACAATTATTTACAAAATATACACAAAAAGGAAATGAGATTGACTGCCACTTATCAACTCAAAACCAAAATTCACACTGCACACAACAGGCAGATCAACAGACTAGCTAGCAGTAGCAACACACTGTAGCAAACACACAACAGCACATGTGCAAATTGAACAACAGGAAATCACAGGTTGAGCAGAGCTCCCTCTTCAGGCACTGCAGATCCTTTGATTGCCTCTTGGTCCGATTAGCACCAATCAGATCTGGAGTTCACTTCGATAGGATCCAGTCCTGTGAAAGAAAGGGCGGGACAAAAGAGAGAAAGAGCATAGAAACACATATACACAATACGTCTCAGGACGTAACATAGGAGACAGTGATGCGCGGGTTGATCCAAAATGAGCGGGTGCCCGCGGCCACCCGCGGTTACCCGCGGTTACGAGTCATCCAAAAATATTTTTAATGATATTCGGGTCACGGTCGGTCGGATCGTCAATAAATCCTTATTTACCTTTTGAATGTTGAGCGTTATTAACTTTTGAATAAATGCTGACGCGGGACAAAATGCCCGATTTCCCAAAACGTTGAACTGAGCAATGCCATTGTACCATTTTAATAGGCTACTTTTAAACGCATTTAAAGTCAGTTTTATGTATTTTCTGAGAGGGGGCGGGATTTTTGTTGGGAAAGTCGGGGGAGAGACGCACACTTCGATTAGACTGGATAAACACATGCAGCATCTTAATTGTTAAGAAAATTAAACGAAATAAATGAATAAATCAAGCCTGTATTACATAACACTAGGCTATATCATACAGCATTCAGAAAAATAACAGTTTGCGCTCCTAAGGGCTTTCACACTTTTCCAAATGTTTTCCAAATGTGGGCTGATGAATTCTTCAAGCCGGGTCGAAACATAAACATCGCGTTCATCAATAATATGCATCTGGAGCTGAAATGGAAAATGATGGGCCGCCGCAAGAACTGCCTGCTCTCGCTGCTGCACCTCTGAGCACACCACGTCAGGGCCTGAAACATTTTCTCAATGGCCCAATGAGCTACGATGAGCATTTACTACTTTTGAAAAATGCGGGTCAGGAAGCGGGTCGGGTATAATATTTTCTTCTTTTTTTTTTGCGGTCCGAGTTGCGGGCGGGTTAGTTGAAAACGTCGGTCGGGTGCGGGTTGTTTATACATTGACCCGCGCATCACTGATAGGAGACTATCCACCATCTTACTGTGTGTGCTACTTTCCACTCCCTCGCTGCGTGGAAACTTTCCACTTTCTCGCTGCGTGGAAACTTCCCACTTTCTCGCTGCGTGGAAACTTACCGTTTTCTCTTTGTGTGGAAATGTACCGCGTTCACACTGCATTGACAATATTCACTTGCTCGCGCGTGGAAACTTACCGCTTTCTCGTTGCGTGGAATTTTACCACTTTCTCGCTGCGTGGAAACTTTCCACTTTCTTGCTGCTTGGAAAACTATCCGCTTTCTTACTGCGTGAAACTATCCGCTTTCTCACTGCGTGGAAAACTATCTGCTTTCTCACTGCGTGGAAAACTATCCGCTTTCTCACTGCGTGGAAAACTATCCGCTTTCTCACTGCGTGGAAAACTATCCACTTCTCACTGCGTGAAAAACTATCCACTTCTCACTGCGTGGAAAACTATCCACTTCTCACTGCGTGGAAAACTATCCATTTTCTCACTGCGTGAAAAACTATCCGCTTTCTCACTGCGTGAAAAACTATCTACTTCTCACTGCGTGAAAAACTTTCCACTTCTCACTGCGTGAAAAACTATCCGGTTTCTCACTGCGTGAAAAACTATCCACTTCTCACTGCGTGGAAAACTATCCACTTCTCACTGCGTGAAAAACTATCCACTTCTCACTGAGTGAAAAACTATCCGCTTTCTTACTGTGTGGAACTTTCCACTTTCTCGCTGCATGGAAACTTCCCGCTGACTCACTGCGTGGAAACTTTCCACTTCTTGTTAAAAGGCTGAAAACAGAAAAGAGAAGCATGAGTGCTTGACCGGGAGGTTTCTCACTGCGTCCACTGGGAGATAAATGCTCGCTGGACAGAGACAGAGGGGGGGTTAATCGGAGGGTTTGGAGGGCTTGATGATGTGGTACCAGTTGGTTCGGATATAGTTTTGAGAAAGCATCTGAGGACCATCTCCCGAGAGCTTGGATCTGCTGTTGGGAGAGGCCTTTTTGAGCTGCTGAAGTTGCCTCCCCGATGCGGAAAGGGTAGCTTGAGAAGTCTTTTACACTTATACACTTTTTTCGTGTATTTCATGAAACATGTATGAATTTGCGTGATGTAAATACGACCCGTCGCGCAGAATAGATCAATTAACACACATCAAATCAGAATATTGGATAGTTCATGACATAGTTAGCAATTTTGTGAATATTTTGAGTAAAAAAGAAGAAACGAAATGAACCCGATACAGCTGAGCTGTCATACAGCTATTATGGCAGCTTTGTGTCATGTGAGAAGAATTACCAGAATTAAAATGTTTGCAGGACAAACATTTTTCTCCTCCATTCTTCGAAGGAGGAGACTCTCCTTTTGAATCCCTGATTTGCGCTGGCGGTTGCTGCACTTAGCACGTAATTGGTGGATCTAGCGGTGTTTGTTTCCGGGCAGGGTAGGGTGAGGGGTTAACCTGCGGGCACGATGTTGTTGAGTAAGTCACTAGCCACGTTTACATGCGCACTTTTTTGTCATTCCGATTAAAATCATTCCGATTGAAAGATTCGGTGGACTGTTTACATGAGACGTTATCTAAACCGATCTGGTGTTTACATGTGCTGACTTTCAGTAGGAATCCTTTTGTGACATGCGCACACAGTTTGTCTGCCGCCTCAGATTCTTTACGTATCGTGGATCAATAGTTCTGTGTTGGTAATTTTTATATTTATTTATTTTTCTGTGGGCGGACATGCTGTAGTTTAACCTAATTTATGTCCTATACAATGGCTATTTCAACAGCTGTGAATGATGAATGCGAAATCAAAAATGAATTCAATTCATTTTTTTGAAAAACACAAAATTAACAATAAATGCACTCAAATTATTAATAAAAACATAGGATATACGGTGAAACATGAATGAAGCATTCAAGACGTGCTCAGCATCATTACTAGTAGTACTAAACATATATATTTCAGATGATTAAGGAAAGATACCATAATCACAAAGGTATAAATATTAACAAAAGTAATTAAAGTAGACTGTGGGTAATGTTACTCAACCAATTTGAAGCAGTTGTTGAATTTTTTTTTTATAGCTAACTTAACTAACAAGAAACAGAGAGCAGCTTGAATGTTCCCCGTTGAAATGGCAGCTCTCAACGGCCACCAGGACTTGTACAGTTTTATAAAAGCTATTTATTATTTGTCATAAAGTGTAAGAATCACCTCAGAAAAATAAATTATTCTGTCAGGCGCAGTTGAAGCCTAGGACAAACGCTGTCAAGATGAAATGGTGTAGCCAGGCTATGTCTGTGTCATTATTCAAACATCATGTTCATAACATGTTACGAAATAAAAAGTTTAATACCTCAGAAAAATTTACTTTCCTCTCTTGTCAACATTAGCCTGGTGTGAGCGCGGCGCGCGGTCTTCATTTGAGGAGGCGCGCGCTGTATATCACGTCACAGAAAGACGTGCACTCAAAGTAATCGGATCAGATCGTTTACATGGTGGAACTTTTCGTTTGATCGGTTCATGAAAAGGTTTATCCCACCCCTCTCAAACCGATTACAATTTCATTCGGTTTGGCCATTTTTATTCTGATTGAGGTGTTTATATGGAGTATTTTTATTCGGATTGTACTTTTAAACCGATTACAGTGCTCCATGTAAACGCACCTACTGACCTGCAGACCGCAGGTCTGGGGGGGAACATTACTGCATTGGCCGTGGATAAAATTAGCCAGAGAACCTGAGCTCCTGTGGGAGCAGAAGGAACAGCACTGCTGTGTGGATAAAATTAGCCAGAGAAACTGAGCTTCTGTGGGAACAGAAGGAACAGCACTGCTGTGTGGATAACATTAGCCAGAAAAACTAAACTTCTGTGGGAACAGAAAGAACAGCACTGCTGTTGCAGTGGAGAAAATTAGCCAGAGAACTTGAGCTCCTGTGGGAGCAGAGGGAACATCACTGCTGTGGTGGAGAAAAGGTTAGACGGACAAATAAAAATAAATAAATAAATAAAAAAGAAACACATTGAGCAAACAAATAGGACTCTATTTTTAAATTGCTATGACTTATTTCATGATGCTCATTCAATTCATATGAGGAGATCAAGTATACAGCCTTACAACTTTATACAACATATAACAATATATTAACCGTAAAGAAAACGTTGTCATGTTCATAAGAATTTGCTTGGCATGAATGTGCACTATTCATTGACTTCGAATCTGCTTTGAACTGAAGCATTTTGAAGCATTGTTTGCAAGCCCATAGAATGCACATCAGCACCACATTCAGATTTTGAAGCATTAGAGCTCACATTTATTTAATGAAAACATAGCCTTTGAAGTTTTGCAGTCTCATGATGTTTTTTCATCCCCAAAATATAAGGTTGCTTACAATGATCATTGATATACTTGTTATACATTATAGCCTTATATACTGTAAGGTATTGTTGTTACATTCAAGAAAACGGGTGTTCCAAAATACGTGTACGGTTTGCACATCTATTTATAGTAGCAAAAGCGAGTATCGCACTGTGTTGAGCTTATGTGAACGTCAAGTAAAGGCAGATGATTATCAGCTGGTGCCAACTAGTGGCTGATTGTTTGGCGTAATATGCGCTGTTGCAGCATACATTTTAGTGATTTGTTCTCACGATGCGTTCACTCGCTTTACCAGCAAGTGTATTTATCGTTCATCATCACGGCAACCACATGCGTCCATAATGAAACACTTCTCGTGTGTGCACATGTCTGTAGTATTAGACTACGTAGACACATAGAGACAGCACGATCCCAAGAAAAGCTTAATGTCTGCCGGTAACAATCATCTTAAAGGTCCCATGGCATGGCATTTTTCTATTATTTTATAATGTTTCCTGAGGTGTACTTATATTGTTATTATGATTTTTACATCATAAAATGTCATAATTTAGAAATAAAAGGCATTTTTTCTATACTGATGTTTGCCCTCTGGCTGAATGCCCTGCTTCAAGAGGCGTGTCTGCTGTGAGACTTCAGTAAAAACGCCCACTGTTGTGATTGGCTGACATCTTTGCATTTGAAATGAGCGGAGGGGGCGTGGTTTAACGAGGTCTACCAGGCACGAGCAGGCACGAGCTGCTGCCAGAGAGACGGATGGACCTGAGTTCACTTCACATCAGTTCTCAGCACATCTCAGTTCAGTGAACTGTTGTAGTTAGTAGCATATACTTCAGGTTATTAGTTTATTTCTAGTCGGAGGGGCTGTCACTCATGTCAGAAAGTTAGTAACTCTAGTAAATCAGCGCTGACTGGAGACGCGAACCGTTTAGAACTATTCAGTCCGATTTGGTGAACTGATTCGGTTCACTAAAAAGAACCAGTTCAAAAGAATGATTAGTTCGCGAACCGGACATCACTAATGTACCAGAGACGGAGCGATTGCTAAAAATGTATTAAGTTATTTATAGTAACTACTGAGTTATGAGAGCGCTGTCAGTCAGCGCGAGTTTATTGTGTTTGTATCTTAGAGTTCTGAATAAACACGAGTCCCAGTCACACTGAGTCTGTCTTCATCATTATTACCAACTTTGTAACACACGCAATGTACCACGAGTAAGTGTTGATTATAGCATTATTTTTAGATATGTTTCTATCATATGAAAAGCGTCAGTGACGCGCATTGAGTACACAGCGCAAACAAAGACACAACAGCAGTAATCTAATGTTATCCAGTTTATTGTGGGGAAAGCTGGCTGGCCCGGATACCCGGGCTAATGCTTAATCTCACGCCGCGTTTGGTGCCTCCGCTGTGGGCAGATGCAGTACTGGGGGTCGGGGATGTTGAAGGCCGATCTTCGGCGTGCGTGAGGTTTATCTCTAAAGATGTGAGTCTGCTGATGTTGAGCAGAAACGACTGTATGCACATTTAAGAACAGATAGACGCGATGAGGACGTACAAAAACACTGACTCACAAGATAGAAAACACGAAAACACCGTTCTGTCGGGAGAGAGAGAAGCCGCATTGTGTGCACGAATAATAAATAATTAGCTACACATCAGAAATCACTGATCACAGATCAGAAGGAACTGAAAAAAGACTTCTGTTTTCATTTGTACATCCAAACACTGAGCAACTGGCATGCCTCGCTCGTTTAAAAGCCATGATTTCTCGAGGACAAACAAATATAGCGCTCGCATGGGCGTGCCAAAATCTCTGGGCGGAGGAAAGGGAGGTAACCGTTCCTGTTTTGACGTCTTAACAGGAGACTTCAGGATTGGCTAGTCTGACCTGTCATTTTCTCAAGGGCAGAGAAAGACAGCCAGAACTCGGTTTACACCGATCAACATTTCTATCCATTTTGGACAATATTCAGGCTATAGGGGAACTCATATTAATGTTTTAAAACCGCATAAAATGAAAATTTCATGCCATGGGACCTTTAAGACAGGAACTGTTGTAGTTCTTCCTGTTGCAACTTGCAAGTCTGTGCGGTGTGCACTCAATACACTGACCGAGCACTGCTCTCGCCACTGAGTCTGTCGTCATGGTTTCGAAACGCACGTTATTAATATCCTTTAGAACATTGATTATTGAAGTTTGTGAATCGATTAGAATTGCTAGAGGACAGAATCGATTGTGAGTCGTGGCAAAGACACAATTAAATCTCGGGAAAAGCAAAAGTTATTTTAACGTGAATGCTGATGGAAGCGGCCGAAAGGGGTTTTATAAGGTAGCTTATACATTTGTAAGTAAAGACTGTACTGTACAATTGCCTCGAGCGGCGTGTGCAGCCATGCAGACAGCGTGAGTGGGCGGCTGGGACCAGCTGCCGGAAATGCCGTCCATGCTGAGAACTGTCAACAAACTGAGGTTGGACTGCTGCGTGTATATATAACTCTATTGTTGATTAGCTGAGTGCTCTCCACCTGTGTCAATTATCTGAACGCGCTTCTCCCGAACCTTGTTTATAAAACATCATTTATTAACCCCCCAGAGCCGTGTGGAGCAATTATATGATGGATAGATGCACTTTTATGGACTTCAAAACAGAAACAGCCATTCACTGCCATCATAAAGCTTGGAAGAGCCAGGGCATTTTTATATATACTGTAACTCCGATTGTATTCGTCTGAAAGAAGAATGTCATATACACCTAGGAAGGCTTGAGGGTTAGTAAATCATGGGATCATTTTCATTTTTGGGTGAACTATCCCTTTAATGTGCCCAAATGTACGTGCCCACTGCAACGTCACAACCACAGTATCCAATCAGACAGCCGCAAGCAGACATTCCGGAAAACGCGATCCAATGAAAACAAGCAGGAAACTTGCACATTATGGGTTCCGCCTTGTCTGGCTATCACCAGACCAAGCTCGATTTAAGACTGGACATTGGTCTGGGGAGTCTGCTCTGTATTGTCTACTGCACAAGAGGCGTGATAAACGAGCACAAATTAAATGACTCTGTACGCAATTGGATAGTCCTTCAACAATCAGACCACAAGAGGCGTGATCAACGGGCATCAATCAATCGCTTCTCTACCCGTCATCGTGGTAAACCAGCCAATAACGTGACAGGTGGATAAGCCAGTCTGTGATTGGTTCCCGCAAAAGTGTAACAGAAGCAGTTGAAATGAATGAACAGGTTTCCAGAAATCAAAATCAAATCGCCGGCAGATCAGGCTGGGTTTACCCAGTCTAGGTTCCGCCAAGATGGCATACTAGATAGCAGCATAGTCTAACAGCTAGCAAAGGTTATTTTTGTATTTTTAGCCTTTTCCCAAACTTTTGGTTAAGGTATCAGTTCTTTTCATCACCTAAAGATGGAGGCTGGCCGGATTCACCGCATGACAACAATCGTATGTGTTTCGTGTTTATTCCAAAACTTTCAGTTACACTTATGCTCACAAATCTGTTTTTTATAAATTCCTCCAATGACGCAAATATCATCATTTTGCGTCATCGGAAGATTTTTTGGCCAGAGGCTAAAGACTACAGCCACTAGATGGAGCTGTTCCGCATGTTATCAACCCGCCCACAGAGGAGAGATCTCACACAGAATGTAAGACACAGACGGCCGCACGGACAATCATAACGGAGCGCTGCAGAGCAAAGTGAGTGTTTCAACTTTTCAATGAATTCCTGTGATAGTTTAGCTTCCATATGCGATCTGAAAACTGCCAGACTGGCGCTTAACGTTACCTCAGCTCTTCGTGATGAATGAAATCTGACTCCTGCCAGTCAGTGCCGTGTGCCTGTGCCGTGACTTTCGTTTAGCTCACTCACACTTTATTGAAAAGACACGTTCAGTTTTTAATTGTAGTGTTTATTCTCTAACTGAACGAAATTATTGTATTACTATGAAGATCAAAACGACGGTGTACGGAGTGGCCTCGTAGGGCAGTGAAGCAAGTGCATTCTGGGAGTTGTTGTCTTTCATCCACATGAGACAAATACATTTTCTGTATTTTCTCAGTGTAGAAGGCACCAAATTCAAAAAATAATTTCACATTTCTACTGCATAAATGACCCAGTTTAAATACAAAGCTTAATGCTAAATCACTGAAGTAACCCTTTAATGATTTGGAATGGTACAATATTTATGTTCAGCAATATTTTTAGTAAAGTGAAGTGAATTTGGTGTTATTCACATCTTCACACGGACACAGGCACTGAGGGTTTGAACATTGAGTTTAATATTGAGGAATAAAACAGTTTACAGTAGTTCCGCTATACAGTATGGCAGCTCATTGTGTCTCTGTTATTAGATCAGACACACTGTTTTCTGCATGAGGTTAGACGTGTTCAGAAGGGGACCAGAGGGTCACGGTTTTTACTGTACTTGGCATTATTCACAGTCAGTTCCCCGGTTTGAAATACCATCGCATGAACACACACATCTCCTCCGATGTCCACCTGAGAGAGAGAGAGAGAGAGAGAGAGAGAGAGAGAGAGAGAGAGAGAGAGAGAGAGAGATATCCACATGGATTTATAAGTGATCGGCCAACAGTTGTGATATTGGTGTACCTCAGGGATCAATTTTAGGGCCCTTGTTGTTTAGCATATACATAAATGATCCCACTGTATGCAATGAGTCTGAGATTTAAATGTATGGAGACAATACTGTCTTTTATGTACATGCTCCGACCAAACAGACCTCTTTTTCACAAAGAGGTCAACAGAAAATCTTACACCCAATATTTATATTGCAGAGGAACTGCTGTCAACGGTATCTGACTTTAAATATTTAGGTATAATAATTGATTCTAATCAAACATTTAAACAACTAATTAAAAACGTTATAAACACAGTAAAGTTCAACTTGTCAAATTTACATTATATTAGAAATTGTCTAACTACTAAGGCAGCTACAATATATTTTAATGCCATGATCATGCCATATCTGTCATACTGTTTGACTAGCTGGGCACAAGCCTCCAGTACAACACTCAAACCTGTGCAGCTACTTTACCATCAAGCTTCAGAGGTGCTTGATAGGAAGCCAAATACCTGTCACCATTGTTACTGCCTAAAAAACTTAATTTTATGACCTGGGACAACCCCACCCCACCCCACTAAACTGTATAAATAAAATCTCTTCCATGTAAAACCCTGTTCACAATGATAGCGACCTAAATGCTTTAATTTTCCATGACAGCAAGCAAATTCCCTCGAGTTCTGCAACATTGACCAATACCTGCTACAAAGTTGAGAGAAGTTTTATCTTATACAATCCAGATAAACTTTATACAGTGACCTGATGCATTTTACCTTTCAGAGAGGGCGGGAAAATTACTGGACACATCGCACCCGTTCAGGACACATATTAGAAACATACAAATTGTGCCTTGGAAGAGTTTCAGTGATGAATTCACAAGCTCAAACCCCATAAAAAACAAAAAACAAAAAAAAAAACACTAATTTACCTTGATCAAATAGTATGTTCCATCCACAACCATACTCCTATAGCTTAAAGGAATGTAAATCCTGAAAGCGGTTTTCAAAATCACCTCTATGCTTTCCTTCACCTGAATAAACAAATGCACATTTTATATTTAATATTATATACAAATATTGTTCATATCATTATGTTAAAAAGATTGAGTGTATTAGTCTCCAGGGAGTTACATCTATCGTTCAGATATCAGAAAAGTCATGTAAAAGGTATTTAAGTGAAAAGTAAAACAGTTCTTTTAAAAATGACAAATCATTTCCCCAACACATTTTACAGCGCCAAAATAGATCATTGTACTAGGCTGTGTTTTAACAAAAACTGCATTTACTACATGAATGATTTTCTGTCTCCTACCTTAAAGCAGATGTCCTTAACATGAGCATTGACAGGATTCTCTGGGGTCCATGGTTGTGACATTGCTGCAGTGCTGGTGATCAAAGCCTGGATGAAATAAACTGTACTGTCAGGCAGTCTATCTCTTAGATTGATTCTGATCCACTATTTATGTTTCCAGAATAGCATGACATGAGTGGTCATTGTAATTCCAGGTACTCACATCAAAGGGGCTGAATAAATGTGTAGTGGACAGCACATTCCAGGCCCAGTTTATGGCCCTGCCCCTCTCTGCCAGTAAGTGGACAAAGGTTTGCTACAAACTGTCCAACACCATCAGATAAAGATGCTAGGACAACAGCCAGACACCTCTTAGAGGGCAAGAAGAAGACCTCTGGTACCAAAAACCAGGAAGGACAGGACTTCCCATCTAAAAACTAATCCCTAATGTCCTGGGGCCTCATTTATAAAACTTTGCGTAGGATTTGCGTCAGAAGTGGCGTAAGGATGAAACATAGGACGTGCGTACGCACAGAAATATTCAGATTTATAAAACCGTGCACACGCACATCCTACGCAGTTTTCCCTTAATAAAACACAATCAATTCTAAATGTAGCGCGGCTTTTGCGGCTTCATGTCACGCCCATAGTTGCCCATAAATAGTCTGTGAAACGCCCACAAGTTAATATTCATCGATTGCGAAATCATGGCAAATACAGAGAGGAAATCAAAAAAACTTCACTCAATGTGAAGTAGAAATTATCGTTGGCGAGGTGGAAAAGAGGAGAAAAATATTTTTTGGAGGGCACAGTGTGGGCATTACTAATGCCAAAAAGGCATTTGAGTGGCAAAAGGTTGCAGACGCCGTAAATGCTGTCGCCTCACAACCTCGGACCGTGGCCGAAAAAAAAAGAAATGGTCGGACATCAATTTCGAGGCAAAAAAGCGTCTAGCGCTCCATCGCCAGAGTGTGTCTGCCACGGGTGGGGAAAGGGGACACCGGAGCTGAGCCCTCTTGATGAGAGACTGCCGGCAATTATTGGGGAATCCCTATTAATCCCTATCCCTATTATCTACGTGGAAATGGGAAATAGTTCAGTGCAAATGTAATGTCTTGCAGCTTTCTGAATGGTTGAGACATACGTCATATGTATGTCTCACACCACCTGCACGCTGCACACCACCATATGACTAGTAAGTCAAAGTCCAAATCACAGTATTTGCTGTCCTAACTTAACTGACATAAGTACCAATGTAGAACATTATATAGAAACTGTGTCTGAACATAACTGTGTAGAAGATATAGAAACTGTGTCTGAACATAACTGTGTAGAACCTTATATAGAAACTGTGTCTATTCCTCGTTTAGTGAGGTCAAACATTAAATCTACTGTAAGATCTAGGAAAAATCTAATTGTGATTAAACCAGAAAATCTCAATATTAGTGAACAAAAACAATGCTGTCCAAACTTAATTGACATAAGTACCAATGTAGAACATTATATAGAAACTGTGTCTGAACATAACTGTGTAGAACATTATATAGAAACTGTGTCTATTCCTCGTTTAGTGAGGTCAAACATTAAATCTACTGTAGGATCTAGGAAAAATCTAATTGTGATTAAACCAGAAAATCTCAATATTAGTGAACAAAAACAATTTCTAAAACTAGGTCTTCTAAACATTAGAACGCTCACACCTAAGGCGGTTTTTGTAAATGAAATGGTCACAGATAATAGTTTCGATGTACTTTGCCTTACTGAAACCTGGCTTAAGCCAAATGATTATTTCGGTCTAAATGAGTCTACTCCGCCAGGATACTGTTATAAGCATGAGCCCCGTCTGATTGGTCGTGGCGGGGGTGTTGCAACAATCTATAGAGATATTCTTAATGTTACTCAGAAAACAGGTCACAGGTTTAATTCGTTTGAAGTACTAGTGCTAAATGTTACGCTCTTAAATGTAAGAAAGAAATCCGTATTATCTCTAGCCTTGGCTACTGTGTATAGACCTCCAGGGCCCTATGCTGATTTCTTAAAAGAGTTTGCAGACTTTCTCTCAGATCTATTGGTCAACGTCGATAAAGCATTAATTGTTGGAGATTTTAACATACACGTAGATAACACAAATGATGCATTAGGGGCTGCATTTACAGATCTATTAAACTCCTTTGGGGTTAAGCAAAACGTCACTGGTCCCACTCATCGTCTTAATCACACACTAGATTTAATTATATCACATGGAACCAACCCAACCGATATAGATATTATACCACAAAGTAATGATGTCACTGACCATTACATGGTAACTTGCATACTGCGTACTGCTGAAATCTGTCATGTTGCGCCACGTTATCGACCAGGCAGAACAATCCTTCCAACCACTATAGATAGATTCTCAAATAGCTTACCTGATCTGGCTCAGCTGCTCAGTGAACCCAAACAAACAGATGAACTAGAGGAAATGGCTAGCAGTATGAGCACGATTTTATCTAGCACATTAGAAATTGTTGCACCAATTAGATTAAAAAAGGTTAGAGAGAAAACTAAAGCACCATGGTACAACAGTGCTACACATGTTATCAAGAGAGAAACTCGTAACTTAGAGCGTAAATGGAAACAAACAAATTTAGAGGTCTTTAGAATCGCGTGGAAAGATAGTATGTCATGTTATAAAAAGGCCCTAAAAGCAGCCAGGGCTGAGCATCTCCGCAAAATAATAGAAAATAATCAAAATAACCCAAGGTTTTTATTTAACACCGTGGCTAGACTAACAAATAAACAAACATCGCCTGAGCAAAATATTCCGTTACAGTTTAGTAGTAATGATTTTATGAATTTCTTCACTGAGAAAATAGAAAGCATCAGAAACAAAATTGTAAATGTACAATCTTTAATGATGTCTTATGATTCAACCGCAACTATCGCCCGTCAAGAACTACTACACCGCTTTACAACTATAGGACAGGAAGAGCTAAATAAACTTATCATTGCATCTAAACCAACAACATGTTTATTAGATCCAATACCCACTAAACTACTGAAAGAGTTGTTACCTGTAGTGGAAGAGCCTCTTCTCAATATTATTAACTCATCTTTATCTTTAGGTCATGTTCCAAGAATATTCAAGTTGGCAGTCATAAAACCTCTCATTAAGAAGCCACAATTAGATCATAATAACCTAGCAAATTACAGACCAATTTCAAATCTTCCATTTATGTCTAAAATACTAGAAAAAGTTGTGTCCGCTCAATTGTGCGCTTTCTTGCAAGAAAATGATATCTATGAAAAATTTCAATCAGGATTCAGGCGCATCACAGCACAGAAACCGCGCTCGTTAAAATCACAAATGATTTACTTCTAGCTTCTGACCAAGGCTGTATCTCAATACTAGTTCTACTCGATCTTAGTGCTGCGTTCGATACTATAGATCATAAAATACTATTAGATCGACTTCAAAATTACACTGGTGTTCAGGGACAGGCATTAAACTGGTTTAGATCGTACTCATCAGACCGCTACCATTGTGTCTGTC
The DNA here is from genome assembly GCF_949357685.1 of Gobio gobio. NCBI lineage: Eukaryota > Metazoa > Chordata > Actinopteri > Cypriniformes > Gobionidae > Gobio > Gobio gobio. Next base: position 63,599,645 of record NC_137100.1, on the reverse strand, counting down.
TAAATGGGGAAAAATCAAAGATGACGTCAGTAGACTATGGGGTGCCGCAAGGATCCGTGCTAGGCCCTCTGCTATTCTCAATATATATGCTGCCGCTTGGTAACATTATAAGAAAACATGGAATTAATTTCCACTGTTATGCTGATGACACTCAATTATATATTTCATCACGACCGGATGAAAACGCTAAATTATCTAAACTGACAGCGTGTGTTGAAGATATTAAATACTGGATGACGTGTAATTTTCTGCTATTAAATTCAGATCAAACGGAGGTGTTACTTATTGGTCCAAAAAACTGCCCACAAAACCTCTCGCAATACAATTTTACCTGGGAAGGATGTCCTGTCACTTTATCCACTACAGTAAAAGACCTGGGTGTTATATTAGACCGCAACCTGACATTCGAAAATCATATTTCATATGTTACAAGAACGGCATTTTTCCATCTTAGAAACATTGCTAAGCTACGTAACATGCTATCTATTTCTGATGCAGAAAAGTTAGTTCATGCATTCATGACCTCGAGATTAGATTACTGTAATGCTTTATTAGCTGGTTGTCCTGCATCCTCAATAAACAAACTACAGTTAGTCCAAAACGCGGCTGCTAGAGTTCTTACTAGGTCAAGAAAATATGATCATATAACACCAATTTTATCATCTCTACACTGGTTACCTGTGAAGTTCCGTATCAATTACAAACTATTGCTACTAACCTATAAAGCCCTAAATGGTTTAGCTCCAGTGTATATAACGGATCTTCTATCGCCCTACAATCCATCGCGCTCTTTAAGATCACTAAACTCTAGGCTTCTGGTCATTCCTAGGATATCTAAGTCCACTAAAGGAGGGAGGGCTTTTTCACATTTAGCTCCTAAACTCTGGAATAGTCTTCCTGATATTGTTCGAGGTTCAGACTCGCTGTCCCAGTTTAAAACTAGATTAAAGACGCATCTCTTTAGCCAAGCATTCACATTATAATTATCTTTTTATACTACAGTTAAATCGGATCAAAAGCATTAATATAATATTCTGAACAGCAGCTACGCTAATCATTTCCCATCTGCTTTTCTGTTGTTATCTCGGGACACTAGTCCCGAGGTAAATAGTTCATCAGCACCAGTTTGTATCCAGCCTCTCATGGAGACTTCGGATGCCCCAACACCTGTGATGAGACGACTCCACGCCTGTGAAGAGACGACTCAACGCCAGCGTTGTTATGGCCTAAATTAATACACGATTGATTAACTTTTTCGAACATTATTCTTTAACATTGTCTTTCTAACATTTTTACTGTACATCTATGAAATGCACTTTCTGTAAAGCTGCTTTGAAACAATGTGTATTGTGAAAAGCGCTATACAAATAAATTTGAATTGAATGAATTGAATTGAATTGAATATGTTATTTTATCGAAAATAAAACAAACTAAAGGCATTTGCATGAATACCATGATTCCGTAGCTGATGAAGAAATTTTTACTATGAAAACAACTTTCCCCAGTGGACAATTAATACATCTATCTATCTATTTATCTATATATCTCTCTAATTATCTATCCATCTGTCTATCTAATTGCATCTATATCTGCTCCGCCAGATGGACACATTGACGAGAATATCAGTTTTGTACATTATTTCGTTCTGTTTACCATATTATTTATGAGGATGAATTGCATAACATGCCAATATTGTTGCAAAACATATTTCACTTTTTTTTTTTTGTATTTCTGTTGTAATTTTTGTTTGATTTTGTTTGTTTTACACTGCAGATCGATCAAACGGGTGTTCGTGTAGGCTGTTAATTGTAAGACTTGCTTTGTGAAGTCTTCAAGTTATTTATGAGAGGCAGTATTGCCATTTCTTTTACACAACGGTCTGCAGTTTCACACACTTTCACGTGTTTCTTCCATCTGCCGACGGTGTCGCCATTTCTCATTTCACCCGTTTTTGTGCGTCCGCCTGGGTCAGAGCTTGCGTGAAGGACCGCACATTTTCCTGTCAAGTTTGCTTTTCAAGAGTGGCGTACGCCTTCTTTTGTGCGTACGCAACGTTTATAAATGAGGCCCCTGGTCTGTGACTGCCATAACAATTCCTCAGGACCTCAGCAATAGAGGGTGAAACAAAGAAAGACCACAATGATCCATCCAAATAATTTCATAAGAGAAATAAATATTCTCAGTGACAGCTATTTGTAATGCAACATCAGCTGTTAATGAACAAATGAATGAACGCATGACAGTTCAATCTTTTTCCATCGTGTTTGGTGTCTATTTGTTTAGAAGATTGCCAAGGGTATTCTGATGGTGGTTTGGAAAGTGAGAAATGCATTGGTTAACGACTTAAAGTAACTGTGTACAGTATGCAAATGAGTTCCACAGGGGAAAGAAGGATGGGCCACACCATGTGCCCCCTCTAATGCCAGCAGCCAATCACAACACTGGAATGGAGAAGCGCCAAATTGCAATCTCCCCCTCATCGGAAGGGGATAAAGGTACCCTTTCAACAGACACTCCTTGTTCTGAGTCTCCCCTCGAGAGAGAGAGAGAGAGAGAGAGAGAGAGAGAGAGAGAGAGAGAGAGAGAGAGAGAGAGAGAGAGAGAGAGAGAGAGAGAGAGAGAGACAAAACTGCAACAGACAAACAGATCAACCTAGTTCTGAGTCTGTCCGGCAAGGATGAGACATAACAGATACACCGTAACATTCTGAGCCTCTGGTTAATCCAGAGCAACAACAAAAAATCAGAGGATCTGAGCAGGGGCGGACTGGCCATCTGGCGTACCGGGCATTTTCCCGGTGGGCCGCTGGACAATGTGGGCTGGCCCGTTGCTACGTAAATATATATGGAGAATAAATTATAGTAAAACTACGTAGCCTATATCTTTCCGTCAGCCCAGACGAATGGCTCGCGCAGCCCACTTGAGGCAAAACTCTCAGTCCCAGTGTCTCAGTGGTGTAAAACCGCTCGTCAATGTCAAAATGTTTGCGATATCCAATCAAATTGAAGGAGGCGGGATTTACTGTGCACAGCAGCCGAGCAGCGCGGGCGGCACTTGAATGCGAGCCGAGGTAAGAGCTGAATATGAGTCAATGGGCTACAGCAATATTTCACGATGTTAACGACATTAATTTCCAGGGATGTAAACTACTTCTGACCTTTTAGAATGAATCAGATTGTAGGCTATTGCCTTTTAAGTTATTCGTCACAGAATGCACAAAGAAACATTAGCGTAGGTGTCGAAGTTTTCAGCATATCAGAGGGAATGTTTGTCTTTCTGTTTCCAGGCTTTCTTCAGTAATTTCACAATCATTTTCAAATTATTCAAAATACTCAAAATATATTTCTGAAACGCAGGCTTAGCCTACACATAGCCTACATCATGCTAAAACTGGCAACTTTCATATTCAAGTAGCCTATGGAAAGTGTCATATATGAAAATACATACGTATATAATTTGCTAGTTAGTTCACGTTCATTATTTTACACACTGGTAATCAAAAGTTTGAAATAATTAAGACTTTTTAAAATGTTTTTGAAAGAATAAAGCTGAATTTATTTGATCAAAAATACAGTAAAAGCACAAATAAATACAATTTCCAATAGGCCTAGTTGTTTTCTATGAGAAAGTATTGTAAAATGTAATTTATTTCTGTAAAAGCGGACTTTTCAGCATCATTACTTCATTGTCACATGATCCTTCAGAAATCATTTTAATATGCTGTTTTTTTTCATATAATTTTTAAACTTTTTTACATTTTTAAACCCCTTCTTTTCCACTATTTGAGCTCTATTCCATAAAATTACAGATGTCTAGATACTATAACCACTAGAAAGGCACCCTAAAACAGTCCACATCTGCACTATATCCTAAGTCCTCTAGACCACAGCATTGTATGTGGTCTGATTTTATGGTAGGTATTGAACTTAATGATATTAAACTACAGTGTATGGAAAAGAGAAATCAAAATTTGTATAAAAAAAAACTATTTGCCATGTGCACCAGGAAAAACAAATTATAACCTGAAGAAGTATGCCAGTCATTCAGTATGCTAAGCATTTCCATAAAACAATTAATATAATTCATATTTTTGTATAAAAAGCTTCAGTGTTTAAAATTGCCCTTTGTATAATGAGCTGGTGGGTTTATGGTGAGGTGTGTTGCAGACCGGGTGTGATGGGTCGCTTTGTGCCAGAAAGTCCAGTCCACTTTTTAGCCAGTCCACCCCTGGATCTGAGTCTACAGCTTGTGAGGAAGGAGACATTAAAGGGTAACTAAACCCTAAACCAACTTTTTTTAGTTCATGATCTGCAAGACTGGGGCTTTATTAGTGCTGTTCATTGATTCGAGTAAATGTTTTGACATTTGGGTATAAAGTGTTTTAATTCTACAATATATGATGTTAAAAACGTCTGAGTGCTGCCCTCTTGCGGTTGAATGGTGGCTTCTGCAGTTGAATTTTCCTATTGAAGAAGAAGAAGTTTTATTTATATAGCGCCTTTCCATAGCTCAAGGCCGCTTTACATAGTGTTAGACGGTATATTTATCAGGGGGCGTAAGCCATGCCAAATTTTATAGACATGTACAAGCATCTGTAAATGTGATGAGATTGTCCCAGGTCATTAAATTATGTTTTTTAGGCAGTAACAATGGTGATAGGCATTTGGCTTCCTATCAAGCACCTCTGAAGCTTGATGGTAAAGTAGCTGCACAGGTTTGAGTGTTGTACTGGAGGCTTGTGCCATCCATCCATCCATCATCTTCCGCTTATCCGGGGCCGGGTCGCGGGGGCAACAGTCTAAGCAGAGACGCCCAGACTTCCCTCTCTCTAGCCACTTCCTCCAGCTCTTCCGGGGGAACCCCGAGGCGTTCCCAGGCCAGCCGGGAGACATAGTCCCTCCAGCGTGTCCTAGGTCTTCCCCGGGGCCTCCTCCCGGCGGGACGTGCCTGGAACACCTCCCTGGGAAGACGTCCAGGAGGCATCCGAAATAGATGCCCGAGCCACCTCAGCTGTCCCCTCTCAATGTGGAGGAGCAGCGGCTCTACTCCGAGTTCCTCCCGAGTGACCGAGCTCCTCACCCTATCTCTAAGGGAGCGCCCAGCCACCCTACGGAGAAAGCTCATTTCGGCCGCCTGTATCCGGGATCTTGTCCTTTCGGTCATGACCCACAGCTCATGACCATAGGTGAGAGTAGGAACGTAGATTGACCGGTAAATCGAGAGCTTTGCCTTGCAGCTCAGCTCCTTCTTTACCACGACAGACCAGTACATCGACCGCATTACTGCAGAAGCTGCACCGATCCGTCTGTCAATCTCCCGTTCCATCCTTCCCTCACTCGTGAACAAGACCCCAAGATACCTGAACTCCTCCACTTGAGGCAGGAACTCTCCACCTGAAGCGGGCAAGCCACCCTTTTCCGACTGAGAACCATGGCCTCGGACTTGGAGGTGCTGATTCTCATCCCAGCCGCTTCACACTCGGCCGCAAACCGTCCCAGTGCACGCTGAAGGTCCTGGTCTGAGGAGGCCAACACGACAACATCATCCGCAAAAAGCAGTGACGAAATCGTGTGGTCCCCAAACCGGACACTCTCCGGCCCTTGGCTGCGCCTAGAAATTCTGTCCATAAAAATTATGAACAGAACCGGTGACAAAGGGCAGCCCTGCCGGAGTCCAACATGCACCGGGAACAAGTCTGACTTACTGCCGGCAATGCGGACCAAGCTCCTGCTCTGGTTGTACAGGGACTGTGCTTGTGCCCAGTGTTGAATTACAAATTTATACATTGTTATATCTAGGTTGAAATGTAATAGAATATAACTGAAAACATTATCTATATTTGTGTTTTACATTTTGAAGTAAACTTGAGGAAATTCTAAGGAGATGACGTCAGGCTGTGTAAGTGGTTGAGACATTAAGTCTTTTGTCTCTATGCAATTTCCTGACTATTTACCATGACAAGTTGAGAGCAATACTGCCTGAGTGATTGGATTAGCATCTATGCATCTGAATGGCACTGTTATGCTGATTGAATCTGGACGAGGGACACAGTTATGTAGGGTGTGTCCTTTACCTACACAACATATGCATTCCTTTGTTTGAATGTCTCCTCCTCTGCCGTATAACCACTCCCCTTGAAATGTAGATAAATTGCATTATCTTGTACTGTTAAATCAGACTGTTTTCGGACGACCTGCAGCACAGAAAGTTCTCATTAAAAAGAATCACTTCTGTCTTAAATCCGACGTCTCCTGGTCTATTCTTCAACAAACAACTGAATTTCACAACACCAGCTAGTCAAACAGTATGACAGATATGGCATGATCATGGCATTAAAATATATTGTAGCTGCCTTAGTAGTTAGACAATTTCTAAAAGAATGGAAATTTGACAAGTTGATCTTTACTGTGTTTATAAAAATTTTTATTAGTTTTTTATTTTATTTTAGATTAGAATCAATTATTATACCTAAATATTTAAAGTCAGATACCGTTGACAGTAGTTCCTCTGCAATATAAATATTGGGTGTAAGATTTTCTGTTGACCTCTTCGTGTAAAACATACATGTGGTTTTCTTTATGTTTAAATGAAGACAGAATTCTCTCTCTATGGAGCCTCCTGAGGAACTTATTTCCATGATTCAAAGGACATTTGTTAATTTTTTCTGGAATGGACAGCACTGGATCCGTGCAGCCACACTTTATTTACCAGTTCAGGAGGGCGGTCAAGGCCTGGTGGATGTGAGGAGTCGGATCCGGGCCTTTAGGATACAAGCTGTGCAGAGACTTCTTTACAATAAAGATGTGGTATGGGCCAAAACTGCAAGTGTGTTTTTGAAGCGGGCAGGAGGACTTAGTTTTGATAGACACTTGTTTTTAATGAAACTAGAGGAAGTAAGCTTGTCAGAGCTTCCACCATTTTATAAGTCTATGCTGCAGACATGGAGAACTGTTTTCAGAGTGGAGCGAGACATGGGTGATCCAGGACATTGGACTCCAGAGGAACCTCTGTTTTTCAACCCAATGATCCAGACTAGACTGTTGTCCTCCGTAAGTGTGAGGAGATGTTTGCTGAGGAATGGTGTTCAGAAACTTGGTCATCTCCTGGATGAGAGGGGTTGGAAATCCATCGAGGCACTTCAAGAGATGACGGGGTTAAAGTCTTTGCGTCTTGTTTCAAAGTTGAAAGAAGAAATCTGTAATGCACTACCAAGGGGTTGCAGGACAAGGATAGGACTGAGAAAAACACAGGACATGAGAACTGGTCAAGGTTTTCCAGAAATAAAAATTTCACCTGTAATAAATGAAGAAGATGATGAAGGTGAAGTTGCAGACTCGATTTTATCTTTCAGGACTCCTCAGCTAGACCTTTTTAAAGATGCGTCCAAGAAAGCAATATACTGCACTACAGTTAAGACCACACATCGAGATTCATTGAAGAGGCAAAAAGCTTCTAGATGGCCAGAACTGTTACAACCAGACTTTCTCGTGCGGGACAGGTGGCGGACCCTGTATAAACCCCCTGTAGAGAAGCGAACTGCTGATCTACAGTGGAGGATTATTCACGGGGCCATAGCTACAGACCGACATGTGGCACATTTGAACCCAGCAGTAGTGGGGGAATGTCGATTTTGTGGGAGGCAGGAAGATCTAGAACATTTATTTTTAAGGTGTAGCAGATTACGAGATCTTTTTAGTTAGCTTGAAGCCTGGTTTAGAAGTTTTAATGAGGTTTTCTCTGATAAGGTATTTATTGGGGGAATTAAACACAGCTTTTCAATGAGAAGAAAATTTTGTTTACTAAATTATCTTATTGGAACCGCTAAGCTAGCGATTTGGAAAACAAGAAAAAACAAAGGTCTTCAACTTGCTACAATTGATCCTGAAATTATGTTTAGACTTTTTAGAAGATTAAAAATTGAATTTGCTTATCATAGACTTACTAATAATAATGTGGTTTTCTTTTGTGATGTATGGTGTTTTAATGAGGTAATATGTACAGTACAAAATGATATGCTTATTGTGAATTTTTAAAGTATTTATTATTTTCTTTTGAGTTTTTAATAATTGTCAGTAATGTAATGATATAAGGTTCATGGAGTAATAAAGTGCTTGTTAAACCTCTCTCTCTCTCTCTCTCTCTCTCTCAGGTGGACATCGGAGGAGAGGAGTGTGTTCATGCGATGATTTTTAAAACCGGGGAACTGATTGTGAATCGTGCCAAGTACAAAAAAACCCAGTGACCCTCTGGTCGCCTTCTGAACACGTCTAACCGCATGCAGAAAATAGTGTGTCTGATCTAATAACAGAGACACACAATTTTATTTTTCATTTGTAGTGATTTTACTTTCGTCCATCCAAGGACGCGGAGTAAGGTAGTGATTGGTACTCACGTCACCACTGACGTGTGATTTTTGGATCACCCCTTCACTTAAGGTGTGGTTATTAGTACATCAGATGACCACCTTCACCCTCTCTAAGTTTGGGACTGAAAGGTGATTCTGAAATCTACCGCCACTTCAATATAATTGTATCCTAATTCAATTTATAACCAAATCCTCAATCAATATTTATCTTTCTATATTATTATAATGATTTTTAATGATTCTCTCCAGTTATGATTTTGTTTCTTCCTTTATATTTTCTAAAGTTGTATTTGGACTCTGAAATATGGATTTGTTTTTCATTTCATGTTATATTTTATTTAATTTCATATTTCCTTTTACTGAAACCTTAAAGCCATAATCATTTGTCTTTTACATTTCTTTAAAGAATTGAGTAAATAGCACATGTACTTCTATCACTCTGAGGAGAGACGGGATAAGTGGCGATGCCCTGGTGATTGTGTGTGTGTGTGTGTGTGTGTGTGTGTATTATATCTTCGGTACAGGTCTGTTGGAGCTATCTGACCAGTCCTCATGACACCCCCAGACCCACAGGCGCCGGTTTACGACATCCGAGGCCAACAACAACCCTAATCTTTGGGGTTGTGACAAACATCCTGACACTCTCATCTATCTATTCATGTGACAAATTGTTTGGACTTTTTATGTTTCTTGAACCAATCAGAATCATCCACCTGGCACTAATGACGTGGTTAGACCTTGAAAATGGAGAAATTGTGTGTACGGGAGGCTGGTGGAGGGAGCGCGGCCTACGAACTCCTAGTGAGACTTGAAGCTGGCTTCTGCTGATGAAACTGCAAACCATTCTAAATGAATACAATGAACGATAAAGGAATGTTATATTATTACAATACATGTGATTAAGTTGAGTGTGGCTATGGAAGAGTTACATTATCTTATGGAAAGATAAACTGTTGTTTTTCTGAAACTACCTTATCATGCATCAAACAAATAAACAAAAGATTATTTGTTATTAACTAGCATCAGTTATATTACAGCTAATGTAAATTAGAGAATCATATAATATACAATAATGCCAAGGTCTCTGGAAAGAGGTTTGGTTAAGTGATATTTACATTCCATGTGGTTGAGTAAGCAGTCCGATGGCGGTGACTTCTTCCACTGGTTGTGCCGGGTGACAATGCCGTGAGGAAAGGAGCTGGAAACCGTTCAACAGCCTTGAACACGAAGATCTGTGGGATACAGATCTCCTGGAGCACCAAAGGGTCCTAAAATCTGGAACACGCAGATGAGGCCCTGAAGTAGGTGCAGAAGGTTCTTAACCTGGAACAGGCAAACGAAGGGACCTTGAAGTGAAGTTTTGCTCTCCTGAGCTTTACCTTTTTGCAAATGTCTCTGTGTGTCCTCGGCCTCTCTGGGCCATACACTCAGGACTTGGTCAATCCGCTTTGGTCTCTCTGGCATGGAGACTCGGGACGTGCTGTAGTCTTCAGTGTCTTGCTGGACTAAAAGTTTGTTAAAGGTAATTCAACCCCAGCTCAGAGCCTAACTCCACCCACTGGCAATATTTATATACACCCACAGCGGAGACAGAGGGGACAAACCGAGGTAGTGCACCTGAGATCCGCAGTGACGGATTGATTGACAGCTGTCTGACTCGCAAAGATGGAGAATGACTGGAGTGACGCCAATAGATCTGCAACAGAGCGGCCATTCAAAGTAGAGGACTTTTTGCCCCCACCTTCACCTGAAGTGGAGGAGGGTGAAGTGTCTGTAGACACAGACCCAGAGCCTTATCAATGCGAGCCGCTGGCTCAAACTGTGTTAACTCCCGATGCAGACGATGCCAGCGAAGCAGCAGGGCAAGAGAGAATGAGACCACTGACCTAATCTATGAACAGTCAAATCCTTATACTGAATGCCACTAAAAATAGATCAGATACATGCCATGTATTTTCACTCAAATTAACTGAATCTACAGGCAGTGCAGGACCAATAAGTTCAAACCTAATAGCATATTATAAACCGATTTCCTCAAATAAATGTTAGACTATATAGGCCAGCATGTTACGGTATTGTTGTTCGCTACCACAGCAACCACTTGCGTGTCAGGGTTTGAAAGCGTGACTCACGTATTAAAAGTATCTGTACACATGACGGGCAGCAAAAAATATTACAAGAAAAGCCTGACGTGTACTGACAACTGCTAGCCTGACGTCGTCATACTAAATTCTAGTCAGAATTTGAGTCTGATACTGCTCCGTTGGGCTGTGATTATGGGGCGTGTTTCAACCGAACCAGGAAAGACCTCAATTGGATAGACCTACAACCAATCAGAGCAACGGAGCATAACGTTAGTTGTCAAATGTTGACCGAACTCAACTTCACTGTGTTGCCAAGTCCGCGGTTCACTGCAGTCACTAGTAGTATTAGAAAGATTGAAAACTAATGAGAATTCTGTCCTCCTTTTGAGGAGTCTCTTCAAAGATATCTGATCCACTCCCCCAAAACCAGGTGGTTGTGTTGCAAATATTTACAACCCTTTTGTTCTAGGTGGAGTATTTAAGGGAGGGTAACATAGCTTTCAGTGGGAAAAATTCTGTAGCCAGAACCCCCATGTGGTGCTGTGTCAGTGTCTTTTGGGACACACACACACACACGGCCTCATGAAGCTTCGAAGCGTTATGAATCAATGAGCCGAATGATGATTCGGATCGCGTGTCAAACCGCCAAACTGCTGAAATTTGGCGATTCAAACTGCTGAATCGACTCACTGATTCATAACGCTTCGAAGCTTCATGAGGCCGTTTTTTGAAATCGTCATCACTATGTAAGTCGTTATTTAAGTTTTTTTTGCGCACAAAAACTATTGTCGCCGACTCATAAAGTTATTTTAGAACCACTGTAGTGAAATGGACTTTGTAACGACGTCTTTAGTACCTTTTAAGGGTCTTGAGAGTGAACCGTGCCATTGTGCCAATGGAGGACTTTCAGAGCCATCAGATTTCAACTAAAATATCTTCATTTCTGTTCCGAAGATGAACGGAGGTCTGACGGGTGTCGAACGACATGAGGGTAAGTAATTAATGACAGAATTTTCATTTTTGGGTGAACTAACCCTTTAAGTTACAATTAAAGTTAGTGAGTCCATGCTAACGTACAAACCTAAATAGCTAACTGTTTTCACGCCATATACAGCTCAAAAACACATAAACGAAGGTCTACATTTCAGTGCCTCCATATTAAACTGGATAAATGTAAATTTATCGAATTTTACCCTGCGGTACATGAATAGTGTTGATCCTGGATGTTGTCATCTGCGGTCTGCGCAGGGCTTACCGAGAGGTCAATTGTTTTGGCAGTCACAGACCAGGACATAAGGGATTAGTTTTTAGATGGGTGAAGGGCAGAAACTGCATGTGGACCAATGAGAAGTCCTGTCCTTCCTGGTTTTTGGTACCAGAGGTCTTCTTCTTGCCCTCTAAGAGGTGTCTGGCTGTTGTCCTAGCATCTTTATCTGATGGTGTTGGACAGTTTGTAGCAAACCTTTGTCCACTTACTGGCAGAGAGGGGCAGGGCCATAAACTGGGCCTGGAATGTGCTGTCCACTACACATTTATTCAGCCCCTTTGATGTGAGTACCTGGAATTACAATGACCACTCATGTCATGCTATTCTGGAAACATAAATAGTGGATCAGAATCAATCTAAGAGATAGACTGCCTGACAGTACAGTTTATTTCATCCAGGCTTTGATCACCAGCACTGCAGCAATGTCACAACCATGGAGCCCAGAGAATCCTGCCACTGCATATATGTGTGGGATCTGCATTGAGGTACGAGACAGAAAATCATTCATGTAGTAAATGCAGTTTTTGTTAAAACACAGCCTTGTACAATGATCTATTTTGGCGCTGTAAAATGTGTTGGGGAAATTATTTGTCATTTTTAAAAGAACTGTTTTACTTTTCACTTAAATACCTTTACATGACTTTTCTGATATCTGAACAATAGATGTAACTCCCTGGAGACTAATACACTCAATCTTTTTAACATCATGATATGAATGATATTTATATATAACATTAAATATAAAATGTGCATTTGTTTATTCAGGTGAAGAAAAGCATAGAGGTGATTTTGAAAACCGCTTTCAGGATTTACATTCCTTTTACCTATAGGAGTAAGGTTGTGGATGATGCAACATACTATTTGATCAAGGTAAATTAGTGTTTTTAAAAAAAAAATGTATGGGGTTTGAGCTTGTGAAATCATCACTGAAACTCTTCAAAGGCACAATTTTTAAGTTTCAAATATGTGTCCTGAACGGGTGCGATGTGTCCAGTAATTTTCCCGCCCTCTCCGAAAGGCTGAAATGAAATGGCCCTATAAGCCATGTCAAATTTTATAGACCAGACAAGCATCTGTAAATGTGATGAGATTGTCCCAGGTCATAAAATTAGGTTTTTTAGGCAGTAACAATGGTGATTGCTTGATGATTGCACCTCTGAAGCTTGATGGTAAAGTAGCTGCACAGGTTTGAGTGTTGTACTGGAGGCTTGTGCCCAGCTAGTCAAACAGTATGACAGATATGGCATGATCATGGCATTAAAATATATTGTAGCTGTCTTAGTAGTTAGACTAGTTTATTAGACTAGTTAATTAGTTAGTTAAATTTCTAATATAATGGAAATTTGACAAGTTGAACTTTACTGTGTTTATGAAATTTTTAATTAGTTTTTAAAATTTTAGATTAGAATCAATTATTATACCTAAATATTTAAAGTCAGATACCGTTGACAGCAGTTCCTCTGCAATATAAATATTGGGTGTAAGATTTTCTGTTGACCTCTTCGTGTAAAACATACATGTGGTTTTCTTTATGTTTAAATGAAGACAGAATTACTAAGCCACAGCGTGACATCGGCCATCACTTCCGTGAGCTTACATGCAGTTTGCTGTTTGGTCGGAGCATGTACATAAAAGACAGTATCGTCTGCATACATTTGAATCTCAGACTCATTGCATACAGTGGGATCATTTATGTATATATATGCTAAACAACAGGGGCCCTAAAATTGATTCCTGAGGTACACCAATATCACAACTGATCACTTATAAACCCACGTGGATCTCTCTCTCTCTCTCTCTCTCTCTCTCTCTCTCTCTCTCTCTCTCTCTCTCTCTCTCTCTCTCTCTCTCTCTCTCTCTCTCTCTCTCTCTCTCTCTCTCTCTCTCTCTCTCTCTCTCTCTCTCTCTCTCTCTCTCTCTCTCTCTCTCTCTCTCTCTCTCTCTCTCTCTCTCTCTCTCTCTCTCTCTCTCAGGTGAACATCGGAGGAGAGGAGCGTGTTCATGCGATGGTAATATTTAAAAACGGGGAACTGATTGTGAATCGTGCCAAGTACAGTAAAGCCGGTGAACCACTGGTCCCCTTCTGAACACGTCTAACCTCATGCAGAAAACAGTGTGTCTGATCTAATAACAGAGACACAATGAGCTGCCATACTGTATAGCGGAACTACTGTAAACCGTTTTATTCCTCAATATTAAACTCAATGTTCAAACCCTCAGTGCCTGTGTCAGTGTGAAGATGTGAATAACACCATATTCACTTCACTTCACTAAAAATATTGCTGAACATAAATATTGCACCATTCCAAATCATTTAAAATAACAACAAAAAATGCTTTTTAAAATAAAGAGAAAAATTTGAAATCCATTTCCCAAGTCAAACCTGTTGGCCCTCTTACTGTGCGTTCACACGAGACGTGACTTGCGCGAATAAGAGCCCATGCGCAGCCACTTGGACGAGTGGCTCCTGAGTCCTGCCTCTCATGCTCTCATGTCTGTCGACGGCTCTGGGCAGAAGGGTTATGAAAAGCTGCCTCCTCTGGACAAAGCTGTGGCCGCATATCTTCCCGCCCGCCACCATTGGCTGGAAAACCAAGGCCGCTCACCCATCCAAACCTTGCCGGACCACCTCGGCCATTGCTGGACGTGCTTACACCTCCAACGGCCAGGCAGCGGCTGCTTTACACTCTATGGCGATTCTCCAAGTGAATCAAGCAAAGCTACTAAAGGACTTGGATGAGGCTGGAAACGACTCTGCCACCTTCAGAGAGTGGATCTGGCTCTGCGCACCATGAAGACGACGGCGCAGGCCAAAAAAATATTAAAAATCGCAAAGCCTCATTCACTTCCATATTCGAGCCCCCGTCCGAAAGTGAAAGTCAGTAGGGGGGAAGGGCAAACTCTGTTTGCGTGGCTGCAGCGACCTGAGCTGAGCCTGCATGAGCGGTACTAGAAGGAGATTGACGCGGTTGTCGGGTGACACGACTTATCTTATATTACGAAAGGTATAACAAACGGACGATCATCATCATCAAGTTTTATAAAATGATTAAAATCTTCATAAATCCAGGATGAGTTTGCCATGTTTAGCCTAAATTATCAGACAGATAGCTTGCAGACAAGCAGCCTAGGCTACTATGTTTTTGGTAGGCATTAGGCAAACTAAGCTACATGTCTGCTGATAGTTAGTTTCTCACATTTCGTTTTAGCAAGAAGAATGAATGATGGAAGTAATGCATCACATTAATTATTTTATTCAAAATGGTTAAATGCCTAAATCCTATCACTATTTTGGGTATTGTTTGAAGCCAAGATGCCCACTGAAAAGAGGCGGATTCAGGAGAGGGAGAGATGATTCAGGGAGGCAGCAAAGGGCAGCACATCACTGCAGGGTTGGCTGCAAAAAAGCTTTTAAAGACTTTACACTGTGATAAAGATGACATGACACTGTGTAGGTGAATTGATTCAATAATCAGACTCATATTTTAGTCATGTTTTTCTATGTTATAATTAGTAGTAGGGGAGAGCGGGACACAACCTAACACTTTTTGACTTTTTCAGTAATCCACTTGGCTATTGGGTGAGTATTTATTGTTTCCCACATTAATTGCACACATGTCTAGTACAATTATGTGGTTTTGTTTCATTAATACAGTGTATACTTTTTTCTTGATTTACCCCGAAAGAATGGAAGTGAAATGTGACAACATGCCCCATAGGTGAGGTACATTGAAACATAACCAAATGACAGCTTAAAATGTTACCTGATATAATCAAAAAAATATACAAGACAAACTAAAATATTTTGTCAACAAAATACAATTATTAACTTTTTAAAATAAAATAATGGCATTTTTTAATCATTAAAAATATAAGCATTTTTGAGTTTGACTACAAACACATCGCTAAATACAGCTATACAGCATAGTTCAAAACATAATAATAATTAATAATTTCTGAACATTAACTCAGTCATTATTCACCCTTTTCTCATGGTTTTTCAAAAGAATTCATAAAAGTATAGAATATAATGGCATATTTCTAATAGGGGCTCATTGTAACCCCACCTGCACAACTGGGATGTAAACTGCGGCTCGTGTCTTCTGCTGTTAGATCAGCATTAAAGAAGGATCTCAACTGTTAAATAACAGATATAAGATTAAAATAATATGGATTTGTCTTATTTTAAATAAACAGATGAAAACTAAACTTAAGTAAGAAATGTACTTTTGCTATGGTTAAATACATGTTCAGTAATATCTTCCAGAGATTTTTTAATTTTGGCGCTATTTTTTCTCTAAATAATGTTGATATGGCAACTAGTAAATACAGCAAGTATCGTCATTCTGGCCTGTGCGGAAAGGGTTAAAACTAACCCCGCGTTAGATTGTGCCCCGCGCTCCCCTAGTTAAGGTGATTGAGTGCTTTATTTCAGTGTTTTACTTTTTTGTGTATATATTTTTTAATAAAGACCCTGTTATTCTAAGTCCTTCATATAGCCTGTGAGTTTTTTTTTTAGGGTGGGGTGGTGGGGGTGGGGAGTTGGTAGGGGAGTGCCCTTTTTTTAGGTCAAAGCAACTGCCCCTCAAAATTCCTGTGCACGTCCCTGAAACCAGCGCCGAGCTCTGATCACAGACGGCGCTCAGTGCGACAGGGCCCCCGACCCAAGATAGTGTTGGACCCTGCAGCCCAGAAGCTGGCCCGATGGCCGAGAAAGGAAGAGGAGGAGGCTAAGTCCCACTGCGGCCAGACCACCCTACAAAAAGCCTCACCCAGTTTTCCTGCCACCCCGTTCAGTTCCGGGTGCTCGTGTGCTGCCCACAAAGAGCCTGTTCATATGCCCTGCTTGGGAGCCGCTGTTATAGCAGAAATAAAAATCAAACATACTCAAAAAGAGAGCAAATTTCCTCTTCCACCACCCACATGCACCCCCAGTCCCTCACAGCAACTTAGTGCCTGTATTAATTCAGCCCCTCGCCACACGGGCCGAGGCCTGGCAGGCCATTCCCGGAGTGTCAGCCTTTGTTCTAAACATAATAAAACAAGGTTATGAACTCCAATTTGCTCAGACCCCCGTTTTTCAACGGCGTGGTCGAAACCTCTGTGGAAAGCAGGGATGCAAAAAAATATCCATATTTAAAACTTTATCAAGTAAAGTTCCAGCCGATCGCCTTCCGTGGAAAAGTGTCGAAAGTGCCTTCTCGCAATTCAAGATGCGTACGAGACCTCTGACGAGCGTACACGGTCGTGTTAGTCTTTCGATCGGCAGAGGCACTTTCAACACTTTTTCCATAAATTGAACACAGAAGGCGAACGGCCGACACTTAACTTTATAAAGTTTTAAATATGGATATTTTTCTTACACAAACGCATCGATTCGCTTCACGAGGCCTTTATTAACACCGCAGAGCCACGTGGACTTTTGATTTACATGGAGGACTGGATCCGACTTACAGCAGAATGTAAAGGTCAACATTCGCCAGAGGAATTTACATTTCTGAATGAACTCTGCCATTAATGTGGAAAGCTTGGACACATAAAACGTGCATGCAGGGCCAAGCAAGCTGCCGTGGGGTGCCAAAAAAGTGCATTCAAAGGACAAGAAGGATAGCCTGACAAGCCAGACCCACATCAAGATGTTGGGTCTGGAAACTCACCATTGACAGGGCTCAATCCGAGGGGCGGGATAAACGGCTGTCTTTCAATTTCCTCTGCACGCAATTGGATAGCGCCATGAGCCCCACAACCAATCAGAGCGGAGAAAAAGGTGAAGCCGAGCTAACGTTAGTTGATAGACTTTCGCCGTATCCGGTCGGCAAAACTTCGAACATATCTTCTTTTCTTAAGAATGACTTCAGTGCCGTTCTTTGTTCTTTTCTCAAAGAGAAGCTTAACTCCAAGTCTTCCAGAGTCGCGGCCAAAACCGATTCAAAAGACCGCTGTTCGTCAGCTTTGTTTACGAGTAGCACGCAGAACCTCCGCAACTCTGCCGCGACGTGCCGTCATTATGTTAAGCCCGCCCACCGATTCTAAACATTAGAGCCTTCCTATCTGAGAGCCTTCCTATCTCCTAACATTAGAGCCTTCCTAAGATTAGAGCCTTTCTATCTGAGCAGACCACACAACTCTTGGTCCAAGCTCTTGTTCTCTCCAGACTGGACTACTGTAATGCTCTTCTAGCAGGCCTTCCGGCATGCACTATCAAACCCTTGCAACTGATCCAGAATGCAGCGGCGAGGGTGATCTTTAACGAGCCGAAGAGAGCGCACGTCACGCCTCTCTTCATCAGACTCCACTGGCTACCAATAGCCGCTCGCATCAAATTCAAGGCACTGGTACTCGCCTTCATAGCAACCACTGGCTCTGCACCAATTTACCTTAACTCGCTTGTTCAGACATACACACCCTCGAGGAGTTTGCGTTCTACCAGTGAACGACGCCTTGTGGTGCCATACCAGAGAGGCATGAAATCACTGTCACGGACCTTTTCCTGGACTGCCCCCACCTGGTGGAATGACCTGCCTATCTCAATTCGAGCAGCCGAGTCTGTAGCCATTTTCAAAAAACATCTAAAGACGCATCTCTTCCAGCAGCACCTGACCAATCAAGAATAGCACTTAACATTCTATTCATTTTTCTGTCTGTCTAATTTATAAAAAAAAAAAAAAAAAAAAAAAAAAAAAAAATCCTGTGTGTTCTGTGTTAGATTAACTGAGACTTGTTACAGCACTTGCATACTGTAGCCTCTGACTGTTGTAGTTGCTTCTATTGCTCTCATTTGTAAGTCGCTTTGGATAAAAGCGTCTGCTAAATGACTAAATGTAAATGTAAACACGTTGTGATTGGCCTGACCAGAGTTTGGTTTTTCCAGCTCTCAGGTCTACCGAGAGTTGCTAGACTACACTCGCGGCAAAATACATTTTCTGCCGCTAGGGTGCGTCTAGATTTCTAGGCTACAAGAAGGAGAGAAAAAAGAGAAAGGGAGAAGGACTCATCTTGTTAGAGAGGAGGAAAGTGACGAGAGTTAGGACACCAGTGATATTGAAGGGTCAAGCCAAACATCACTTGTCTCTTCATCAGACACATATCCTTCAAGAATGATTTTATGTTCAATATTAAAGTAAGAATTAATGATAATCAAGTTATAACCATTTCCTACATTTGATAAATCAGTTCTCTATATTCAAGGAGTGATTTTGGATATTGTAGTGTTTTAGCTGCTCAGTGCTTTTGAATCCAGATTATTCAGGAGCTGCTCTGATGTCTGTGTCAAGACGTGCTGACAGGCAACTGTCCTTGGTGTTGTAATACACTCCAGGGAGTAAAACGAGATCAGCATGTGTTAACTATATGTCTTACTGAGGTGACCCCTGGGGTCATCCATGTAACAGCTATGTGACTCTTTTGGGGAGAAATGTACCTCTCTGATACTTTTCTTTCTTTATAGAATAAAGTCACTTCTGTACTAAATGTAGTATCAGCATGTTTTGGAGAAGTGCTTTGTTGATAGTTAGTTAAGATGTCCCGACCTTGATTTTTTTTATTTATTTTTATTTAACCTTTATTTAACCAGGAAAAGTCCCATTGAGTTACAGTAACTCTTCTCCCAGGGAGTCCTGGCCAAGACTGGCGGCCAAAAGTTTCAATACATAAAAGACAAAACATAAATTACATAATACACCACAAATCTCTATACATACACTATACATACTAGAACACAAACAAATCATTTTACTTGACGTTAGCAGATACAAACATACAATTGTAAAAGGCACCTAGTTAAAAACAACTGCACAGTTCAGTCAGAGTTGACTTTAAAAGGTTTTTAAAAGTATTGATAGATGGAAGTGACACTAGATTTAAGGTGTTTTGGAGTTCATTCCAGACATTTGGTGCATAAGATGAGAACGCTTTTTTACCAAGGGCTGTTCTTGTTGATGGAATAATTAGTAGTATTTTCTTTGACGACCTTGTCCTATAAACACTATTTTGGTAAATAAGCAAATTTGAAATATAGATGGGTAATTTACCCATTAGTGCTTTTGCAATAAAAATCAATAAATGGAATTTCCTTCTGAGGGAGAGGGAGGACCATTGTACAGTTTCATACAGAGTGCAGTGGTGAGTCCTAGCTGCTGCACCTGTAATGAAACGTAAAGCTGAGTGGTATAGTACATCTAGTTTTTTTAATAAAAATGAAGAAGAGTGCATATAAATTAGGTCACCATAGTCCAAAACTGATAAGAATGTGCTCTGCACCAACCTTTTCCTTGCTGAATATGGAAAGCACTTCTTTAATCTAAAATAAAAACCTAACTTGGGTCTGAGTTTTTTTAAAAGGCTCTCAATATGGACCCCAAAAGACAATTTATCATCCAACCAAATACCTAGGTATTTGTAGGAACTCACTCTCTCTATTTGAGTACCACTTTGTGTTAAAATAGGGAAATCGATAAGTGAATGTGAACGTGTAAAAACCATTAATTTTGTTTTTTTAGCATTTAATACCAACTTTAATCCTACCAGCGATTTTTGTACCTCACTAAAGGCAGACTGTAAGTTATGAATTGCTTCCTTCAATGACATAGCCGAGGTATACAAAATAGTATCATCTGCGTACAAGTGAGCTTTTGCTTGATTCAGATTCAAACCTAAATTATTTATATAAATAGAAAATAAAATAGGACCCAAAATTGATCCTTGGGGGACACCCATTTTTACTTCTAGCAAGGATGAAGTACAATTATCTAATGCCACGCACTGAGTTCTACCACTCAGATAATTCGAAAACCAATTTAGCACAGTGTTACTAAAACCTATGTTTTGCAATCTTTGCAGAAGAAGATAATGGTCAACAGTGTCGAATGCTTTAGATAAATCAATAAATAAAGCAGCACAAGACTTTTTATCATCTAAAGCATTAACAATGTCATTGATAACAGAGGTTACAGCCGTAATTGTACTGTGTCCTTGCCGGAAACCAGACTGAGTGGGACTTAAAATACAGTTGTCAGCTAAAAAATGTTTTAGTTGCTCATTTATAAGAGACTCAAACAATTTAGCCAAGACAGATAGCCTGGAGATTGGCCGATAATTGTCTAAGGCTGACGGGTCTCCACTTTTTAATAGTGGGAGGACAAATGCAGATTTCCATGACTTGGGGATAGAACCACTGTATAAACTAAGATTAAAAAGGGAGGAAATAGGATCAGCAATCAAGTTTGCAGCAGTTTTGAGGAAATATGGCTCAATCTGGTCTGGGCCAGCCGACTTTTTACAGTCCAAGCCTGACAGTGCCTCTCGTACCTCAGAGACAGATATAGGAGTAAAGTTAAAATTATTTAAACCTACACTAGACAAGTCTGTGATAGAGGTTACACTATCTGTAGAGTTGGTTTGGAGTGCCGACTGAGTAGCTATTCCTGCATTAATAAAGTGCTTGTTAAAAGTATCTACTATATTTTGTTTACCCCTTACTTCACCATGGCTTGCCATTATAACTTCAGGGATAGTGGGGGGTGGCACATCACCCGAAGAAGATTTAATTGCTTTCCAAAAATGTTTGGGGTCATTTAGGTTTTCATTTATTAAATTCAGATAATGTTCACTTTTTGTACTTTTTATTAGTCTTGTGCATTTGTTTCTTAATACCCTATAATTTAACCAACATTTATCATTATTATTTCTTTTTGCTTTGATCCATGCTTCATTCCGTTCTCTAATAGCTGTTGCAATAGAGTCATTAAACCAAGGATTATCTCTACCCCTCACTCTATATCTTCTAATAGGAGCATGTTTGTCAACTATGGCTAAAAAGGTATTTTTAAAATAACTCCAGGCCAGCTCAACATCATCCATATCACAAACTAAGTTTAAATCACTCTGATAGATTTCATGAAGGAAAGCTTGTTCATTAAAACGTTTATAATTTCGTTTAAAAATAAACCGTGGCTTGGTTTTAGTCAGTTTGCAATTTCTAACACAGACAACCATACAATGATCACTGACATCATTACAAAAAACTCCAGTAGCTGAGTACTTATGTGGAGCATTGGTCAGAATGACGTCAATTAATGTAGATTTGTCCATTCGTTTTGCATTTAAGCGTGTAGGTGACTGTACTAATTGGGTCAAATGTAACGCATCACATAAGTCTCTTAACGCTGATGGAGTCGATAGCCAGTCCCAATTCAGGTCTCCTAGGACAATGTACTCGTTAGGCAGTGTATGCAAAAAGTCAGACAGCAGGGCAGTTGCACCAGCTGTAGCCGAAGGTGGGCGGTAGCATCCTACCACAGTCAGAGAAGCGCCATTGGGGAGATTTAATTTGATTGCACATAGTTCGAAGAATTTTGGCTTTGTTATTGTTTCAATGTAACAACATTCCAACGAAGCCTTAGCATATATGGCTACTCCCCCTCCTTTACCCACACGATCCGTCCTAAAGAGATTATACCCTTCGATATGAATCATATTGTTTGTGATTGATGGTTTGAGCCACGTCTCTGACAAGACGATTATGTCACTTTCTGTCAGTTTAGCCCACAGTCGAATAGCATCGATTTTATTAATCAGGCTGCGCACGTTGACATGAATAAAACGCAAGCCACTGCTATCTTTCAAATCGTTAGGACTCAAAAGCTCAATCAATTCTGGGCCTGGGTTAGGATGGATGTTACCTGATAGGAACAGGAGTAGAATAATCCAAAAACCTGTTGATCTTGTCGGGCGTGCGTTGATGATTCCATAGTCACGCTTGCAGGAGATGGACTGGAACTGCCGAATTTCTGTCCAACTGAGAAGTCCGTACTTGTGCAAGGTCTTAGTAGAACAGTCAGAAAAGTCAGATGAAGCCATGTGGATTGATGTAAATCCGGCATCAGAAAACAGCATAGTCACAGAATTTGGGAGAATAATCCGGGAAGATGCAAATGATCCAGATCCGAGAGCGTCCACAGTTGGTGAGCTCAGCACATAAGCGAGCAGCAGGTAAACCGGTAGCCTCATGTTATCAATGCAGCCAGACCAGCTCGTTTTGTTGTTATCGGGTTGTTATTTACTGTTTACCAAGTTGCTTGTACAGTTCTGAGACACAGGATGAAAGTTTATTCCGATTCAGGTAACCCGTTAAGCTTATAAAACACAGATACAGACACAGATAAACTACATAGACAGACGAGAAAACACCGGTGCCGCCATCTTGGATTCAGCCTTTAACACTTTACCTTTGGTGGAATGGAAACTGGTATTCTCTGGAGTATTGTGTGTGTGCGTTGTATGATTTGTGCAGATTCAGTATTGGATATGGGCCTTCCTGCAGGCGATGCCAGACCTTTAGATGCTTTTCTGTGACCTCCGAGGTCACTGGGGACTAATCTGGGCCTGGGCGACATCAAGTCTACGCATTTTTAGAAATATATGCTCCTATCTGTCTACGTGTGGAAAGTTGCTTACGTTGCATGTTGTTAGAACCAATCAGAATCATTCCACATGGCAGTAATGACGTGTCTAGACCTTGAAAACAGTATAACTGTTCAGAAAATTGTATGTACGTTAGACGGAGGCGGGGAGCCTGTTAGAGGGAGCGCGGCCTACGAACTTCTCTTGAGCTGGCTTCTGCTGATGAAACTGCAAACTATTCTTCAGTAAAATTTTCTTTAATTAATCTGACTCCTGACTCCTGGTCTTCATTTTTCACTACTGGTCCTGGGTCCTAAGCTGTTACCCCAACAATATTAACACAATATACAGTGTATCCCAAGTCCACCCCAAAGTGGCTCCTATCACACAGAAGGTGAATGTGAATGGTATGGAAGTAGAGTTTGAAGTCAACACTGGTTGTGGAGTGACAATCGTCAGCAAAGAGCTATATTCCTAGCTGTGGAAACAGACAGACATGCCAGAATTTGAAACTAAAGACATATACGGGTGAAAAGATGGAGGTGCTGGGCCAGACTACAGGAACTGTGGAAATCAAAAATGTACAAAAAAAAACTTACAATGGTTGTGGTAGAAGGAGACGGGCCTAATTTGTTGGGCAGAAGCTGGCTCAAGGACTTGGGGTCGCTGCTGGAGCTGGTGAATCAAGTAACAGCAGTGCCAGCACTGAAATTAGCAGATGTGCTAGACTGACACGCAGAGGTGTTTAAAGAAGAGTTGGGGCAGCCTAGAGGTAGCCTGGTTTTACCAGACTCTCGTACATTTCATTTGTACATAGAGTCTGGCCACTCTCCATTGACAAGCGTTTACTTCCTTGAAGGCGGGCACTCTGTTGAAGTTTAAAACTATTGGATCTGCCAAGAGTCACTCTGGATCTGCCTAACCAATCACTAACGTTTGGTCGTGACGTATGTCACGCGCCGTTCGCCTTTGATTCTCACATTAACTGAGCACACCACCTCAGTGTCAGTGATAAAACCTTGTGCATTCGGATTGTTATTTATTCACGGTGGAGAGGAGAGTTTTGTGTTCGGAACGCGCTGCTCTCGTGGTGCATATCTCGTGCAATCATAACATGATTGTATATGCTGTCAATAAAATGTCATATGCTTGGTATGATAAGAATAAATGCTGCCGTGCCGTGAATAACAGCCCAATTCAAATGTTTACGTGCTTTTCTTCTTTTATTTTTTGAGCGGTGATGAAATATTTTGCTCTTGTAAACACTTGCCAGTATTTAAAGAAATACAAGTCTAGAAATGCAAATTACAGCTCACGCAACCGCGCAGTGCTCTGAAAGGGTCTATAAAGGATATAAACAGTGAGTTTTGAAGTGATATATTCTTGAAAACTCAGAGATGTGGATTCGGACAGCAATTACATTACCACACGACCTTGGTGTTTGTCAAAAGCAGTCGATAATTCAGCCTGGGGTTTTTCTCGCGGGTGGTGGGAGACGGACGGCTTCAGCCAACTCCTTCACCACTAACGGAGCGAACTTAATACATTTCCCGGACCACAACATCAGCAGTACAGCAGTGATTGTTCTTGCTCCGTGTAATGGGAGTTCGTTTGTTCAGAGAAGAAGGAGGCGGGAACCGGCGAACGTTTAACAACTTTTAATCAAATAATAAACACAAAATGAAAGTAAAAGCGGCAGCCCCTCACGGACGACTGCCGCGCACAAACATAACAAAACACAACTTAAAATCCAGGCCTGGTCCTCTCTCGTCCTTCACCGGTGTCGCTCGTCCTTATATGTGTCCATGCTCCCTCATGAGAGGACTCGAGACCGGTGTGTCTCAATCACGTACACCGGTGTCACTCACTCGTCCACCTCGCCACACTCCGGTTTTAACTTCTGGACATTCGTCAGCGCTGCCACACACTCGCATCTTTCACCGCCGCCATTACTGAACTACAACTCAAACTAGCGCACGACATCAACGTCATCGCTCTCAGCCACTCCCTCTGTTCGCTGATTGGACCGGTAAAAAATTGTTCGGGGGAAAACCTAAGCATACACCGCAGTCCCAGACGTAGTACTGAAGGAAAATGAAAATTGAGCGGAAGTACGTAGGAGGGCGGAGCCAGGCTAGCCTAGAGGCACCACAGCTAAGATTCATGTCAACCCCGAGGCCAAAACACGATCCTATAAGCCTAGACGTATTCCATTTGCTGTTAAGCCCTTGGTGGAGGCCGAGCTCCAGAGACTGGTGGTGGAGGAGATCATTGAACCAGTGCAATTCGCAGAGTGGGCAGCTCCCATAGTGCCTGTGAAGAAACCAGATGGTTCAATCCGAATTTGTGGAGATTACAAACTCATGGTAAACAGAGCATCCAATGTGGAACAATATCCTATTCCGAAAGTTGAAGATTCGTTCTCTCAGCTAGCTGGAGGCCAACAATTCTCCAAACTGGACACGAGCCATGCGTATCAGCAAATCATGATGGATGAGAGTGCCGGGAAATATGTGACTATTAACACACACAAGGGACTGTACACTTACTGTAAGGCCGCCTTTTGGAGTGGCGTCGAGTCCAGAAATTTTCCAATGCACCATGGAGGGAATCCATTTGTGCCCATTTATGTCAAAACTAGGCTAGTTGTAACTTAGTGTCCATTTATGTCAAAACTAGGCTAGTTGTAACTTAGTGTCCATTTACGTCAACACTAGGCTAAGTTGTAACTTAGTGCCCATTTACGTCAAAACTAGGCTAGCTGTAACTTAGTGCCCATTTACGTCAAAACTAGGCTAGTTGTAACTTAGTGCCCATTTACGTCAAAACTAGGCTAGTTGTAACTTAGTGCCCATTTACGTCAACACTAGGCTAGTTGTAACTTAGTGTCCATATACGTCAAAACTAGGCTAGTTGCAACTTAGTGCCCATTTACGTCAAAACTAGGCTAGTTGTAACTTAGTGCCCATTTACGTCAACACTAGGCTAGTTGTAACTTAGTACCCATTTACGTCAAAACTAGGCTAGTTGTAACTTAGTGTCCATTTACGTCAAAACTAGGCTAGTTGTAACTTAGTGTCCATTTACGTCAACACTAGGCTAGTTGTAACTTAGTGCCCATTTACGTCAACACTAGGCTAGTTGTAACTTAGTGCCCATTTACGTCAACACTAGGCTAAGTTGTAACTTAGTGCCCATTTACGTCAAAACTAGGCTAGTTGTAACTTAGTGGCCATTTACGTCAACACTAGGCTAAGTTGTAACTTAGTGCCCATTTACGTCAACACAAGGCTAAGTTGTAACTTAGTGCCCATTTACGTCAAAACTAGGCTAGTTGTAACTTAGTGGCCATTTACGTCAACACTAGGCTAAGTTGTAACTTAGTGCCCATTTACGTCAAAACTAGGCTAGTTGTAACTTAGTGCCCATTTATGTCAACACTAGGCTAGTTGTAACTTAGTGGCCATTTACGTCAACACTAGGCTAGTTGTAACTTAGTGGCCATTTACGTCAACACTAGGCTAGTTGTAACTTAGTGCCCATTTACGTCAACACTAGGCTAGTTGTAACTTAGTGCCCATTTACGTCAACACTAGGCTAAGTTGTAACTTAGTGCCCATTTACGTCAAAACTAGGCTAGTTGTAACTTAGTGGCCATTTACGTCAACACTAGGCTAAGTTGTAACTTAGTGCCCATTTACGTCAAAACTAGGCTAGTTGTAACTTAGTGCCCATTTATGTCAACACTAGGCTAGTTGTAACTTAGTGGCCATTTACGTCAACACTAGGCTAGTTGTAACTTAGTGGCCATTTACGTCAACACTAGGCTAGTTGTAACTTAGAGCCCATTTACGTCAACACTAGGCTAGTTGTAACTTAGTGCCCATTTACGTCAACACTAGGCTAAGTTGTAACTTAGTGCCCATTTACGTCAAAACTAGGCTAGTTGTAACTTAGTGCCCATTTATGTCAAAACTAGGCTAGTTGTAACTTAGTGGCCATTTACGTCAACACTTGGCTAAGTTGTAACTTAGTGCCCATTTACGTCAAAACTAGGCTAGTTGTAACTTAGTGTCCATTTATGTCAAAACTAGGCTAGTTGTAACTTAGTGCCAATTTATGTCAACACTAGGCTAGTTGTAACTTAGTGCCCATTTACGTCAAAACTAGGCTAGTTGTAACTTAGTGCCCATTTATGTCAAAACTAGGCTAGTTGTAACTTAGTGCCCATTTACGTCAAAACTAGGCTAGTTGTAACTTAGTGTCCATTTACGTCAACACTAGGCTAGTTGTAACTTAGTGCCCATTTACGTCAAAACTAGGCTAGTTGTAACTTAGTGTCCATTTACGTCAAAACTAGGCTAGTTGTAACTTAGTGTCCATTTACGTCAAAACTAGGCTAGTTGTAACTTAGTGCCCATTTACATCAAAACTAGGCTAGTTGTAACTTAGTGCCCATTTACGTCAACACTAGGCTAGTTGTAACTTAGTGCCCATTTACGTCAAAACTAGGCTAGCTGTAACTTAGTGCCCATTTACGTCAACACTAGGCTAGTTGTAACTTAGTGCCCATTTACGTCAACACTAGGCTAGTTGTAACTTAGTGGCCATTTACGTCAAAACTAGGCTAGTTGTAACTTAGTGCCCATTTACGTCAAAACTAGGCTAGTTGTAACTTAGTGCCCATTTATGTCAAAACTAGGTTAGTTGTAACTTAGTGCCCATTTACGTCAAAACTAGGCTAGTTGTAACTTAGTGCCCATTTATGTCAAAACTAGGTTAGTTGTAACTTAGTGCCCATTTACGTCAAAACTAGGCTAGTTGTAACTTAGTGCCCATTTACGTCAAAACTAGGCTAGTTGTAACTTAGTGTCCATTTACGTCAACACTAGGCTAGTTGTAACTTAGTGCCCATTTACGTCAACACTAGGCTAGTTGTAACTTAGTGCCCATTTACGTCAAAACTAGGCTAGTTGTAACTTAGTGCCCATTTACGTCAAAACTAGGCTAGTTGTAACTTAGTGCCCATTTATGTCAAAACTAGGTTAGTTGTAACTTAGTGCCCATTTACGTCAAAACTAGGCTAGTTGTAACTTAGTGCCCATTTATGTCAAAACTAGGTTAGTTGTAACTTAGTGCCCATTTACGTCAAAACTAGGCTAGTTGTAACTTAGTGCCCATTTACGTCAAAACTAGGCTAGTTGTAACTTAGTGTCCATTTACGTCAACACTAGGCTAGTTGTAACTTAGTGCCCATTTACGTCAACACTAGGCTAGTTGTAACTTAGTGCCCATTTACGTCAAAACTAGGCTAGTTGTAACTTAGTGCCCATTTACGTCAACACTAGGCTAGTTGTAACTTAGTGCCCATTTACGTCAAAACTAGGCTAGTTGTAACTTAGTGCCCATTTACGTCAAAACTAGGCTAGTTGTAACTTAGTGCCCATTTACGTCAAAACTAGGCTAGTTGTAACTTAGTGCCCATTTACGTCAAAACTAGGCTAGTTGTAACTTAGTGTCCATTTACGTCAACACTAGGCTAGTTGTAACTTAGTGCCCATTTACGTCAAAACTAGGCTAGTTGTAACTTAGTGCCCATTTACGTCAACACTAGGCTAGTTGTAACTTAGTGCCCATTTACGTCAAAACTAGGCTAGTTGTAACTTAGTGTCCATTTACGTCAACACTAGGCTAGTTGTAACTTAGTGCCCATTTACGTCAACACTAGGCTAGTTGTAACTTAGTGCCCATTTACGTCAAAACTAGGCTAGTTGTAACTTAGTGTCCATTTACGTCAAAACTAGGCTAGTTGTAACTTAGTGTCCATTTACGTCAAAACTAGGCTAGTTGTAACTTAGTGTCCATTTACGTCAACACTAGGCTAGTTGTAACTTAGTGCCCATTTACGTCAAAACTAGGCTAGTTGTAACTTAGTGTCCATTTACGTCAACACTAGGCTAGTTGTAACTTAGTGCCCATTTACGTCAACACTAGGCTAGTTGTAACTTAGTGCCCATTTACGTCAAAACTAGGCTAGTTGTAACTTAGTGTCCATTTACGTCAAAACTAGGCTAGTTGTAACTTAGTGTCCATTTACGTCAAAACTAGGCTAGTTGTAACTTAGTGCCCATTTACGTCAACACTAGGCAAGTTGTAACTTAGTGCCCATTTACGTCAAAACTAGGCTAGTTGTAACTTAGTGCCCATTTACGTCAACACTAGGCTAGTTGTAACTTAGTGCCCATTTACGTCAACACTAGGCTAGTTGTAACTTAGTGCCCATTTACGTCAAAACTAGGCTAGTTGTAACTTAGTGTCCATTTACGTCAAAACTAGGCTAGTTGTAACTTAGTGCCCATTTACGTCAACACTAGGCTAGTAGTAACTTAGTGCCCATTTACGTCAACACTAGGCTAGTTGTAACTTAGTGCCCATTTACGTCAACACTAGGCTAGTTGTAACTTAGTGCCCATTTATGTCAACACTAGGCTAGTTGTAACTTAGTGCCCATTTACGTCAAAACTAGGCTAGTTGTAACTTAGTGCCCATTTACGTCAAAACTAGGCTAGTTGTAACTTAGTGTCCATTTACGTCAACACTAGGCTAGTTGTAACTTAGTGCCCATTTACATCAACACTAGGCTAGTTGTAACTTACACACAACTGGTGCAACCGGCCCCTGGTGTCCTGACAGGAAAGCTATCCATTCCTTTATCCATACACGTGAAAAGCACCCCGGGGGGATTATAGGGATCTGTTATGTTTAATCTATTAAGTTTTGCTATGTAAAAGTCTATGTCTTTTGTATTAAACTGTGCAAAGTGAACTCCGTTGTCTTGAAACTCATGCTGACGCCGGCTGTTCCTGCCTGCCAAAATGGCGTCGTAAACAGAATGGGTCACGTGACCTCCGGAGCTCTATAGACCCTTTTCACATTTCTGGGTTTCTCTGAGCAGAAGTCGTCATAGTTGGGTTAATTATTATAGTTGTGAATAAGAGAATACATTCATGTTTTTTTTTGGTGTGTGCCCATTTGCTCAAATAGCAAAATAAAAACTTCAAAAAGAGGGAAAAAATAGAGTGAGATTGATAACTGCAGTGAAAAGAGAGAAAGATGTTCATTTTTACCATCACTCCCATAGACGCTGTATTAGAAACACCCTCACAGCAGCGCAAAATTGTTTTTTGTAATTTAATGCAAAAGTAATATAATAAAAAATATTAGTGCAATAAATGTACATACATTTAAAAAAAAATCTAAATACAAAAAAAGTTGCAGGATTTACGATATATCACATCACAGTGAAAAGGGTCTATGTTCAATCTTTAAAGATTGAGCTTGGTCTTGTGATAGCCAGACAAAGGACAGCCCTCAGCCCACATGAAATTTCCACAGGTCACACCAAAAAGGACGTCCACATAACATTTTAAATGAAATAATAAAGACACTAACAATTCAAGTAAACATTGCAGAAGAAATGGCAAGCTTTTTTTTATATTATTTTTGTGAATCTGTGGTGATTTAAAGTGGCTTGTACCATTGTCCAACATGTACTGCATCCTCCGCCCACCGCACTATCTGTCGCCCTTCCAGCACCTGAAACAATGCAAATTTTCTCATCTGACCCATGCGGAGCGTCAAGGACACATCAACGTTTTTTCAGGGGGCCCAGAATTCCCTAGCTACGGCCCTGAACCCGCCCCTCGGATTGAGCCCTGCCAATGGTGTGTTCCCAGACCCAACATCTTGATGTGGGTCTGGCTTGTCAGGCTAATATAGCACATCATTTTATATGAATGATTGTTTGTAGGGAATAACTGATAAAAAAAGCAGTGGTCTTTACTCACGTCAGGTGGCCGTTCGTATGCTTTCTTCTGCCATCTTAGCTGAACATGCAAAAATGGTGTAAAAAATATGGAAAAGGGCTTTACATGTCAGTAAAATGGCCTCTTCCTGTCTCAGTGGCGGATCATGGTTGAAATGAGCTGGAAAGTTGATAGTCATTAAAGGGTTAGTTCACCCAAAAATGAAAATTCTGTCATTAATTACTCACCCTCATGTCGTTCGACACCCGTCAGACCTCCGTTCATCTTCAGAACAGAAATGAAGATATTTTTGTTGAAATCTGATGCTGAGAAAGGCTTCAGATAGGCCTTCATTGGCATTCAGTACATTTACACTCACAAGACCCATAAAAGGCACTTAAAACGTCATTACGAATCTGTAACTTCTTTAATATGAATCAGTGAGTCGAATCAGCAGTTTGGATATTTGACAAAATTTGGCGATCCAAACTGCTGATTCGACTCACTGATTCATAACGCTTCAAAGCTTCATGATTCCGTGTTTTGAAATCGTCGTTACTATATAAGTCATTATTTAGGGTTTTTTTGCGCACAAAAACTATTCTCGCCGATTCATAAAGGCCAATGGAGGCCTTTCAGAGCCATCAGATTTCAACTAAAATATCTTCATTTGTGTTCCGAAGATGAACGGAGGTCTGACGGGTGTCGAACGACATGAGGGTAAGTAATTAATGACAGAATTTTCATTTTTGGGTGAACTAACCCTTTAAATACAGGTGATTTATGTCATAAATAAATGCATTTAAATTATGTAAAAAATACATTTGATTCTTGTTATTTTTTAGTGCCCTTTTTGGTCCTTCTGCCCCTGAGGAGGTCTGTGCACGCCACTGCTGCAAACTGAAGTATTAATGCAATTTTCTTTACTCATCATTCAATACTGAGTGATATATTTAGCTTTTGTTTGATAGTTTTGCACCTACATGCCACTAGAGTGCACCAACCACCAATATATCCAATAACCACTGATCCTTCCATTCTCATCCTCTTCAACAACTAGGCTAAAGGTCCATGTTAACATCCCACAAAAAAATCAAGTGAAAATGAAGACAAACAAAGACAGACCTGTACGTGTTCACTGCATTTAATGGCTGTACAGAAGAATCAGCCTTTTAGCTGATAAACCGCAATGTACCACGATGGCAAACAAGAAATAATTTAGCAACATATTATTTACATGGCAACACAACAAGAGTGAAT
Organism: Gobio gobio; assembly: GCF_949357685.1. Classification (NCBI taxonomy): domain Eukaryota; kingdom Metazoa; phylum Chordata; class Actinopteri; order Cypriniformes; family Gobionidae; genus Gobio; species Gobio gobio. The sequence goes on along the minus strand of NC_137100.1, from coordinate 63,567,464 downwards.
TCACAGTCATAATGTACAGCGCATCTGTGTGTTTTATGAAAGCGATCGCTCGGACAATACAGAAATAAAAACGCGTCTCTTCAACAAAAACAGTTTAATTCATACACAGAAAGGCAAAACTGATGCTAGATAAATAGCTAATACTCGCAACAAATAACTAGCAATCACTAGCAAGAGTCAGTTTGCTGTGTGCAGAGAGATATTAGACTCACAAGAGTGTTTTAACTAAATCTAACAATGCACGGTAAATGGAGAGTTCGTACCAAAATGAACATTTTGTCATTATTTAATCACCCTCATGTCGTTTCAAACCTGTATGATTTTTTTTTTTTTTTTTTACATAGATTTTGAAGAGCTCTTTCAATGTTACAGGTCATTGTGATTCACTATAAAGCTCCAAAAAAGTACAGTAGTCTCATAAAAACGTACACCCAAGAGCAAGTGCCAACAAAATCTTCCAAATCTGCACTTTTTGTGAGTGAGTAAATAATGAGAGAATTTTCCTTCTGAAGGGAATTATTCCTCTGATTGAGCTTTGTGTCAGATTTCTGAAGCTGATATGAATGTACTCAGAGATGTTGTATTGTGGATTGTGTGTCTAATGTTTCTCCTTCAGCGACAGACACACTGCATCTCTAAAAGAGTTCAACTTCATTCAAACATGCTTATAAAACACACACACACACACACACGCGCATGATTACATTCATCAGTCCTGCACAGAACGAAATATGAGAAATAAACTTACAGACGACTACATTATTACCCAGTGTTGTTCTTCAAATCAATACTAAACGCTAAAACGTCGCTGGCTGCCGTCAGATGGTTCACATTCTAAACTAAACTCATATAATCAGACATAAAAGAATAGATATCTCTTCAAAATCAAAACTCTTATCGTATCTGCACGTCATTGCATGTATTCGAGCACTGATGTGTGGGACAAATCTCACCAATCATGTCCAGGTCACATTTCACACCAAAACGCAAAAGATATCTATAAGGAATTATGTTTTGCATAAAGAAAACTCCAAATCCTTGAGACATTTTTGTGACAATTAAGCATTAACAACAAATCAATAATGAAAAAATAGTGCAATAAATAAGACCATGATGTATAAATACTTACAATTTAAATAATATACAAGTGTTTTTTTGTATAATTTGGGAGTTAAATGTGCTAAATCGTCATGAAAAGTGTCGCAAATCTTTAAGCACAATATCACATTTCTTTCTATTCATGTGGGGGTAAGATGTGACGTGGACATGTTTTTGAAGGGTTTCGTGAGATTCACCCGGTAAGTGAACGTGAGCGCTTAGGATCTCAGTGATTATGTACATGATCTCACAATTCAAAAGAAGCAGTTCTTGTGTTTGTGAGATGAGCTAAATGGAAAACCGTTTTGTCCCGTTACAAGGAAACCTTTCAAAGAAAAATAAGTGCGAGGAAACACAAACCGATTGCTTTTGTTTGACATATTTCAGCTGGTTTAAGTTGTGAGAAAAACCTGTTTAAAATCAGGCAAAACATGACATAAAAGTCACGAGAATTGGTTAATACTTAAAGCCCCAAACTAGCTTTTACGAGGTTAAAATGGCTAAAACTGAAGCTGGATACAGAATCCCTGATGTAAACGAGTCACACTCACAAATATCCTTCAACCAGATCTGTCATTTTCACATCATAATGTTAACCAAATATCACTGTGCTAAAAAGAGATATGATTACAGAGATCTTGGCAACCATTATCTGTCACTAAAGCATGAACCACTGAGAGTCATTGGCTGGTTTAAACAGCATCATCAGTCTTCAGCTTTGAGGAATTGTGCTGGTCCATCTGTGTTTTGTTTGTTACGGCTCTTTGTGGGAGCGAATGCCTGTTAGTTTGGCTGTTTAGTTTTAGGCTACAGACCGTTTCCATTGGGGACACTTCAAGACGAGTGGCACGGTTTTCTCTTTCCCTCTAAAACTCACTTATATCAGCTCAATGATGCCCTTCTCAAATTTCTGTGTTCGATTTAATTCCCAAAATGCACATCACTGAAGTGGCCGTGATAGGGGCAGAAACGCCTCGGGATCCAAAAGTCTCCATATTGAAGACATGATGGAGCTGAAACGGGGCAAATTTTTTCCTCCTACGTCCTTTAGCAGAACTAGTGCACAAACCTCCACGTCCAGGAAACAAACATCTGGATGTGAGATGTGGACGCAGGGGCTCATGGAGGGCCGGTGGAACAGAACGGGTCCTTCATCTTAGTGATTCTTCAATGTGGAAGGTTTTTTGCTCTTTCTTCGTCCTTTTGCTGAAGCAAACACGTTCTTCTCGATCTCTGTGGGCCTTTGGCACATTATAAATGTCTTCAGGCGAGAGCTGCACAAGTCCGTTTACTCAAATGACATGAGATTTGTTGGTATCTAAAAGAGTGGGAAGAGTAATTATGGCATTATTCAATTATGATAGTGAGATAATAGATGAAGGCTGGGCCGTGTGATGCTGGAGTTGAGATGTTCACAGTTGCTGAGCAATGTCACAACTTGCTTGCTATTATATTCATTCATTACACACAGACTGATATATTTCAAATGTTTCTTTTCATTTTGATGATTAAAACTGACAACTAAGAAAAATCCCAAATTCAGTATCTCAGAAAATTAGAATATTGTGAAAAGGTTAAATATTGAAGACACCTGGTGCCACACTCTAATCAGCTAATAAACTCAAAACACCTGCAAAGGCCTTTAAATGGTCTTTCAATCTAGTTATGTAGGCTACACAATCATGGAGAAGACTGCTGACTTGACAGTTGTCCAAAAGACGACCATTGACACCTTGCACAAGGAGGGCAAGACACAAAAGGTCATTGCAAAAGAGGCTGGCTGTTCACAGAGCTCTGTGTCCAAGCACATTAATAGAGAGGCGAAGGGAAGGAAAAGATGTGGTAGAAAAAGGTGTACAAGCAATAGGGATAACCGCACCCTGGAGAGGAATGTGGGGGAGATTCACAAAGAGTGGACTGCAGCTGGAGTCAGTGCTTCAAGAACCACTACGCACAGACGTATGCAAGACATGGGTTTCAGCTGTCGCACTCCTTGTGTCAAGCCACTCTTGAACAACAGACAGCATCAGAAGCGTCTCCCCTGGGCTAAAGACAAAAAGGACTGGACTGCTGCTGAGTGGTCCAAAGTTATGTTCTCTGATGAAAGTAAATTTTGCATTTCCTTTGGAAATCAGGGTCCCAGAGTCTGGAGGAAGAGAGGAGAGGCACACAATCCACGTTGCTTGAGGTCCAGTGTAAAGTTTCCACAGTCAGTGATGGTTTGGGGTGCCATGTCATCTGCTGGTGTTGGTCCACTGTGTTTTCTGAGGTTCAAGGTCAATGCAGCCGTATACCAGGAAGTTTTAGAGCACTTCATGCTTCCTGCTGCTGACCAACTTTATGGAGATGCAGAATTCATTTTCCAACAGGACTTGGCACCTGCACACAGTGCCAAAGCAACCAGTGCCTGGTTTAAGGACCATGGTATCCCTGTTCTTAAAGGTCCCGTTTTTCGTGTTTTTTTGAAGCTTTGATTGTGTTTACAGTGTGCAATATAACGTGTGTTCATGTTTCATGTGTAAAAAAACACAGTATTTTTCACACAATTGACTTATCTGTATACCGCTGTTTTCACTGTCCTCAAAACGGCCTGAGAATTTCCTCTTTCTATGAAGTCCCTCCTTCAGAAATACGTAACGAGTTCTGATTGTGCCAGCGGTTCCCGTGTTGTGATTGGACAGCAGCTTAGCGCACGCAGAGCGCACGTTGCCCGGAAAGGTCACGCCTCTTACCATAACGGGGAGCATTTGCTCAAAGTACAGCCCCTGAAGGCCAAAGAAAGGTGATTTGACTCCGGGATGAAAATAACAGCGTCTGAACGACATGGCGACAAACGCAACCGAACGCAACCGAACGCAACACTTCCTCTTCTCCACGAGGGAGCAACAAGACCACGCCCCCTTTTTCGCGTATTCTTGTGGGCGGAGGTTAGTCAACAAAATGTTCTACTGACGTCATTAAAGCAGGATGTACCAGGATGTCGTCCAAACCGGCCGTTCGCTGTAGGCTTTGAAAGGGAACTTCTGTTAAATAAAATATCTCGCTTGGCATTGAACTTTGAGCTTTATAATTTTACAGGTATTATTTATGCTCTAACAGCAACATTACACACTAACTAAAGTTTGAAAAATGGGATCACGAAGAACAGGACCTTTAATTGGCCAGCAAACTCGCCTGACCTTAACTCCATAGAAAATCTATGGGGTATTGTGAAGAGGAAGATGCGATATGCCAGACCCAACAATGCAGAAGAGCTGAAGGCCACTATCAGAGCAACCTGGGCTCTCATAACACCTGAGCAGTGCCACAGACTGATCGACTCAATGCCACGCCGCATTGCTGCAGTAATTCAGGCAAAGGAGCCCCAATTAAGTATTGAGTGCTGCACATGCTCATACTTTTCAGTTGGCCAAGATTTCTAAAAATCCTTTCTTCGTATTGGTCTTAAGTAATATTCTAATTTTCTGAGATACAGAATTTGGGATTTTCCTTAGCTGTCAGTTATAATCATCAAAATTAAAATAAATAAACATTTTAAATATATCAGCCTGCGTGTAATGAATGAATATAATATACACGTTTCACTTTTTGAATGGAATTAGTGAAATAAATCAACTTTTTGATGATATTCTAATTATATGACCAGCACCTGTATATATATATATATATATGTATATATATATACCCCATTACAACTAATATTCGACATTAGTTATATTATAATATTATTAAATTATATATTATCTAGATTACAATTTTAAAAATATAATATAAAAAATTACAACTTTTGTTTTGAACTTAAGTGTAACATTACATTTGTGACATGTGACACAGTTTTTTGATTAATACCAGGCTTAAAATAGACTAACAAAATGTGTTACTTTTTTTATTTCCATCCAAATTAACACAATACATATTGCAATATATACCATTATATAACATTATGGTTATATAAAATTTCTATACCATGACAATTTTGAAAAATAATTGTATCGCTAGCATGTCAATACACATTTGTGTATACCTGAGGTCTTCTTCTCCGACAGGCCTCCTCCAGGTGCTTGTGCCATATGATCGCAGAGAACCGGTCTCCAGTCTGAAACTTGTAAACATTCCCTACGAAACGCAGAGATTTAAAAATGTAAACAAATATATAATTCACTATCATCGATTTAACACTCACAAAAGTGACATATAAACCTACTGTGGAAGAGATTTACCTTTGTCAGGATCGTTGAGCTGAAAGATGTTGGGTTGGGCCGGATCATCCGGCAGGACAACCATCCAGCCCAGAACCGACACTTTCTTACACGGCGTCGACTTGTACTGATGTGCGGAGTAAGAATTCATAAAATGTTATTTTCATCTTGTATGCAGTTTTTCCATTCCAAATGATTTTTTTATTCAAAACCTCCATCAATGTTTTGACAATTTTATTTATGTATGTTTTGAAATATGGAATTTGTCTGACATTATTTTAGCACGTATCATGGATTGACCCTTATATGCAAAAGCACTCACATGTTTCCGTTCAGCGGCTCGCAGGGCTTTGGATCTGAAGAATATCAGAGTCGAACCAGACAGTGAGATCCAGTACCGGGTCCACGAGGCAAGCTAAAAAAATAATAATAAAATAAAACATTACACATGATCCACATACACTGCTGTTTGGGATCACTATGATTTATCTTTTTAAATAAATTGTTATAACTTATTTTCAGCAAGCATGTATATATTTTTTTCAAATATGACGGTAAAGACTTTTATAATGTTACAAATGATTCTATATCAAATAAATCCTATCCTAAATTCCCTTCATCATAGAATTTCCACAAAAATATTAAGCAGCAAAAAGTGATAATAATGATAGTGATGATAATAATCATAAATGTTTCTTGAGCATCAAATCATCTTCATAGAATTATTTGTGAAGGATCACGTGACACTGAAGACTGGAGTAATGATGATAAATTCAGCTTTGATCACAGGAATAAATGACATTTTACAATATATTCACATAGCAAACAGCTGTTTGAAATTGTAATATTATTTCACAATCTTACCGTTTTTTTTCTTTTCTTTTTAAATCTTGGTGAGCATAAGACACTTCTTTTAAAATATTACAGACCCCAAACTTTTGTACAGTTGTGAACATACAAATATAGCATGATGCTAACTGAAGAGTACATTACTACACACAGGGTTTCTGCAGATATCATGAAGGTACATTTAAGACTCATCTAAGACCTTTTTAAGACCAAGTAAAAACATGTAAGAAATAAAGTGAAGTTAAGGAGAAACACTTGAAAAAAAATACATCTTCCAACCATAGACTGTAAAAAAAATATGGACATAGTGTCTGTGACGTCACCCATAGGATTCTGAAGAGCAGGTTTGAAGCGTAAAGTAGGGTCGAGCTGGCCGTCGCCATCTTGGCAGCGCGTCACTCCCAGATAACAGAAAATGGGTAAAGAGGCGGGACGTGGGCGGAGCTGAGGTGACGTGATGACTAACAGACAGCAGACAAACGGCAATCCACCTGTCACTCAAAGTGGCCACGCCCTTAATTATGCAGAACTTTAAGGCTTTAATGTAATAATGTAAACGAATGATTTAAAAAATATTCACCCCCCTCACAGTCGTCATGAAGGGCAAAATTAGCCATACAGACCAAAACCACAATTTGTACCAGCCTGTAAACATGTGTTTTTCTGCTGTAAAGTTGGGCATTTTAACATGGAGCTCAATGAGATTCTGCTCCTTCTGGAGTCTGTCTCTAGAGGCCAGTCGATGAATTACAGTTTAAGTCACTTCCGTATCGCTTCAAGAGAAACTGTGGGAGGTTGCTGCTTGCTTCCAACAGATAACAGCTAGGGTTACTAGAAGTAAACAGAAGTACCGCCCCAAGCGACCGTGCGAGGACTAATACAAACTCCCTTTACCAAAAAACACTTCATATCTTCATCTTCAACGTGTTTTTTTTTGCTAAAGGCTGTTTGTATTAGTCTTCTCATGTGCGCTTTGTAAACACAGGGACAGTACTTCTCCCTACGTCTAGTGTGACGTTTTCTACGTGATTGCGCATTCACTAGCACATCGCAGAGCAGCGCAAGATGAGCAATTTAGGCTAAAAAGTATATTTAATTTTTTAATTTTTTATTTTAAATGACTGATCGTTTCACTAGATAAGACCCTATTCCTCGTCTGGGATCATGCAGAGCCTCTGAAGCCATTCGAAGACCTTTGAAACTGCATTGATTTGGACCTTGAACATTTTGGTTGCAATTGAAAACCATTATGTGAAAAAAATGTTTTCCTAAAAAAAAAAAACCTAATTTCTTTTCGACTGAAGAAAGAAAGACATGAACATCTTGGATGAGATGGGGGTGAGTTAAATATCAGGACATTTTCATTTTGAAGTCAACTAATCCTTTAACTATCACCCCACTTTTTTTTTTGTTGTTTTCTGTTCACCTTGGGTTTCCTGCCCTCCTTCAGCAGGGTTTTCCTCCTCACCGGCCCCTCCATAGTGACGCCGCCCAGCTCTCCGTGACTCAGACTGGGCTCTGCTACTGACGGACTGCACAGTGGGAAAACACATTAGCTGAACACCTTTAAAACAACAACTGACCCGTGCGTGTGTGTGTGTGTGAGAGCGTTCAGTGGACATATGGTGATTGTTGCTTCTTTATCCATGTAATGAGCCCTAAGAGAGCAGAAGTTACAGTTCACATCTGATCTGAGGATGTGATGGAGTAAAGATGAGCCATGTGTAAAGAGGACAGAAAGGATCCCTCCACCCGGCAAACACCCCACTCTAAAGACACCGGCTCTGTTTCAAAACCTAGTGAGCTGCCTACATAGGAATCATATGCACACTCTCAATGTAAACACTGTTCCAGAAGGTAAACAGCGTATATATATATGTAGCCTCCTAATGGTGCGTTCACACCAGACGCGAATGAAGCGGTTCGCACGAGTCATTTACACTTTAAGTCAATGCAAAGACGCGAATAGACATTATGCGGCGTGATTCACGCGAATGAGTTGCCGCGTTAACCAATCAGGAGCTTGCTCTAGTAGTGACAACAATGAGGACAAAATCATATGTGGATACCCGGAGCTGTACGTACTATATAGAAACAGGAATCAAAAGGATCTTGCTTGGAAGAAAGTGAGTGAGGCGGTCGGACAGTCTGGGGTGAGTTTCCCAAAAGCATCGTTAGCCAACTATGGTCGCAAATTCCGTCGTTATCAACATAGTTCAACCAGTCGTTAGCCGCGTTTCCATTACCCTTCAAATTTCGCAAATTGAAATTTCGAATTGAAAATACGCCCAATGGAAACGTGTCAATTTCGCAAAAACTCCCATATATTGCAAAAAAGTTTTTATGCTCGCATGAGGTGGTTTTTCAGGCAATTCGAAAAAGGAAATTTTCGCAAAACTGCAATGGAAACAGTTTTTCCGCATTTACAGGTCACCTGGTACGGTCACGCATTGCTCTCACATAGGGCCTACATATCATTTTTTTTCCACTCAAGTATGTACGAGATCTTATGTCGTTAAAACAACATATATTTTCTCCTAATAAGGAAAGTGGCGTAATTTTATAATGACGGACCCTGGTGCAACCACAAATATCATAACTATCTATAGGCCTACTGTAATTATGACATATATTCAAGAAATGTATTAAAACAGAAAGACGCTATAGTTTCAGCCTTGCTCAAAGACTAGGTCAATCCATTCCCGACGATCTTGGTTTGCTTCTTACTTATTAAATATAGCCTACAGCCAAATAGTTGATTAAACATTGATCAAAATACAGTGTATACAAAACAAAATTAATTTTAAAGAAAGACTTTCTAGAAAATACAATTCAATTGTGCTCAAAATCCATGTCTCCAGACATATGCGCATCTGATTATGTAGCCTTACTCATGCTGCTCACTTTTCATAATCAACATATGAAATTATTCAGAGATTATAATATTTTGACATAGCCTAACTATATGAAACTAAATAGGCTACGTTTTCTTTAACCCTCTTTCCGACGAAGTCGTTGTCGCCTTTTGATGGATTTTTTCCTTATTCCAGCGGAAACTCAAAATACTCCGTCATTTTTAGCCATACAGAGATCAGTGCAAGACATAATTATAAACAATAAACCGTCTACTTTTATTAGTGTACACTCACGATAACAGCAAAGGCCGTGGACTCAGGGAACAGATTATTTTGCACTCCACTCCAAACGCTGTCTTCATTTCAAAAATATATTTTGTTTATTAAACGCAAAGTTTTTCATTTCAAAAGCATTTCTAAATTCAGTTTATATTTCCAAAAAACGAAATTCCGAGCCAAAATAACGAAGTGGTAAAAAAAACGTTGAGCTACCACCATACAAATTCAAAGTTTTCGCTCGTCTCTGTATGTGGCAATGCGTCACAATAACCTGGCGTATGTAAAAGTCGATCATTCTTTACAGATGATGGTATGTTTGGACAGAAGACGAGTTCTTTATTAAACTCATAAAAAAACGATAGAATATAAAATGCCACAATTTATCATAACACCTCATTTGTGCTGCTCAAGTATAAGGTGCTTTCCTTGCCATCAGTGCTATAACACTCACGTCTCTTTCCATTAATAATAATAGCGTGCGGTGGCTGGGATATACATAAACCTAACAACATACGTAGCATGATTTTTGGAATGATTTATCACGAGAGGAAAAAACATTTTTTAGTCGCATAACATCAGTTAATGGAAACGCTGTCATTTCGCAATATTTTTTTGTTGACTTTTAGAAAATGTTGCAAAAGTTTTGCGCAAATCTGTAATGGAAACGTGGCTACGTGTTTCCCGAAACCATGGTTCCAACGAACATTCGCAAACTTGCGTGGTTGGAACGACAGCTCTCAACCTGTGGTTAGAAGCATAGTTTCTTGTTTGCATGACATGTAAATCCTTATCTTGAGCAAAATAAGCAAACTAACATTTAGTACAATCCATCTCTTTTATTTTTAATACATACAAATGTCATTTATGTCTTTTAGTTAGTCAAGAGATTTAAAGCACCTTTTTGGAAGAGTGCGCATGTGCGGACGCACTCTTGTATGTAAGAATGAGCCAATTTGAATCTGGAAATAAAGCAAAATAACTGAGAATAATAATAATAATAATTATAATAATAAGTCCTCAGGTGCCATGTCCATAATTTATAGCAAAAAATCTAGCATGAATTTGATCTCAAACTAATTCATTAAAAGCAGTTATTACTCCACCACCTGCGTGACATCATTAACCAACGTGGTTGAACGACAGATTTGCGAAAATACGATTTCGGGAAACAGTCGCCAGTAGCTAGTTGATTTCGGGAAACAGTCGCCAGTAGCTAGTTGATTTCTTCAAAGATGCATCGTACTATGGCAGTTGAGCAGTGAGTTACGTCGTTGAGCGGGAAACGCACCCCTGGTAAGTTGTAAAAACGCTCTTTACTCAATTTGAGCTATACATAGGGGTGATTTCAGGGTGATTGGGACACTTTTTGCCATTGAGATGACTTGGAAAAAGTGTCCCATTCATCCTGAATTCACCCTATTGAGACTACAAGCTAGTTAAAGCCAGCAAATTGAGCTTATTCGCCGTATTTTAAAACAATCCATGTCAGCCATTTCGCAACGAGACGGGCCGGCTGACAGAAGCCCCTCCCATGATGCGAATTCACGTCGAGAAATGAATGTCACGCGCGAATGAAACGAGTAAACTCAAAATGTTCAAGCGTCCAACTACGCGCGAAGTCATGTCTGGTGTGAACGCACAGTAAGGACTCCACTGTGGATGAGTACTTCAAGTTTTAATTTATTAAAAAAAAAAACTATTTTATCCAATATTTGACTTTAAATATTTAAAACACCATTTAATATCTCATTTCCATTGAAGATCTACACTACCCATTTCTGTATATTTGCATATACAGTAGTGACCCAAAGTGATGTCCGGCTCAGTCAAATAGACATCTTCACCCTTTATTTAAATATTATAAAAAATGTGCTAAAGATTTTGTAAGCATATTGCGTAGTTGTGTTTGGAGTAAAAAAATGATGAACATGTAAAACAAGAGAGAACCAACTAAATATTAATAACTGATTATGTTGTAGTTAATGTATGCTTTTTCTTGTGAGCTTTTTGTTTTTCTACGTATTGTTTGATGTTGCATATAGTAAAATAACAGCTGTAGCTGTGGTTTTTGTCATATTTTTCAGATAAATACCAAGTTCCACTACTGTATCTGTATTATACAATCACACTTGCATTGCTTCTAGAATCTTCACTTAAATAAACCACATTTAAAGGCACTTAAACTTGGCATTGGTTTGGATAAAAATATCTACTAAATCTGAGGTTTTCAATCTTTTAGATGCCCAGATATGATCATCCTTGTGTGAGGGACCCCCATCCTAAAATGTAAAAAATGTCAACAAAAAAAAAACTTTCACTGTTGTTAGTTGCACTCAAATCATCCTTGTTCACATTAAAGAAACTCATGTAACTACATGAACTTACATTTACTGAGTTGTTTCTACTAAAAATGTGTATTGTCATCTTTACTTAAGTGTTTGTTCGGTCAACTTAACATTGCTGAGTGAAATGAACAAACTGGGCAGTGGATCTGTAGTTCCCAGCATGCTTTGCAAGGGACTGCATTAGGAGAGTAAATTCAGGGATTAAAGTGTTAATTTATGTGCATTTTTTCAGTAAAGGGAAAGATGTTGTTAGTTTATGTTAGTGTTTAATGCCCAGTTATGTTGGACATTTAGAGGAGTTTCTGTAATTTTGTGGTTACCATTTTGTAGAAGAGTGGCACTCATACACACATTTATTGGATGGAATTCCTGCTCTCAATTACATTGAGTTTGTACAATGAGTTATTTTAGCATTTTGTTTCTAAAAATATGCTTGTTGTAATTTAATAGTTTTCCACTTAGGAAAATAGCTAATTTAATAAGGTAAATTAAATTGATAAATGTGTTCACCTAACATAGTACACTTTTGTAAATCTAAGATAACATTATTAAGTAAACTGCACATAGAAATATTATGTAACTGAGTAAATACAAACCATTTGAATTTGTCACTAAGAAATTGTCAGCTTTACTTGAATTTCTTTTGTTCATATAAATAACATTTTCTCTTAAATAAAACATTACTCAATATAGTTGCGTGGAACCAATTGACGCTGCTTTTTTGAGTAAATTCAACAAGTAATTTTTTTGAGTGTATATACTGTATAAAGTATAAAGTAATGTATAAAGACCCAATTTATCTTGTGTAAAATTGATATTATAAATGTGTAAAATATTATTAAAAAATATTTAGTTTCAATTACATTATATTATTAAGTTTTTTCTACACACTATAGTACTGCAGTGTTAGATGTATTATTTATCTAAACAAATTATTATTTATTTTTGTATTTTAAATATCTAAATTATATAATCGAATTTAAACTTTTTGTACATTTTATTAATTATTTATTTTAACCGAATTGTTATTGTTCATTTATATTACTCAGTTTGTTTATTTATTTAGTTTAATCATGTTTTTATTAATTATTTATTAATATAATTATATAATATAATATAATTATTTACATAATTGTTATTTTTTATTTATTTTAAATTTTTAGTTTATTTTAAATCTTTTGGTTATTTATTGCAATATAATTAATATTTTTGATTGTTTTATTAATGACTTATTTTAACATAATTGTTATTGTTTATTTATTTTTAATAAGTTTATTTATTTATTTAGTTTAATCTTGGTTTTTAGTGTTTATTTATTTTTACATTTTTTTATTGTTTTATTATTTATTGCAATCTAATTATTTAATCTTTTTGTTTATTTGATTAAATACTTATTTTAACCTAATTGCTATTGTTCATTAATTTTACTCAGTTTATTTATTTTTTTAGTTAACTTTAATTATGTTAATCCCAACAGGGAAAAACACCAACAATCAAAAATGCTTGAGTATATGGTGTCATGGCTTTGCAATCAAAAAATGGGGTTATAATGGAAGTCAATGGGGCAAAAACAGCCACGAGCAGTAAATGAGGGAGAAAAAATGTAAATCTGATGCTGCACAAAAACTAACAATGCATCAAAGCCAATGTTGTAACTAATCTTCCACATGTCCAAGACTGTGATATAAGGAAAAAAATATCCAGTCCACAATCACATTTTATATTGAAAATAGTCAATATTTGACCCCCCCCCCCCCCCCCCCCCCTGAATTTTTTGTAGTTTGGATCAGGACTGAGGTTGATTAATAGATTTATGCAAAATAAAAAAAATTTAAATATTCATCTGATACATTTTTACAGCAGTTTAATTTAGTGGATGTTTTCATCCCAAACATAAAGAAAGGGTAGTGAATGTTCCCACAGTGTATCGTTGAGTTTTTGAAATTGTCTTCCGTGTGTGCCTCCACGACGCATGCGCGAGAATATGACGTAGATCCGGCGTTCGGGAATCCATGAAATACACACTTTAGCCCCATTTTGAGAACTACACCGAGACCTAAAGCACGATCAATGTAGAATTCAACAGCTTAGACACGCGCGTCTTCCTCTGCTTGTAAACAAATCGCTTCTGGGTCATGTGTCCGAACGCCGGATCTGCGTCATATTCTCGCGCATGCGTCGTGGAGACACACACGGAAGACAAGAACAAGTTGGATAAAGGTGTTATTTTGATTTTTTTTGCGCACAAAAACTATTGTCGTCGCATCGTAAAATGATTGTAGAGTCACTGTGGTGAGATGGACTTTGTAACAATGTTTTAAGTGCCTTTCATGGATCTTGTGAGTGTAAATGTACTGAATGCCAATGGAGGCCTATCTGAAGCCACCCCGACTGAGCCTGGTTTCTCCCAAGGTTTATTTTTCTCCATTAGGTCACCTAATGGGGTTTTGGTTTCCTTGCCACTGTTGCCTCTGGCTTGGCGTGCTCAGTTGGGGACACTAAATTTTTCAACTAAACATCGAAATACATCTAAATAATAAACTAAATTAACCATTTAAACTAAATTACTGATCAAATTATTAATCTAAAGCCCACACTGTCACTGTATGATACTTGAAATTTTTCCAGAATGGCTATACAGCTGAATAAAATTATGCTGCATTATTTTCCTGTTTAACACTGTAAAGCTGCTTTGAAACAATCTACATTGTTAAAAGCGCTATATAAATAAAGTTGACTTGACTTGAAGCCTTTCTCAGCATCAGCTTTACACTAAAATATCTTCATTTATGTCTGAAGGGTCTGACGGGTGTCGAACGACATGAGGGTGAGGAATTAATGACAGAATTTTCATTTTTGGGTGAACTAACCCTTTAATAAGGGGTAAGTCGCTTTGGATAAAAGCATCTGCCAAATGCATAAATGTAAATGTCAAAAGCCCCCCATAGTGGATGAAAACGTCCCCAACAGCACATAAGGGTTCATCTTTTATTTATTTTTTATAACTTATACATTTTTCCCCCTAGCACTGCCTTGCCTACCCTGTGCTAAATGAATGAATGTAAATGTGAGAAGCTTTATTTGAATGCTGCCTATGTACAGCGTCACCCCAGTTAGGAAGCCACATCAAAAAGAAGCTGCCTAGGTAGACAGCCAGCCTGCTCATTAGGTTTCAGAACAGAGCTTTTCTCCTCTATAAATACAGTGATCCTGTTCTACAAACATCCTGAGATGAAGACAATCTGACATCTGGAAAAAGAGAAAACAGATGACAGACGTGACAGTCTTTGGTCTAAACCAGAAAGAGAGGGAAAACTGGAATGTTAAAGAAGAGACACTGCATGCCAAGACAGGTGAACCCGATGCCCCAGAGGAATGGAGAAGGTGACCTTTGACCCAGGTGGACGTTGGTACCTGTGGGCATGGCTGTGGCCTCTGGGGGAGTTGCGATGAGGGACCCTCCAGTTAGGGCCCAGAGTCGAATACATGCGGCCCCTGTTTGCACATTCGGCACAATGAGTTTAGCGTCAGAGCCGATACAGCACTCCAAAAAATATTCAGGCCGAAATGTACGCAGTTCAATTGCATATTAAATTTCCATCTATTTGAAGTACACAATTTTAACATAAACAAAAAATAAACGTCATTTGATGCATATTAAGATGCATATGACCATCATGGCTTAGTTTATTATTGCTATTTGCATCTATTTGAGTTTATTCAAATCATTTAAAATGCATTTATTCAAATTGAGTAGAATCAGCAAACATCTGTGCATTGTTATGAAAGTATGAACACTGTTAAAATATGGCTAGTAAAATGTATGAGATTGAAACAAACTGGATTTATTGATAATAGATACATAAACCTTGTTATTGTGTATTCAGTTTATTAGTCCTATCACTGAAATCTTACCCGTTTCATTTTTGTATGACTGACAAATATGCATCACATAACAGCTTATTGGTTAAAATTGTGCAATTCAAATACATAAATCTTAAATTTAGGTCTGAATATTTTTTTGAGTGTATATACGGAGTTTCACTGACTAATGAAAACAGAACGCAATTATTGAATCTGTGCACGTGTTAAAAGGATATTACACCCAACAATTACATTCTCTCATCATTTATTCACTTTTCCATGCAATTAAAACATACAGTGCAGTGATTACTTTCAAGTTCCAAAAATAATAATTTAACAGTTTATTCGACTTGTGCACTATATATACACATCGATCAGGCATAACATTATGACTGGTGATGACAGGTGAAGTGAATAACACTGATGATCTCTTCATCACCTGTTAGTGGGTGGGATATATTAGGCAGCAAGTGAACATTTTGTGCTCAAAGTTGATGTGTTAGAAGCAGGAAAAATGGGCAAGCGTAAGGATTTGAGCGAGTTTGACAAGGGCCAGATTGTGATGGCTAGACGACTGGGTCAGAGCATCTCCAAAACTGCAGCTCTTGTGGGGTGTTCCCGGTCTGCAGTGGTCAGTCTCTATCAAAAGTGCTCCAATGGAGGACCAGTGGAGAACCGGCCACAGGCTCATGGAGGACCAGTGGAGAACCGGCCACAGGGTCATGGAGGAACAGTGGAGAACCGGCCACAGGGTCATGGAGGAACAGAGGAGAACCGGCCACAGGGTCATGAAGGACCAGTGGAGAACCGGCCACAGGGTCATGGAGGACCAGTGGAGAACCGGCCACAGGGTCATGGAGGACCAGTGGAGAACCGGCCACAGGGTCATGGAGGACCAGTGGAGAACCGGCCACAGGGTCATGGAGGACCAGTGGAGAACCGGCCACAGGGTCATGGAGGAACAGTGGAGAACCGGCCACAGGGTCATGGAGGAACAGAGGAGAACCGGCCACAGGGTCATGAAGGACCAGTGGAGAACCGGCCACAGGGTCATGGAGGAACAGTGGAGAACCGGCCACAGGGTCATGGAGGAACAGTGGAGAACCGGCCACAGGGTCATGGAGGACCAGTGGAGAACCGGCCACAGGGTCATGAAGGACCAGTGGAGAACCGGCCACAGGGTCATGGAGGAACAGAGGAGAACCGGCCACAGGGTCATGAAGGACCAGTGGAGAACCGGCCACAGGGTCATGGAGGACCAGTGGAGAACCGGCCACAGGGTCATGAAGGACCAGTGGAGAACCGGCCACAGGGTCATGGAGGAACAGTGGAGAACCGGCCACAGGGTCATGGAGGACCAGTGGAGAACCGGCCACAGGGTCATGAAGGACCAGTGGAGAACCGGCCACAGGGTCATGGAGGAACAGTGGAGAACCGGCCACAGGGTCAAGGAGGAACAGTGGAGAACCGGCCACAGGGTCATGGAGGAACAGCGGAGAACCGGCCACAGGGTCATGGAGGAACAGTGGAGAACCGGCCACAGGGTCATGGAGGAACAGCGGAGAACCGGCCACAGGGTCATGGAGGAACAGTGGAGAACCGGCCACAGGGTCATGGAGGACCAGTGGAGAACCGGCCACAGGGTCATGAAGGACCAGTGGAGAACCGGCCACAGGGTCATGGAGGACCAGTGGAGAACCGGCCACAGGGTCATGGAGGACCAGTGGAGAACCGGCCACAGGGTCATGGAGGACCAGTGGAGAACCGGCCACAGGGTCATGGAGGACCAGTGGAGAACCGGCCACAGGGTCATGGAGGACCAGTGGAGAACCGGCCACAGGGTCATGGGCGGCCGAGGCTCATTGATGCACGTGGGGAGCGAAGGCTGGCCCGTGTGGTCCGATCAAACAGACGAGCTACTGGAGCTCAAACTGCTCAAGAAGTTAATGCTGGTTCTGATGGAAAGGTGTCAGAATACACAGAGCATCTCAGTTTGTTGTGTATGGGGCGGCACAGCCGCTGACCACTGCCCATGCTGACCCCTGACCTCCGCCCAAAGCACCAACAGTGGCACCTGAGCATCAGAACTGGACCACGGAGCAATGGAAGAAGGCGGCCTGGTCTGATGATCACGTGTTCTTTAACATCACGTGGATGGCCGGGTGTGTCTGCGTGGCTTACCTGGGGAACACATGGCACCAGGTGCATTATGGGAAGAGGGCGTGGCTGCGGAGGCAGTGATGCTTTGGGCAATGTTCTGCTGGGAAACCTTGGGTCCTGCCATCCATGTGGATGTTACTTTCACATGTCCCACCTACCTAAGCATTGTTGAGACCATGTCCAGCCTTTCATGGAAACGGTTTCCCTGGTGGCTGTGGCTCTTTCAGCAGATAATGCGCCGCCACAAAGCAGAAATGGTTCAGGAATGGTTTGAGGAGCAAAACAATGAGTTTGAGGTGTTGACTTGGCCTCCAAATTCCCCAGATCTCAATCCAATCGAGCATCTGTGGGATGTGCTGAACAAACAAGTCCGATCCATGGAGGCCCCACCTCGCAACTTACAAGACTTAAAGGATCTGCTGCTAGCATCTTGGTGCCAGATACCACAGCACACCTTCAGGGGTCTAGTGGAGTCCATGCCTCGACGGGTCAGGGCTGTTTTGGCAGCAAAAGGGGGACCAACACAATATTAGGACATAATGTTATACCCGAGCGGTGTATATATATATATATATATATATATATACCAAGTCTGAATTCTTATTTCCAGTGCTTTTGACTAGTGCAAAAATTGTATGAACTACTTTCACAGCCCTTCGGTCACAATCTGCTATTGCATGGAAAAGAGCTGCATGAACATCTGCTAAACATTTCTTTTTGTGTTTCACAGAAGAAAGAAAGTCATGCAGGTTTAGAATAAACGTAAGGGTGAATAAATGACTTTTCATTGTCAGGTGAACTATCCCTTTAAGCCTTAAACCGTTCTGAGACCAGTTTTTGTGTCAGTTTTAGTTGTGTTATTGTGTTTTGCTCTATGTATATCTGTATGTTTTCCTGTGGAATGGACATAAATGGATGTTAAACATTTATAACGAGAAACGACAAATAAACAACAACAAAAACAACAAGTATTGTTGAAATTTGAATGAAAAATGACATAAAAGTCATTCTTTCCAGAACTAGTACACACTTCAAAATGCTGGGTTGTTTTAACCCATGTTTGGGTCAAATATGGACAAACCCAACTGTTGGGTTTAAAAAAATTAATAAAACAAAAAAAAACAACAGTTGTGTTCGTCCATATTTTACCCAAACATGGGTTGAAACAACCCAGCATTTGTATGAAAAAGTTACAAGGCGGTTGATCATATGAAGGTTTTACGATATAATTTTACAATAAGGTTAATAAACAGTGTTATGAATGTATTGCTCATTATTAGTTCATTAACTAATGTAAACTAATGAGACCTTAGTGTAAAAGGTTACCAGTTAGATTAGCTCTTAATTAGATTAGTAATAACAGACTGCTGGGCCAGCAAAACCTTTTCTTTTCCATTACAGTTCAGCTCCACTAGAATGATCCCATAATCCATAATCCCGTAATCCATAATAAAGCAGATGAAAGAGTCTCACCTCTCGAGTCCCGGGGAAAGATCACCACATAACGAACTCTGACTGCTGCCTGATAAACAGAAAGCAAACAAACCTCACAACCGTTTCCATTTGAGCACAAATCAGTCATTCTTTCATCTCTGACAGTGATAATGAAGAAATAAGGTACAAAAGCAGCACAGCATAACGCTCAAGGTTTAAAAAAACAAAAAACAGTTGTGGAATAATGCTGGTACCCTAACTATAACTAAGATTAATAGTTAAGTGAACATTGACAAATCAGCATGTAAGATAAAAAAATGACCTTACAATGGAAGTACATGGAGTCAGGCATTAAAAAACACAAGGCTTTACTGTATGTGTTGCATGTGATTTGTGTGGCAGAATCTCTTACTGATTTGCTGTGTATATTTAATCTTTCAAATTTTGCACAATGCATGCAATTACACCTGAAACCTCAGGAATGACATGTGCATCAGAAACACACAACCAGAAGTCCATCCATCAAGTAAAGTAGTCCCACCTCAAAAATAAGTATTGAGATACTCGATCAAATTATAAAGAAAGGCCTGTGTACTTCCAAGTGCATTACTTTAACCACATTTTATGTATATATTTATTTATTGACAGCTACTGTTTAACATTAGTTTAACAATAGTTTAATTTCCACTTAGTGAAAATAGCACATTTTATTAGCAATAGCTGCTCTTTACACTTAGTTTAAATAGATACATTTGATAGATATTTGCACTTTGTGTAAAAAGACACAGGTTAATTCAAAACTATTTTTCTGTTGATGCATTAACCCGGCACATTCTTTTTAAACAAGACGTGCAGTGCTTTGGTAAAATGCGACAGGTTGATGTGGTACCTATAGAGATGCCGTTGGACACGGATGAGCTGTGAGGATTGATCCGGGCCGGACTCTGGGACTCTAAGAAGCTGTCGTCCAGCAGGTGACGGGGTTTCTCTGTGGGGAACGTCGCACTTTTACTCTCCACCACACCAAAATGCCACATCATCCTGCGAGAGAGAGCGAGAGAGAGAGAGAGAGAGAGAGAAAAGCATCATGAGGCATGAGGTCGAGCAACACTGTCTTAACCAGGCGGAAGTTTCCAGTGCGAGTTAAACTTGGCTGAGTAAAAGCAAAAGTGCTGTATATTTGATGTTTAGACTAGCGTTCAAGTTTGAGGTTAATGTTTTTGAAAGAAGTTCACCATGGCTGCATTTATTTGATCAAAAATACAGTAAAAACAGAGGGTAAGTTAATTACTTACCCTCATGTCATTCGACACCCGTCAGACCTCCGTTCATCTTCGGAACAGAAATGAAGATATTTTAGTTGAAATCTGATGGCTCTGAAAGGCCTCCATTGGCTCAATGGCACTTTACACTCTCAAGACCCTTAAAAGGTACTAAAGACGTCGTTACAAAGTCCATCTCACTACAGTGGTTCTACAATAACTTTATAAATCGGCGAGAATAGTTTTTGTGCGCAAAAAAACCCTTAATAACGACTTATATAGTGATGACGATTTCAAAATACGGCCTCATGAAGCTTCGAAGCGTTATGAATCAGTGAGCCGAATGATGATTCGGATCGCGTGTCAAACTGCTGAAATTTGGCGATTCAAACTGCTGATTCGACTCACTGATTCATAACGCTTCGAAGCTTCATGATGCCGTGTTTTGAAATCGTCAGCACTATATAAGTCGTTATTTAGGTTTTTTTTGCGCACAAAAACTATTCTCAGCCGATTCATAAAGTTATTGTAGAACCACTGTAGTGAGATGGACTTTGTAACGACGTCTTTAGTACCTTTTAAGGGTCTTGAGAGTGAACCGTGCATTGTGCCAATGGAGGCCTTTCTGAGCGATCAGATTTACACTAAAACATCTTCATTTGTGTTCTGAAGATGAACGGAGGTCTGACGGGTGTCGAACGACATGAGGGGAAGTAATTAATGACAGAATTTTCATTTTTGGGTGAACTAACCCTTTAAAATAACTCTTTTCCGTTGTAATGTATTTTAAAATGTAATTTATTTCTGTGATCAAGGCTGAATTTTCAGCATCATTACTCCAGTCTTCAGTGTCACATGATCCTTCAGAAATCATTCTATGATGACGATTTGCTGCTCAAGAAACATTTTCTTTTCTTCTTTATTATCAATGTTTTTTTCTTTATCATAAATGTTGAAAACAGTTGTGCAGCTTCATATTGTTGGAGAAACCGTGATCATTTTTTCAGGATTCTTTGATGAATATAATATGTATTAGAAATAGCATTTTTGTAACATTATTAATGTCTTTACTGTCGCTTTTAATACATTTTAATGCATGCTTCTCGAATAAAAGTATTAATTTCATGTCTAAAATCTAAATACAGTTTGAAAGGCCCTGTTTACACCTGGTATTAAAGGAACACTCCACTTTTTTTGAAAAAAAGGCTCATTTTCCAACTCCCCTCGAGTTAAACAGTTGAGTTTTATCGTTTTTGAATCCATTCAGCCGATCTCTGGGTCTGGCGGTAGCACTTTTAGCATAGCTTAGCATACATCATTGAATCTGATTAGACCGTTAGCATCACGCTCAAAAATGACCAAAGACTTTCTATATTTTTCCTATTTAAAACTTGACTCTTCTATAGTTACATTGTGTACTAAGACCAACGGAAAATGAAAAGTTGTGATTTTCTAGACCGATATGGCTAGGAACTATACTCTCATTCCTCATTAGGGGAAACTCTGTTTAACTCATTTGGACGATGCTAAATACAGGTTTAAAATAGGGTCTAAAACATTTTGAGCTTGTCTGCTTTTGACCACTTCCATAGGTAGTCAAAAACGCATTCGACCGGATTGCTTTCGTAGTGTAAATGCTCAATCTGATCGAACAGCCACAAAAGACCGTCTATACTCTCCCCCTACTGACCTAATGCGTAGACATTATGGGAAGCGCTCTTTAAAGACGGGATTTAAACTCTGTCAGCTGGAGACCCAAGTTTAGTTTGAAGACAAAAAACGTACCAAGCACAATGTTCTCTCACCATTCCTGATTTCTAACACACACTTGCTAAATTTTTCAACTAAATATCCAAATAAACCTAATTAGAAACTAAATTAACAATATAAACTAAATTACTGATCTAATTACTAATCTAATGCCCACATTGTCACTGTATGATAATTGAAATGAGCTAGATGACATCACCGTTTTCTCCGGAGTGGCTGTACGGCCGAAGAAAATTATGTTGCATTATTTTCCTGTTTAACACTGTAAAGCTGCTTTGAAACAATCTGCATTGTAAAAAGCGCTATATAAATAAAGTTGACTTGACTTGAGGCTGTTTTTCCGTGTTCATATGTAAATTGCATAAGCTTATTTCGTCCATTGAAGGGTTAGTTCACCCAAAAATGAAAATTCTGTCTTTAATGACTTACCCTCATGTCGTTCGACACCCGTAAGACCTCCGTTCATCTTCAGAACACAAATGAAGATATTTTAGTTGAAATCTGATGGCTCTGAAAGGCCTCCATTGGCACAATGGCACTTTACACTCTCAAGACCCTTAAAAGGTACTAAAGACGTCGTTACAAAGTCCATCTCACTACAGTGGTTCTAAAATAACTTTATAAATCGGCGAGAATAGTTTTTGTGCGCAAAAAAACCCTAAATAACGACTTATATAGTGATGACGATGTCAAAACACGGCCTCATGAAGCTTCGAAGCGTTATGAATCAGTGAGTCGAATCAGTGGTTTGAATCGCCAAATTTCAGCAGTTTGGTGGTTTGACGCGCGATCCGAATCATGATTCGACTCACTGATTCATAACGCTTCGAAGCTTCATGATGCCTTGTTTTGAAATCGTCATCACTATATAAGTCGTTATTTAGGGTTTTTTTGCGCACAAAAACTATTCTTGCCGATTTATAAAGTTATTGTAGAACCACTGTAGTGAGATGGACTTTGTAACGACGTCTTTAGTGCCTTTTAAGGGTCTTGAGAGTGTAAAGTGCATTGTGCCAATGGAGGCCTTTCAGAGCCATCAGATTTCAACTAAAATATCTTCATTTGTGTCTGAAGATGAACGGAGGTCTGACGGGTGTCGAACGACATGAGGGTAAGTAATTAATGACAGAATTTTCATTTTTGGGTGAACTAACCCTTTAAATCGAAAGATCTGAAAAAGCCCATACATTTACCTGCCCTTAGACCCTCCCCTTGAAGAAATCAGGACAGAAGAGGTTGAAAGTGGACAAAAGAGATGGATTTAAACACCAGGTGGAAACGGGAACGTGTCTCCTTCGTCTACTTGTGATCCGATCGACCAAAACACATTTTAATACCAGGTGTAAACAGGGCCTAAGTGTGTGTGTATACGTAAGAAGAGACGAAACGCACGCATTGCCGAGGCTGTGGCTCTTTCTGTGGCGTGAGGGCGGTGGGGTGGCAATATGGACCCCCACGGTGGCATCAGGGCAAGTGGGCCGTCGATTATACCTCACCAAGAATGGCACCTCAGACGGACCTGGAGGAGAAGAGGAGAAAGAGAAAAGAAGAATGAGCATCACACTCGATGAAACAAAATGAAAGAAAACACCTGGAGACTCGGTCATCGGTGCTCTGCTTTAGCAATCAAAACCACAACATAAATGTTAACATTCTCTGGGCCTCTTGAGGGAGACAGATTCAACGCTGCCATGATTATTCAGTCCTGAGAGAGGAAAACAGAGAGGATCTCCAGAGTAACGGTGAGTCAGTGATGCTGATTTTGTTCTACAATGAAAAGTAGCTCTAAAACTAGAACCAGTGTTATTTTAGTATTATTTATATAGTATTTATTAATATTTTGAATTAGCTTTTAGGTACCACTTTACAATAATAAGGGCTCATTTGTTAACATCAGAAAATGCACTAACATGAACTAAGGATGAACATTACATTGGTAACACTTTACAATAAGGTTGTATTAGTTAACATTAGTTAATGCATTAGTTAACATGAACTCTGTTCAGCATTAGTTCATCTTAACGTTAATAAAAATCCAGCTGTTCATGGTTTGTTCATGTTAGTTCACAGTGCATTAACTGATGTTAACAAGATATTAATAATGCATTAGTAAATGTTTAAATTAACATTAACAAAGATAAATAAATGCTTTATAAGTGCAGTTCATTATTAGTTCATGTTAACTAATGAACCTTATAGTAAAGTGTTACCGTTACATTTTTACAGCATTTTTTTAACATTTGTAGTCGTAAGTTAATAAAAATGTTCATATTCATGTTAGTTTACAGTGCACTTATCTTTTGATCCTAAAATGTATTAGTAAATGTCGATAAAGATTAATAAATGCTGTAGAAGCATTGCTAATTGTAAGTTCATGTTAGCTAATGTTAACAAATAAAACCTTATTGTAAAATATTGCTTTTATTTTTTATATTTTTAGTTTTCATTTTAATTTGAGTTTATTTAATCATTTTTTGTGTGCTTTTAAAAAATATTTCTATTTAGCTTTATTGATATTTCAGTTTTGTTTCAGCAATTTTACTTCAACTATTTCAGCTATTTATCAAGGTAACGTTTCTAAGTTTTTCATCTTTCAATTAAAAGTTTTTTCGAAAAAAACATTTTTCATAGCTTTCTTTTGGAAAACAGTTAGGAAACAATCATTAGCGATGCAAAAGATTTCTCTCTTACAGCTGCTCAAAATTAGCAGTATTATACGATTATTTTGGCGATTAAACGAGTAATTTGATAAAAAAAAAATTCTTGCCAATAAAAATAGACTTAAGTTAAGCCTTTAAAATTACTTAAATACATATACAATAATGAGACAGTAAAATTGGGTTCAAATAAAGAGGCAAAAGCAAGTAATCATAAGGTTTTATAGAACAACAAAACTGTTCAAATAAATTGCAATCAAGGATTTTTTTTAAATAATCGAGGAATCATGACAGCCCATGATGAGTAACTTCTTCCAAGTTACCACCCAAATCACTACTTAACAACGCTAATGGTGAAAAAACATGTACAGCAGACTTAAGTTCAAAATACTTCCATTTATGCACTTAGCAGTTGCTTTTTCTAAAATAGAGGAGAATGAATATGTTCAAATGTTTATTTTTTACTTTTTAAAGGGATATTGGAGAGCGGGGCACAACTTAACGCTTTCTAACTGTCTCAGTTTATGTAAATCCACTTGGGGTTCAGAGTTTTTATTTTTTCCCACATTAATTTCCCACATGTCTAGTACAATTATGTGGTTTTGTTTCATTAATACAGTGTATACTTTTTTCTTGATTTACCCCGAAAGAATGGAAGTGAAATGTGACAACATGCCCCATAGGTGAGGTACATTGTAACATAACCAAATGACAGCTTAAAATGTTACCTGATATAATCAAAAAAATATCCAGGACTAACTAAAATATTTGGTCAATAAAAAAAAAAAACTATTAACTTGTGAAAATAAAATAATGGCATTTTTTAATCATTTCAAATATTAAAAAATTTGAGTTTGACAAAAAACACATCGCTAAATACAGCTATACAAGCATAGTTCAAAACATCATAATAATGAATCATTTCTGAACATTGACTCCCAGTCATTATTCACCTTTTTCTCATGGTTTCTCAATAGAATTCATAAAAGTATAGAATATAATAGCACAGCTCTAATAGGGGCTCAGTGTGACAACATGCCCCGCCTGCACAACTGGGATTTAACCCCCCGGCTCGTGTCTTCTGTTAAATAACAGATATAAGATTAAAATAATATCAGATTTGTCTTATTTTAAATAAACACAAAAAACAGAGATGAAGAAATTCACTTTTGCTATGGTTAAATAAACGTTCAGCGATATCTTCCAAAGATATAGTTTTTTTATTTTGGCGCAATTTTTTCTCTAAATAATGTTGATATGGCAACTAGTAAATACACTTTCGTCATCCTGGCATGAGAGTTTTAAACCATGTGTGTTACAACTTACCCAGCGTTAGGTTGTGCCCCGCGCTCCCCTAGTTCATCCAAAAATGTTGTAATGAACCTGTATGACTTTCTTTCAAAATATCTTGTGTTTGACAGAAGGAGGAAAGAAAGTCATAGTTTGGAACCACATTATGGGAGAGCAAATGTTTGGGTGAACAATTTCTTTAAACTTCATTATCTCATCACATGAAACGATCAAAACAGGCGATCAGAGTCTCAGACTGAAGGGCTCATAATAGCCAAGTTTTCCACAGTGGACAAAAAAGGGAAAGTGGAAACAATGTAAGACAGCATGCTGAGACACTTGCACAACATAAGACACATTTAATGGACAGAATTAATGGAGCGACTGGAGCCTTAAACGGTGATCAGCCTCTTACAGTCTGGGTCAGACGAATACTTTACACCATGTTTTTAACATGCAAATACCTAAACACCACAGTGGGGTATTCAGGAAATGATCTTCACCTGGTTCTTATTAAAACCTCCATTAATGAGTCTGACTACCAGCTCATATATACAGTATATAGGCCTTGTCCTTGTTTGAAAACACGTATTTTTCTCTCCATTTTGGCCTTCTGTACACACCGAGACACCATTTCTGTCAACAAAGACAGAGCTTTTTGAAGTTGCTCTCCGAATAAATGTGAAAACACCATTTTCATGTTGTTGTGTGGACTGTATTTGAAAATATGAAAACGGCATTGAAGTGCCTGCTCTTTAGTGATGCTAAAGAGAAATGTTCCTTTGTAGATTGTAAAATGTAATTAGTTGAGTTTACTTGAGTACACCGATTGCCTTAAATTTATCAAGTAAATTAGCTCATAATTTTTGAGTTGATAAAACTTGCTACCAATTAGTAGAGCTAACTAGAGGTTACTTGGAAAACTTTAGTACTGGTAACTCAATTTTACAAGTTGAGTACTTAGTTCAGTCAACGTAAAGATTTAAGTACATCAAAAATACTTTTGTTCACATTACATTAGACAAAAATGTGGAAACTGATTGCCTAAAATTTCTCAAGAATGTTTTACTCAAAGTTGTAAGTTGTTAATACAAAGACCTAAAAAGATTGTTGGAACAACGATCACTGTAAATTATCGTGATTTTAATGGTAAAAGACTGTAAAAATGCTAAGGTTAAAAACAGTTAACTGGTTAACGTAAAGTGTCCATACTATCTGGACACATGTCTTTTTAATGCAATCAAACACTGTATTTGAAAGCAAAATTAATTGTATTAACTTGCAAATAAAAAGGCCTCTTAAGACTGTGAAGAAGGTTAAAATAAGTTTCTTGAAACATCTTAAGAACACCAATGTCTCTTTCACATTGACTTTCCACTTGTTTTTAAATAATACTATCTCTAGGAACAAGATGTATTAAAAAAAAAAAAAATTATTAAATATACAACATTTTTTGTATTAAATACATTTAAGTAAATTAAATGAATAATAATAAAAAAACAGATATATAAAATTGCCTTTATACATAATTTAAATTTGGCAGACCTTGCCTTATAATTATTTGATTTTAATGACATAGCCAGCATCTTTTTAGAGTTTATTTAAATTTCAATACAAAATATAATACAACTGTGATTGATGCATTTGATAAGAATAATGATTATTCAGAATATTCCATAGGAGATAATAATGACCTTTAGATTTCCACATATGTATAGAATGTGTTATCGTGTTTTCGTTTTCTAGACATTTTCCTTTAAATACCACATCTTTCACTTAAAAATTATATAATGTCAATATTGCCTAGTTTGCCTATCCCTAGCCCTCTATGGTACACAATATTATTTCTATGAGGAAAAATTTATTTGTGGTGTTTTTCCTGCTTAAAATTGGATACTATAGCAATAGCAATAACAATTTTCATAATTTTTAAAAAACAATATTTTTTTAGTTTGTTGCCTCAAGGCAACATTGTACCACAAAGGACAAATGTAAACTTTTTTCATGTACATTTTCATGTAGAATATATATGAAAAACATCAATTTCATTAACCAGACACCTGAACAAAACATATTTATCCAGTTTTTAATGTATTACACATTTTATATTTAATAAAAAGTTCAAATTCAGCTGTTGCTCTCAGGCATCATTGTACCATTGTGGAAAACTAGTATTACCAAACAATCATATCAAGTTATCATATTCATCTTCATCCTCATCTCCATCTTCGATCTCACCCTCACTCTCTCCCTGCCGGATTGTCATCAACTGCAGTTTTGTTTTATACTTTTGTATATAAGTGCTATAGAACATGTGCAGATCATAATATGTGTAGTTATAGTATGTGAGTTACTTCTTATAAGTGCATTACAAAATCATGCAAAAATGTAAATATATTTAGAGAATTCTAACTCTTTTCCGTACAAATATAATATATTTGTATCCAACCCAGTATGTCTGGTATGACCTTATGCGATTCCATTATGGTAATGTTGCCTTGAGGCAAAACACAGTTTTTTGTTATTTAAACTTAAAACATTTGAGTATACTGTATATACTGTAAAGTTCTTGAAAATACTTCTTTACTTATCAGTGAAGGTGAGTCATATTTTTTGTGGGTTATTAACTGGACAGAAATGAGTGAAAATTTCACTTTTCATTGGAGAAAATATGGAGCCATGTGATGAAACGGGACACAAAATGGACCCCTGTGGGTCATGTGACAAAATTGGCGTTTCATTTTATTAAAAATAAACTAAACTAGAAATGACCTTGAGTTTATTACTAATACATTTTAGAAGTTGTTTTTCTAAATATATTTGTCTGGAGTCAACTGTACCTGCTGACTCCAAATCTCTCTTCATGTCCTATTGAAAGTGAATTAGATGGTAGACATATGCTTTGAGTTTAGCATAACCTGTTAGCGATCAATCTCGCCCGTTCTGTACAAGCTGATTCATGCGTTTTGCCTCATATGTTCCAGTGTGGGGGTCAAATATAACTCATGTAGCAGCATGTGTTTCTTTTGTTTTTGCTATTAAAAGAGAGATTTAGGCGACTTTAGAGCATTGTATATCTCTGTTTTTCTATTTATGTTGTGGATATTGATGTCCACAGGATAGATTAACATCTTGTAGCTTGGTTTAAAGGAATAGCTCAACCAGAAATTTGCTGTATAGGTTTTAAACTAAGCTACTTTTTTTTTCCAGGGAAGAAAGTCTTTTGGGTAACCATTTCTTTGCCCTGTACAAAACTATACACTACCATTCAAAAGCTTGGGGTTTGATCAACAAGTCTGCAATTATTCGATTAAATATTCAGTAAAAATCAGTAACATTGTGAAATATTACAGTTTAAAATAAGTTTTCTATTTGAATATGTGTTAAAATGTAATTTATTCCTGTGAACAAAGCTGAATTTTCAGCATCATTACTCCAGTCTTCAGTGTCACATGATCCTTCAGAAATCATTCTAATATGATGATTTACTGCTCAAGAAACATTTATAATTATTATCAATGTTGAAAACAGTTGTTCAGCTTCATATATGCATCCTTTACTGAATAAACATATTCATTGAACCCACAATTGAACGGTCTAGTGCACACACACACAAAACTAAAATGACGACAGGGAAAGCACAATGTGCAAAGCTAAGAATAACATCCAAAGCAGTGAGACATTTCTGCCTCCGCTCTGTCTGTGATTAAGACCTGCCGTTACGAACATGAATGTAACCGGCTGCTTCCAGCTATTAACAGTTTGGCAGTGATGTATTTGATAAATATTGTGCATCTGTGTTCTGTGAGTGACACAGAGTGTTAGTTATGCTCATGCACACCCTGTACTTTCCCATGTAAAAAACACATCTATGAGATCTTTTATAAAAGTTTTTTTTTTTTACTTTTTAAACTTTTATAAACTTCATCAGTTTGATGACACATGTTGTGCAAATACTCACAATGCAACCAAATAGAGAAAAAGCAAAAAGCACAGATCACAACGGAAAAGGGGAACCCAACAAGTGACGAACCTGGCTGGGACCGCATATTGTTCAATGTCTACTCGTCAGTGGTGTTGTCAATGACCTGGAAAGGTGAGTTTCTTGTTTATTTAAACATCCGGATCTCACAAGCGCTGTGAGTTTTTACAGTGTTTCTGTATTGTTTGTGTTGTGAGTATTTGCAGTGTTTCTGTTTTTGGTTGTGTTGTGAGTATTTGCAGTGTTTCTGTATTTGGTTGTGTTGTGAGTATTTGCAGTGTTTCTGTATTTGGTTGTGTTGTGAGTATTTGCAGTGTTTCTGTTTTTGGTTGTGTTGTGAGTATTTGCAGTGTTTCTGTTTTTGGTTGTGTTGTGTTGTGAGTATTTGCAGTGTTTCTGTATTTGGTTGTGTTGTGAGTATGTGCAGTGTTTCTGTTTTTGGTTGTGTTGTGAGTATTTGCAGTGTTTCTGTTTTTGGTTGTGTTGTGAGTATTTGCAGTGTTTCTGTATTTGAATGCGTTGTGAGTATTTGCAGTGTTTCTGTATTGTTTGTGTTGTGAGTATTTGCAGTGTTTCTGTATTTGGTTGCGTTGTGAGTATTTGCAGTGTTTCTGTATTTGGCTGCATTGTGAGTATTTGCAGTGTTTCTGTATTTGGTTGCGTTGTGAGTATTTGCAGTGTTTCTGTATTTGGTTGCGTTGTGAGTATTTGCAGTGTTTCTGTATTTGGCTGCATTGTGAGTATTTGCAGTGTTTCTGTATTTGGTTGCGAGTATTTGTAGTGTTTCTGTATTTGGTTGTGTTGTGAGTATTTGCAGAGTTTCTGTTTTTGGTTGTGTTGTGAGTATTTGCAGAGTTTCTGTATTTGGTTGTGTTGTGAGTATTTGCAGAGTTTCTGTTTTTGGTTGTGTTGTGAGTATTTGCAGAGTTTCTGTATTTGGTTGTGTTGTGAGTATTTGCAGTGTTTCTGTTTTTGGTTGTGTTGTGAGTATTTGCAGTGTTTCTGTATTTGGTTGTGTTGTGTGAGTATTTGCAGAGTGTCTGTATTTGGTTGCGTTGTGAGTATTTGCAGTGTTTGTGTATTTGAATGCGTTGTGAGTATTTGCAGTGTTTGTGTATTTGAATGCGTTGTGAGTATTTGCAGTGTTTCTGTATTTGGCTGCATTGTGAGTATTTGCAGTGTTTCTGTTTCTGTTTTTGGTTGTGTTGTGAGTATATGCAGTGTTTCTGTATTTGGCTGTGTTGTGAGTATTTGCAGTGTTTCTGTATTTGGTTGTGAGTATTTGTAGTGTTTCTGTATTTGGTTGTGTTGTGAGTATTTGCAGAGTTTCTGTTTTTGGTTGTGTTGTGAGTATTTGCAGTGTTTCTGTATTTGGTTGTGTTGTGAGTATTTGCAGTGGTTCTGTTTTTGGTTGTGTTGTGAGTATTTGCAGAGTTTCTGTATTTGGTTGTGTTGTGAGTATTTGCAGTGTTTCTGTTTTTGGTTGTGTTGTGAGTATTTGCAGTGTTTCTGTATTTGGTTGTGTTTTGTGAGTATTTGCAGAGTTTCTGTATTTGGTTGTGTTGTGAGTATTTGCAGTGTTTCTGTTTTTGGTTGTGTTGTGAGTATTTGCAGTGTTTCTGTATTTGGTTGTGTTGTGTGAGTATTTGCCGAGTGTCTGTATTTGGTTGTGTTGTGAGTATTTGCAGTGTTTCTGTATTTGGTTGTGTTGTGAGTATTTGCAGAGTTTCTGTTTTTGGTTGTGTTGTGAGTATTTGCAGTGTTTCTGTTTTTGGTTGTGTTGTGAGTATTTGCAGTGTTTCTGTTTTTGGTTGTGTTGTGAGTATTTGCAGTGTTTCTGTATTTGGTTGTGTTGTGAGTATGTGCAGTGTTTCTGTTTTTGGTTGTGTTGTGAGTATTTGCAGTGTTTCTGTTTTTGGTTGTGTTGTGAGTATTTGCAGTGTTTCTGTATTTGAATGCGTTGTGAGTATTTGCAGTGTTTCTGTATTGTTTGTGTTGTGAGTATTTGCAGTGTTTCTGTATTTGGTTGCGTTGTGAGTATTTGCAGTGTTTCTGTATTTGGCTGCATTGTGAGTATTTGCAGTGTTTCTGTATTTGGTTGCGTTGTGAGTATTTGCAGTGTTTCTGTATTTGGTTGCGTTGTGAGTATTTGCAGTGTTTCTGTATTTGGCTGCATTGTGAGTATTTGCAGTGTTTCTGTATTTGGTTGCGAGTATTTGTAGTGTTTCTGTATTTGGTTGTGTTGTGAGTATTTGCAGAGTTTCTGTTTTTGGTTGTGTTGTGAGTATTTGCAGAGTTTCTGTATTTGGTTGTGTTGTGAGTATTTGCAGAGTTTCTGTTTTTGGTTGTGTTGTGAGTATTTGCAGAGTTTCTGTTTTTGGTTGTGTTGTGAGTATTTGCAGTGTTTCTGTATTTGGTTGTGTTGTGTGAGTATTTGCAGAGTGTCTGTATTTGGTTGTGTTGTGAGTAGTTGCAGTGTTTCTGTATTTGGTTGTGTTGTGAGTATTTGCAGAGTTTCTGTTTTTGGTTGTGTTGTGAGTATTTGCAGTGTTTCTGTTTTTGGTTGTGTTGTGAGTATTTGCAGTGTTTCTGTTTTTGGTTGTGTTGTGAGTATTTGCAGTGTTTCTGTATTTGGTTGTGTTGTGAGTATGTGCAGTGTTTCTGTTTTTGTTTGTGTTGTGAGTATTTGCAGTGTTTCTGTTTTTGGTTGTGTTGTGAGTATTTGCAGTGTTTCTGTATTTGAATGCGTTGTGAGTATTTGCAGTGTTTCTGTATTGTTTGTGTTGTGAGTATTTGCAGTGTTTCTGTATTTGGTTGCGTTGTGAGTATTTGCAGTGTTTCTGTATTTGGCTGCATTGTGAGTATTTGCAGTGTTTCTGTATTTGGTTGCGTTGTGAGTATTTGCAGTGTTTCTGTATTTGGTTGCGTTGTGAGTATTTGCAGTGTTTCTGTATTTGGCTGCATTGTGAGTATTTGCAGTGTTTCTGTATTTGGTTGCGAGTATTTGTAGTGTTTCTGTATTTGGTTGTGTTGTGAGTATTTGCAGAGTTTCTGTTTTTGGTTGTGTTGTGAGTATTTGCAGAGTTTCTGTATTTGGTTGTGTTGTGAGTATTTGCAGAGTTTCTGTTTTTGGTTGTGTTGTGAGTATTTGCAGAGTTTCTGTATTTGGTTGTGTTGTGAGTATTTGCAGTGTTTCTGTTTTTGGTTGTGTTGTGAGTATTTGCAGTGTTTCTGTATTTGGTTGTGTTGTGTGAGTATTTGCAGAGTGTCTGTATTTGGTTGCGTTGTGAGTATTTGCAGTGTTTGTGTATTTGAATGCGTTGTGAGTATTTGCAGTGTTTGTGTATTTGAATGCGTTGTGAGTATTTGCAGTGTTTCTGTATTTGGCTGCATTGTGAGTATTTGCAGAGTTTCTGTTTTTGGTTGTGTTGTGAGTATTTGCAGTGTTTCTGTTTTTGGTTGTGTTGTGAGTATTTGCAGTGTTTCTGGTTGTGTTGTGAGTATTTGCAGTGTTTCTGTATTTGGTTGTGTTGTGAGTATGTGCAGTGTTTCTGTTTTTGGTTGTGTTGTGAGTATTTGCAGTGTTTCTGTTTTTGGTTGTGTTGTGAGTATTTGCAGTGTTTCTGTATTTGAATGCGTTGTGAGTATTTGCAGTGTTTCTGTATTGTTTGTGTTGTGAGTATTTGCAGTGTTTCTGTATTTGGTTGCGTTGTGAGTATTTGCAGTGTTTCTGTATTTGGCTGCATTGTGAGTATTTGCAGTGTTTCTGTATTTGGTTGCGTTGTGAGTATTTGCAGTGTTTCTGTATTTGGTTGCGTTGTGAGTATTTGCAGTGTTTCTGTATTTGGCTGCATTGTGAGTATTTGCAGTGTTTCTGTATTTGGTTGCGAGTATTTGTAGTGTTTCTGTATTTGGTTGTGTTGTGAGTATTTGCAGAGTTTCTGTTTTTGGTTGTGTTGTGAGTATTTGCAGAGTTTCTGTATTTGGTTGTGTTGTGAGTATTTGCAGAGTTTCTGTTTTTGGTTGTGTTGTGAGTATTTGCAGAGTTTCTGTATTTGGTTGTGTTGTGAGTATTTGCAGTGTTTCTGTTTTTGGTTGTGTTGTGAGTATTTGCAGTGTTTCTGTATTTGGTTGTGTTGTGTGAGTATTTGCAGAGTGTCTGTATTTGGTTGCGTTGTGAGTATTTGCAGTGTTTGTGTATTTGAATGCGTTGTGAGTATTTGCAGTGTTTGTGTATTTGAATGCGTTGTGAGTATTTGCAGTGTTTCTGTATTTGGCTGCATTGTGAGTATTTGCAGTGTTTCTGTTTTTGGTTGTGTTGTGAGTATATGCAGTGTTTCTGTATTTGGCTGTGTTGTGAGTATTTGCAGTGTTTCTGTATTTGGTTGTGAGTATTTGTAGTGTTTCTGTATTTGGTTGTGTTGTGAGTATTTGCAGAGTTTCTGTTTTTGGTTGTGTTGTGAGTATTTGCAGTGTTTCTGTATTTGGTTGTGTTGTGAGTATTTGCAGTGGTTCTGTTTTTGGTTGTGTTGTGAGTATTTGCAGAGTTTCTGTATTTGGTTGTGTTGTGAGTATTTGCAGTGTTTCTGTTTTTGGTTGTGTTGTGAGTATTTGCAGTGTTTCTGTATTTGGTTGTTTTTTGTGAGTATTTGCAGAGTTTCTGTATTTGGTTGTGTTGTGAGTATTTGCAGTGTTTCTGTTTTTGGTTGTGTTGTGAGTATTTGCAGTGTTTCTGTATTTGGTTGTGTTGTGTGAGTATTTGCAGAGTGTCTGTATTTGGTTGTGTTGTGAGTATTTGCAGTGTTTCTGTATTTGGTTGTGTTGTGAGTATTTGCAGAGTTTCTGTTTTTGGTTGTGTTGTGAGTATTTGCAGTGTTTCTGTATTTGGTTGTGTTGTGAGTATTAGCAGTGTTTCTGTTTTTGGTTGTGTTGTGAGTATTTGCAGTGTTTCTGTATTTGGTTGTGTTTTGTGAGTATTTGCAGTGTTTCTGTATTTGGTTGTGTTGTGTGAGTATTTGCAGAGTGTCTGTATTTGGTTGTGTTGTGAGTATTTGCAGTGTTTCTGTATTTGGTTGTGTTGTGAGTATTTGCAGTGTTTCTGTTTTTGGCTGCGTTATGAGTATTTGCAGTGTTTCTGTATTTGGTTGTGTTGTGAGTATTTGCAGTGTTTCTGTATTTGGCTGCGTTATGAGTATTTGCAGTGTTTCTGTATTTGGTTGCGTTGTGAGTATTTGCAGTGTTTCTTTATTTGGTTGCGTTGTGAGTATTTGCAGTGTTTCTGTATTTGGTTGCGTTGTGAGTATTTGCAGTGTTTCTGTATTTGGCTGCGTTGTGAGTATTTGCAGTGTTTCTGTATTTGGCTGCGTTGTGAGCATTTGCAGTGTTTCTGTATTTGGCTGCGTTATGAGTATTTGGAGTGTTTCTGTATTTGGTTGCGTTGTGAGTATTTGCAGTGTTTCTGTATTTGGTTGCGTTGTGAGTATTTGCAGTGTTTCTGTATTTGGTTGCGTTGTGAGTATTCGCAGTGTTTCTGTATTTGGTTGCGTTGTGAGTATTTGCAGTGTTTCTGTATTTGGTTGCGTTGTGAGAATTTGCAGTGTTTCTGTATTTGGTTGCATTGTGAGTATTTGCAGTGTTTCTGTATTTGGTTGCGTTGTGAGTATTTGCAGTGTTTCTGTATTTGGTTGCGTTGTGAGTATTTGCAATGTTTCTGTATTTGGCTGCATTGTGAGTATTTGCAGTGTTCAGTTTAACAAACCAAAATAAAAGTTTAGTTTAACAAAGTAATTGTGACAGGATTAATGTTGTACAGAAGAGCTACGTTTCAATATAATAATAATATATGAATTTAATTTATACAGTGAAGAATATGCAGTAGAGCCCTGCATTTCTGCCCGAGCCCGACGGGCCCCGACTTTGTTTACTCCCCTAGGTTCGGGCTTCGGGCCAATTTTCACGCCATACCTCAAACGCGGGCCGGGCTTAGGGGCTTTTTCCTTCCTTTTATATTTTAGACATTCATTAATTAAAAGAAACAATGAGATGTGCTGCGCTGGTGGAAACAACATGAGACCATGATACTGCGGCTGTCAAGGCTTGCACAGTGTTTAGAGTATGGCGCGGGGCTGGCGCTATGCAGCGCATCGCCGCAAATGAGTCAAGCAAGCCAACACGCAAACGGTCGCAAGTGAAACTGAAAATAGGCTACGTCTTAGATGCTCAAAAACACAATCAGACTAAATGCTCTTACCAGTGCTTAGGTCGCTCTTTCTCATATTGCGGTCTTTGATCTTGAAATGAGCTGATGAATAGGCCTACCTATAACGCAGCTCATATCTGTTGCTTTCGTTGACGTGAACTCTGTTAAATGTGCATATAGCACGGGAATTGAAGATCGAATTTATATTCATTTTGTAGAGAGGTGTAAGGTAAGACAACCAGCATGTTTTTTATATTTTTTTTTATTTGTTTTGATTGTGTAGCCCGTTATGTTTGCATGCGCCGTTGCGAGCATTTGCAGCACGTGTTGTCAAACTGATGAAGGTGTTTTTTTTAATTTGCTGCAGTTTTGCATGCTTGTATTTACATGCTTTTTTCAGTTGCAGAGCGTTGTGCTCTCTCTGCCATCCTACAATCGAATGTTTATTTGCAATATATATGCATGTTTACAGTAGATAGTGGATGAAGATCAATAATCAAGTGCTTATCGTACATGTGAACTCATTCAATAGTGTTTAAAAAGCACTTAGTAACTGTTTGTGAAATCTACGAGCAATTTCTGAGTGAAAACTGTTTCTACACAATTTCTAGACAACTGTTGATTTCTTTGTTTTTCAGTCTTGATTTTGTTTTTGGCTCTACTAACGTTACAGGGAGTTCAGAAACAGTGACACACTAAAGAAATGTTAAAAAGCCTAATATGTCCTCTTTAACATGTTTTAGTCACTACATCATACTTCAATTTGTTATTTTATAGTTTTGATGACTTTTACTATTATTCTCAAATGTGGAAAATAGTCATAATAAAGAAAGGGGTGTGTCTGAACGCCTGTTCTATGTTTTTATGCGTTTTCTGGCCTAAGTTTTGTGGACGGATCTCATTTCCTCGGCTGGACGTCTTAACAAATACATCTACCAGGTTATGTAACAGCCAGTCACCCCGAGACTCTAGGAAAGACCTTGTCCGCCCAATACTTGATGTGATGTAACCATGTGGCTGAGATGTGTCCACAGGCATCTCATTCAATAAATGAACATTTAAACATTGCTTTATGTCACAAACTGGCATTTAAGAATAAAATGAAGAGGAAACAATGACGAATGAAAAGCCAAATGGTACTAATATCCCAAGACCGCTGTGTTATATTACACTCGGTCAGATCATCTGGTGGTGATATTCAGATGGGAATGATGTTTCATGGGGGAAAAATGTCTAGAGCATATGACGTCTTTATTTAACAATCAAAAACTTTAGGGCTGCAATCACTACAAATGTTGTAGACGTTCACCTCTGGCCTTGGAACGAGAATAAAACGTTATTAAATGGCAAGAGAGGCTGAACGGTTACAGATTGTCTTGGAAACATCACCAACAACATCCAGATTAAGTTTTACGAACATGGAAACCTATAGATTTGGTTACACAGCTCAGGAGTAAATGCTTAGAAACGATACACACAGCGAACTTACATTATGACTGGAAAACTCCAGTTGGCTCGCCGTGTCGTGTGACTAGACCTCACGGGGTTTTACAATGTGAACATGTACTTCAACAAGCAGCATTTATAATGTAGGACTCTGAGCAGTTCAAGGAGGATGATAAATCCACACCCATATGCTCATTATATGTCTAATATTCACAACAGACCCTAAATGTGCTCTCAGACTGTCTGGCCTTTCTTAAGTGCCATAAGAAGGTCTCACAGCTGTTGCTGACAGTGAATAAACCAAATCATGCCTTAATTAGAGGAGTTAATGATTATGTAGTGATTTAATTCTTTAAACTAATCTACTATTGTTTGTTCAACATATGAGCAGAGGGCCAAAACTAATTATGATTCATGGTAAATTAAACCCCTAAACCTAACATCATATGATCCGAAAGTTTATTATCTCTGATTAAATATTTCCCATAAGGATACATTTAAGGAATTTCAACCCAAAAAATGACGCACACACGCATTCGCGCGCACACATTGTTTTGCTATCGAAGTGAGGATATTCCATAGGTGTAATGGTTTTTATACTGTACAAACTGAACATTCTATCCCCTTACACTACCCTTAAACCTACCCATCACACACACACACTCACTCACTCACTCACTCACTCACTCACTCACTCACTCACTCACTCACTCACTCACTCACTCACTCACTCACTCACTCACTCACTCACTCACTCACTCACTCACTCACTCACTCACTCACTCACTCACTCACTCACTCACTCACTCACTCACTCACTCACTCACTCACTCACTCACTCACTCACTCACTCACTCACTCACTCACTCACTCACTCACTCACTCACTCACTCACTCACTCACTCACTCACTCACTCACTCACTCACTCACTCACTCACTCACTCACTCACTCACTCACTCACTCACTCACTCACTCACTCACTCACTCACTCACTCACTCACTCACTCACTCACTCACTCACTCACTCACTCACTCACTCACTCACTCACTCACTCACTCACTCACTCACTCACTCACTCACTCACTCACTCACTCACTCACTCACTCACTCACTCACTCACTCACTCACTCACTCACACACACACACACACACACACACACACACACACACACACACACACACACACACACACACACACACACACACACACACACACACACACACACACACACACACACACACACACACACACACACACACACACACACACACACACACACACACACACCCCTAAACCTACCCATCAGAGGAAACATTTTGCCTTTTTAATTTTTCATTTCAATTTTGAATCCTCTCGTTAGCAGTGGCTGTTTGGATTGGTGGTTCTTCTGATTAGAAAAAAAAGCCTTTAAATAATCAGTCATATTAGTCATATTTCCATGAGAGTGAATGTATTCAAAACACTGATTCCATGATTCATTTGAGTAATAGATCACTGAATCAGTGTACTGCATTCACTGCAATGGATGAACTGAAACATGGAAATGGATCAAACTTCCCAACTCCATCAGCATTTGATTTCAAATCAGATATGCTACTAAAAAATCTTGTTCTCAGAGCTTGATGCTATGAAGTAAAAAGCTAAAAAGCTAAAAAATCTAAGCAGTGTTCAAGAGGAAATGGGTTAATTTTATAATGGCAACAAAATGATCCTAGTTCAGTCCAGTCTTAAAACTGTAAACCCTGGCGATGGAGCTTGAGAAGGTTGAGAAATCAGCTGCTCAAAGCCTCCAGTTAATCTGTGTGTTTTCTGGGCTCAGTGACCGACGTCTCCATGTGGTGGTGTTTTTGCTATGTTGAGATTACGAGGGATCCGTTGAGAGCCATTATGTGCTGTTTGTTTTCTCAGCCCACGTTAGAGCCCATTCCAGTTCCCTTTGCCCTTTAAATGATTCAAAGAGGACGGGCCCCCTCGGCCCCTCAAAGCCCTTCATTAACTCTAACATCAGGGGCCAGTGACCTCATTCAGCCAGTCTAGAGCATTCAGATGGGACAACATGATGGATGCTGGGGGGAAAATGGCTAATATTTCTTCTGTAAGCTACATATAGGCTATGTTCAAAAGTTTGGGGTCAGTAAAGGTCAGTTCACACCAAGAACGATAGATATATAAGCGGCAGCAGACGATATTGTTATGTTTATTATAAGCGTGCAATGCAGTTTTGTCTTCTGCCACTTTATATGCTCAAGCTCTTCAAAGCAGGATTGATTCTGATTGGCTGTCAATGTTTTTATCGTTCACAAGCGGGGAAAAATGAATAAAAAAATCCTGGAAAACGATCTAGTTTCCACAAAAATATGAAGCAGCACAACTATTTTCAACATTGTAATCATAAATGTTTCTTGAGCAGCAAATCATCGTATTAGAATAAATTGATCAAATGTGACAGAAAAGACATTTTAAAATGTTTACAAAAGATTTATATTTTAAATAAATGTTATTTTTTTTTAAATTTCTATTCATCAAAGAATTATGAAATCCTTATTAAAATAAGAAGCAGCACAACTGTTTTCAACATTGATAATATTCATATATATCATATCAGAATGATTTCTGATTGGAGTAATGATGCTGAAAATTCAGCTTTGATCACAGGAATAAATTACATTTTACTATGCATTCAAAAAAAAATTAATAATATTTCACAATTTCAAATGTATTTTTGATCAAATAAATCAGCCTTGGTGAGCAGAAGAGACTTACAGACCACAAACCTTTGAATGCAAGCTGGGCCTCATGTGAAAGAAACGAAATGAATAAAAACATATAAATAAACTGTAGAAATGATCACATTTAGACACCACCGGCTGTCTTACCTGCAAGATCTTCTTTGGATGTGGCCATGCGTGGGGAGCTGTTCCCTGGTTCAATTTTTAGAGACAGTCTGTAATGGAAAGAACAAGCAAAAGTCTCACAAAAAACACTCAAGTTCCATGAAGCTTCAGGCTGGTGTATTTAATATTTCAAAACCAACTTATGTCTGGCTGAGGGTACAGACTTTGAGCATGAATTTAGTTGAATAGGATCTGCTATAAAAACCCAAAATAAGACGTGTTAGTGAAATCATTATTTTACCCTCAACCAACAGTGCAACCTTATAAGCACTCATACTTTTAAGTGTAAAAGATGTCACTTTGAATTTAAAGAAAGCATATCATGGAAAACAGGATTGTTCTCGCTCTTTTATATTAAAGACTATGCTGTAGTATAGACATTGAAAAAAGAACATTTCTTGATTATGATGATTGACATCAAAACTACAAGCTCATTAACATATGACCAGTTACATTTACATATTAACACCTAGTCAGTGTTCAGCTTGACCCGGCCTAATGAGTAGCGTCTCCGATTTCTTCACTTGCAAAAACAACAGATCTAACACCACTTCATCTTTCCAAATGACTTCCCTATAAAAGCCTCTTACAGGCCTCTGAGGTGAACACAGTTCACGCTCACATTTGGCTTTACTAGTCATGTACTTGACCTGGAGGAGACCTTGAGAAACCCAAACGGGATCTGCTGGGCCGATAACATTTCACGTTTTTATAGGGGAACAGAAGGGACTCATTGTTAACAATCCAATAAACTGAACTGTAATCTCTTATTTCCACACCATCAACTACGATTCACAGAATATGAATACAAAAGTAGCCTTTTTAATAGTGTTTTGGCACAATGTAAAGTGAGCTTTTGAAAGAAATGTTCAAAATAAACACACCATGCAGCGAATACGTTTCTGTAGCTCAAACAGAAGATCATGGCACTAGCAACGCCAAGGTCAGGGGTTTGATTCCCAGTGAATGCATGCTTTTGACACGCCGCTAACATCCAGTGTAGGCAAATGTCAGCCGTTAAGAGAATGAATGCTAATGGGCGTGGCCTATGGTGTGATGATGTTTAACTATTGGTCGATGTCTTGCTCTTGAGGCGGGCATATGCAAATGTATTTGCACGTGTGACGTCACAGATCCCGCAATATCAAACGAGCCATTTTTGGAGCTTGACTTAAATAAAAGCTTTGTTTATAATGAGGAGTGGTGTCAAAAGATCAAGAAAAATATGATTTCTCATGTCACTGCGCTGAAATAAAATAAAAAATTGTTACGTAAATCTATTTTATTAAATTTAGTTATTCTATCCACAGGAACTGCAGCCAATACAGAACAATTGCAACTTTACCACCCCAACATGTATAATGAAGTTAAAATAATAATAATTAAATAAATAAAACAATTTATGTACAAAAAAAAATTATATTAATTTAACATAAGAAAATTACTTAAATGATTAGTACAGTCTCTGTTATTACAGTCTCTCATCATCTTGAATGCAGCTATTGGATATTTTGTGACATTTATGACCGAACGAGATGAATCAAATCATTGAATATTTTCAGACGGCTTTGACCACCTTAACACATCTTCAGAAATGACATCCATAAAACTTCATCCAGGAAAATTAACACCATGGACACACAAAAAATAAATAACACAAGACAGATTGCCTCTTTTGATAGCCAAAGAACAAAATGAAACCGCCAAAAACAGCAACTCAACAACCTAGAACAGTGTTCTGGGGATTTGTGAAAGAAAAGATCAGATTCTTTTAGAATAACACACTGTTTTTAAGGAAGTTGAAATATTCAGAGTCAGATCACCAGTGGGTGTGGAGAATTCCCTGGAGAAGCGCTAATGACAGCGATCAATCATTCTGCTGTAATTTGCATTTAACAGCATTTCTCAGTAACGAAAATAAAAATCTTTAGTGATGAGACTTAACAGAGGTTGAGAGTTCAGAGAGCAGAAAATGTAAAACTGTTCCAAACCTTAACAAGACTACATTTTTAGGCCTCAAAGACGAGCTTCAGATGCAATGGCTGTTTCCAAACGGTAGGCAAAATGACGCTGCCTCAACAAATTCTAAAGCAGCACCACATGTATCGCTGCAGATAAGCCAATCCCAGAATGCACTGCGACAAGCTCAGTGAACTTCTGTCAGTACTGCAGAGTAGCACTAAAATGAGCTAATGCAAACTAAACATGTCTAATAAAAAGGGATTATTTCAACCATGTTTATCAGTGGATATGCACAAAACATGCATCTGCATCACATTTACACAACCTAATAAGAATTTTTGGTAACACTTTAGTTTAGGGTCCAATTCTCACTATTAACTAGTTGCGTATTTGCATGCATCTTACTATGATATTGGCTGTTTATTAGTACTCATAAGCACATATTAATGCCTTATTCTGCATGATCATATTCTACATCCATTAATCCTACCCAATACCTAAACTTAACAACAAGCTTACTTACTATTAATAAGCAGTAATTAGGAGTTTGAGGCAATAGTCGTAGTTAATAGTTAATAGTAATAATGAGGAACCTAAACTAAAAGTGTGACTGAATTAAGCATAGTATTGAGCAAATGATTAATGTTCATAAAGCTCTGCTTTAAACCATACAGCACTACAAAAGTAACTTCTATAAAAAATGTTTTTCCTAATTTTGTTACACTGTTGTTATACAGTGCACCCGGAAGGTACTCACAGCGCTTCACTTTTCCCACATTTTATATTACAGCCTTATTCCAAAATGGATTAAATGAATTATTTTCCTCAAAATTCTACAAACAATACCCCATAATGGCAACGTGAAAGAAGTTTGTTTGAAATCTTTGCAAATTTATAAAAAAACAAACAAACAAACAAACAAAAAATCACATGTACAAGTATTTACAGACTCTGCTCAATACTTTGTTGAAACACCTTTGGTACCAATTGCAGCCTCAAGTCTTTTTGAGTAGAGTAGCTCTCAAGCTTGGCACACCTATTTTTGGCCAGTTTCTCCCATT
Organism: Gobio gobio; assembly: GCF_949357685.1. Classification (NCBI taxonomy): domain Eukaryota; kingdom Metazoa; phylum Chordata; class Actinopteri; order Cypriniformes; family Gobionidae; genus Gobio; species Gobio gobio. The sequence goes on along the minus strand of NC_137100.1, from coordinate 63,523,854 downwards.
CTTCTTTGCAGGACCTCTCAAGCTCCATCAGGTTGGATGGGGAGCGTCGGTGCACAGCCATTTTCAGATCTCTCCAGAGATGTTCAAACGGGTTCAAGTCTGGGCTCTGGCTGGGCCACTCAAGGACATTCACAGAGTTGTCCCGTAGCCACTGCTTTGTAATCTTGGCTGTGTGCTTAGGGTCGTTGTCCTGTTGGAAGATGAACCTTCGCCCGAGTATGAGGTCCAGAGCGCTCTGGAGTAGGTTTTCATCAAGGATGTCTCTGTGCATTGCTGCATTCATCGTTCCCTCGATCCTGACCAGTCTCCCAGTTCCTGCCGCTGAAAATCATCCCCACAGCATGATGCTGCCACCACCATGCTTCACTGTAGGGATGGTATTGGCCAGTGCCTGGTTTCCTCCAGACATGACGCTTGCCATTCAGGCCAAAGAGTTCAATCTTTGTTTTATCAGACCAGAGAATTTTGTTTCTCATGGTCTGAGAGTCCTTCAAGGTGCCTTTTGGCAAACTCCAGGCCGACTGTCATGTGCCTTTTACTGAGGAGTAGCTTCAGTCTCGCCACTCTCCCATACAGGCCTGATTGGTGGGGTGCTGCAGAGATGGTTGTTCTTCTGGAAGGTTCTCCTTCCTCCACAGAGAAATGCTAGAGCTCTGTCAGTGTGACCATCAGTTTCTTGGCCACCTCCCTGACTAAAGCCCTTTGCCCAGATCGCTCAGTTTGGCTGGGCGGCCAGCTCTAGGAAGAGTCCTGGTGGTTCCAAACTTCTTCCATTTACAGATGATGGAGGCCACTGCGCTCATTGGGACCGTCAATGCTGCAGAAATGTTTCTGTACCCTTCCCCAGATCTGTGTCTCAGAGGTCTACAGACAATTCTTTGGACTTCATTGCTTGGTTTGTGCTCTGACATGCACTGTTAACTAAGGGCGTTTTCACACCTACCTTGTTTGGTCCGGATTTTCGGACTTTTCAGTTTGGTCCGAATCAAAATTGCAGGTGTGAAACCTCCCCCATACCACGATCCGGACCAAACAGACGAAATTTGGTCCGACGAAAAGAGGTAGTCTCGGTCCGGATCAAACTGAACAAAGGTTCGGTTCGTTTCTAGTGTGAAAGCATTTTCTGTATGGTTCGGACTTTCAGACCATTTACAGGAAGTTCCTGTTTATGTTTAAATATTATAACGTTATTTTTAAATTCAATCTAGGCTACATTGATTATGAAAAGTGAAAATATGCGCAATATGTCAGTAGACAAAGTCAGAAATAATTTTGAACGAAATTTTGTATGATTTTGCTTAGAAAGCATTTCTTTAATGGGAATTTCGTTTTGTATAAATTATATCTTAATTTTAATCAACTTTTAAGAAGATAATTGTCTGGATTTAATAAATAAGAAGCAAATAGTCTCTAGCAGACAATAATCACGGGAGCGATCACATGCTTTACACATGAACTTGAGCGCGTCTCAAATAAACCGAAACTCAGCAGCTACTTGCCTCACAAACATGAGAAATATGTGTATATAAAGCTTGAAATGTCCACTTTTAAACGTAACGAATAAAAAAATAGTAAAGTAATGCGCACTGTTCAATAGTGGCAACCATGATATGCGTCCGTTCATTCAACTTGTCAAAGACGCTGATGTCAGACGCACGTCCGTTTACAAACCAATCAATGTCCAGATGAAGCCCACATAGATGATGACGAGTGGACGCAAGTGCGTCATGTAAAGCTCTTTAGTGCGCTGCAATGTGAAACCAAACCAAAACTAACCGAATATATAAAAAGTATCAAAACATGAACTTCGGTTCGGACCTTGGTGCGGACTTTCAGGTGTGAAAACGCCCTAAGGGACCTTATATAGACAGGTGTGTGCCTTTCCAAAGCATGTCCAATCAACTGAATTTACCACAGGTGGACTCCAATCAAGTTGTAGAAACATCTCAAGGATGATCAGTGGAAACAGCACCTGAGCTCAATTTTGAGTGTCATGGCAAAGGCTGTGAATACTTATGTACATGTGATTTTTTTCCTTTTTGATTTTTTAATACATTTGCAAATATTTCAAACTGACTTCTTTCACGTTGTCATTATGGGGTATTGTGCAACAACAAAAAAATTGCATAGGTAAAAAAAAATACGATTTAACAAGAAAATTACATAACAGTTATCAGTACAATATGTGTTATTGTTTATAACAATAAATACATAAACTTCACATTAGTGATTTGCTCACAGTCATCCTTATTTAACATCCCACATTATCTACTCGTTAACAAATTGTATAAAAGGGATCTTATTGATTTCTTTAATTAAATGGCAACACTTCACAATATGATATCATTAGTCAACATTAGTAAACTACTTTAGTTTTCAAGAACTAAGAATGAACAAAACTTCTACCGCATTTATTAATCTTACTGCTAATTTCAACATTTACTAATACATTAAGGAAATCAAAAGTTGTATTGTTAACATTACTTCATGCACTGTAAACTAACATGAACAAGCAATGAACGACTATTTTTATTAACTAACATTAACAAATACAGTAATAAATGTTTTGCTCATTATTAGTTTGTGTTAACAAATAATACTTTATTGTAGAGTTACCAATTAAATATGTACTTTTTCCAAGATTTTCCAAGATTACAACACATTTCTTCAAACTATTAAAAGGAGGAAAGTCTGCATGCTAAAGCATAAACATGTTTAGTCTGTATTAATGATAAATCTATAAGCATTTACAAATACACTCTTAAAAAAAGTTATTTTATTGGCATTGAGGGTTCCATGAAGAATCTTTAACATCCATTGCACAAAATGTTCTTTTTAGTGGAAAAAGGTTCTTAAGATTTATAATAAAAATGTACTAATAATAAATACATAATTTTAAGAATATTAACTGAAAGGTAGGAACCAATTACCGCTGTGAAAACCCCATTTGGGAAGCTTTATTTTCAAGCGTGTACATTTACATGGTAAATGTGCAAAACTTCTACACATTAGAAATAATTCCGGACTGCTCATTCTGCAGCCTCTGTGTCTGGTGGGCGAAGTTCATTTTCCACCCTGGTGCATGTGTAGTGTTTCCAGACCGGTGGACCTGCGATGCTAAAGCCCTAGAGCCACACGCTTCTTTCATGTTCACAACCCATCCAGAATACTGGCACTGGAACAGAAAGTGAGATGGCCTGTGGTGATGAGGAAGGCTGGGGTTTGTCGGGCCAGGATACAGCCAGTAGGATGATGTCAATTCTGGATGAACTTCAATAGCCAACCCTACGGTTTCCATGCGTTCGGGTCGTAACGGGGTCACAGACGAAACGTCACCATGGAGACCACATGAGAACCGCCGACAATCATCACGATCCACTTGCACTTTTTATCTCTTTCTGGAGATTTGGACTTTAGCCCATCTCACCCGCAATAAAACAGCCCTGAGCTGTGCAAAAAACACCCTGGAGACTTCAGATAGAGCAAACCACAAATAACACTCATGACAGATGCTCAGAGTTCCTTTGCTGTATAAACAGAGCTGGATCAGCCACTAAAATGTATTATTACAGGGCTCAACAATAAGGAAGACCTGATGGCTTGAATAAGGTCAGATGACAGAAGGGTCACAGCGAGTGCTGCACTGTAACTACAACTAATGTTGAATACGTACTTGTGTTTTTTGATGCCTAAACTTCAGACAACGCACAACTAAATTGTATAACGTTGTATTGAACCGCAATGTATTGAACGTTGTTGTGGCAAGTTGCTTAAAAACAACATCAAGGTAATGCTATCTTACTGACAAGGTTTTGTTGAAATTACAAGAATTACTTAGTTTGGAAGTTAAATCAGGACTGTTTTCCTACTCGTATAAAATATAAAAATACATACAATCATCGGCCACTTTATTAGGTACACATGTTCAGCTCATTTATTCAAATATCTAATCATCCAATCACATGCAACTCAATGCATTTAGGCATGTAGACATGAGCAAGAGGATCTGCTGCAGTTCAAAGTCGGGCTGGTCTGAGTATTTTCAGAACCTCAAAAAAGCTGAATGGCCAGACTGGTTCAGCTGATAGAAAGGCAACAGTAACTCAAATAAGCTTTCATTACAATCAAGATCTGTAGAAGAGCATCTCTGAATGCTCAACACGTCCAACCTTGAAGCAGATGAGCTCCAGCAGCTGAAGACACACCGGTGCCACTTCCGTCAGCTGAGAACAGCAAACTGAAGCTACAATTCACACGCGCTCATCAAAACTGGACAATAGAAGATTGGAAAACTTTTGCCTGGTCTGATGAGTCTGGATTTCTGCTGTGACATTCAGATGGAAGTATTCTGGAATCTCGTATCAGTGGTTCAGACTGCTGGTGCTGCAATGGTATAATGGGAATTTTCTCGGCACACTTTGGGGCCACACTTTAGTACCAATTGAGCATTGTTTAAACACCACAGCTGACCTGAGTATTGTTTCTGATCATGTCCATCCCTACGGTGTACTCATCTTCTGATGACTACTTATAGCAAGATAACACACCACAAAGCTCAAATCATCTCAAACTGGTTTCTCAAACATCTCAGTGAGTTCACTAAACTCAAACGGCCTCCACAGTCTCCAGATCTCAATCCAATAGAGCAGCTTTGAGATGTGGAGGAACAGGAGATTCACATCATGGATGTGCAGCCGACAAATCTGCAGAAACTGAGTGATGCGGTCATGAAAATATGGACCAGAATCTCTGAAGAATGTTTCCAGCACCTTGTTGAATCTGTGCCATGAAGAATTAAGGCATTTCTGAAGCCAAAAGTGTCCAACCCGCTACTTGCAAGTGTACCTAATAAAGTGGCCTAACTGTAAAAACCTAACTTTAAGTGCAAAATATAAACATGTTTAAAATATAAAAATGCATATATAAAAAAAAAAAAAAAAAAAAAAAAAAAAAAAAATTGTATAAAGCACTAAATGGTTTGGCTCCCCAGTACTTGAGCGAGCTCTTAACACATTATACTCTTTCACGTCTACTGCGGTCTCAAAATTCTGGCCAGTTGATAACACCTAGAATATCAAAATCAACTGCAGGCGGTTTATCCTTTTCCTATTTAGCACCCAAACTCTGGAACAGTCTTCCTAGCAGTGTTCGGGAAGCAGACACACTCTGTCAGTTTAAATCTAGACTAAAAACACATCTCTTTACTATGGCATAAACATAAAACATTTTTAATTTATATTATTCAAATCAGTTAAATGATTGTTAGGCTGCATTAACTAGGTCAGCCGGAACCGGGAACACTTCTCATTACACCTGATGTACTCGTTACATCATAAAAAGAATGGCATCTACGCTAATGTTAGTCTCTCTCGGTTTACTGCAGTCAGCCGGATCCGGGCCGTATCCAGATCAGATGGTGGACCTGCGCCTAGACATGACCAAAGCATCCCTGAAGTGTCTGCAGAGGCCGTGTCAATTAGACTCCCCCTGAAATTGCCTCATCGACACGGCATCCTCTATAAACCCGTCTTCGACATGATGACTAGGATCTTTTCACGAGCTACTCCCTCTAACCCTTGGTTATCTGATGTTATTCGTGAACATCGGACGACACTCAGGGCAGCAGAGAGGAAATGGCATAAATCAAATCACCCATCAGATCTAGCTAAGTATAAGTCTTTGCTCTCATCCTTCTCGAATGAAGTACATGCAGCTAAATATTCTTATTTCCAATACAAAATCAGCAGCACCTCAAACTCACGCACACTATTCAGAACATTCAACTCTCTGCTCTGCCCTCCTCCTCCACCCCCCACCACCTCCCTATCTCCAGACGACTTTGCACAATTCTTCACAAACAAAACAACAACTATCAGCAATCAGTTCTCACCCCCACACACTGTGGATTTTAGATTAGCCACTTCCACGACCGAACATACTCTCTCCTCATTTTCCACACTCACTGAGGCCGAAGTATCTAAACTTCTCCTCTCCAGCCATCCTACCACCTGTCCTCTCGATCCCATTCCCTCACACCTCCTTCAAGCCATCTCTCCTACTCTCCTTCCTGCACTCACACACATCATCAACACATCGCTCTGCACTGGCACTTTCCCTACCACTTTCAAGCAGGCTCGGGTAACTCCACTGCTTAAGAAACCCACTTTAAACGCATCACTCATAGATAACTACAGACCTGTCTCTCTCCTGCCATTCATAGCAAAAACTCTTGAACGAGTTGTTTTCAACCAGGTTTCATCCTTCCTCTCACAGAATAACCAGCTGGACTCGAACCAATCCGGTTTCAAAAGGGGCCACTCCACAGAGACTGCATTACTGTCGGTCACCGAAGCCCTGCGGATAGCTAAAGCTGAGTCCAAATCATCAGTCCTTGTCCTCCTTGATCTATCTGCTGCCTTTGACACGGTAAATCATCAAATTCTTCTGTCCACCCTCTCATCACTGGGCATCACAGGGACTCCGCTCCATTGGTTTGAATCTTATCTCACAGGTAGGTCCTTCAAGGTTGCCTGGAGAGGAGAGGAATCCCAAGCGCATCAACTGACCACGGGGGTTCCTCAGGGCTCAGTGCTTGGACCGCTCCTTTTCTCCATTTACACTACTTCATTAGGTCCCATCATACAGGCACATGGCTTCTCATATCACTGCTATGCTGATGACACTCAGCTCTACCTTTCATTCCAACCAGACGACCCCACAGTAGCTGCACGAATCTCCAGCTGTCTGGCTGACATCTCTGCATGGATGAGTAAAAATCACCTACAGCTCAACCTGGCAAAGACTGAGTTCCTCATCTTTCCCGCCAGTCCCACTATGCAACATGACTTCACCATCCAGCTAGGTGCATCCCTGATCTCCCCTTCAAAATCAGTCAGAAATCTTGGAGTTACATTTGATGACCAGTTGTCCTTCAGAGAACACATTGCTAAGACAGTTCGCTCTTGCAGGTTTGCGCTCTACAACATCAGGAAGATCAGACCGTTCCTAACAGAACACGCAACACAGCTTCTTGTCCAGGCCCTGGTTATTTCTAGACTTGACTACTGCAATGCGCTTCTGGCTGGACTCCCCTCTTGTGCGATCCAAACACTTCGAATGATCCAGAATGCAGCGGCACGTCTGGTCTTCAACGAGCCCAAAAGGACCCACGTCACACCACTCTTCATCTCTCTACACTGGCTACCACTCGCTGCTCGCATCAAGTTTAAGTCGCTGACGCTTGCCTACAGAGCCACCACGCGCTCAGCTCCTGCATACTTTGACTCGATTCTACGTCGCCACACCCCCACCAGAAGCCTTCGTTCAGCTAAGGAGCGAAGGCTTGTGGTACCATCACAGAGAGGCAAAAAATCCCTCTCCAGAACATTTTCATTCAACGTTCCCAGCTGGTGGAATGATCTGCCCACTGCCATCTGAAATGCGGATTCATTGACAACATTCAAAAGTCAACTAAAAACTCATCTCTTCCGTGAGCACTTAACCTCCTATAAAAAAAAAAAAAAAAAAAAAACCTTTCCTTTCCTCTTTTCCTCCTCTTTCCCGCCCTACTCTAGCCTGTGCTACACTGAGAAATGTACACGGACCAAGTATTTCAGGCACTTGTTGCGCTCACTCGACTCTTCACGACCAATCGCTTATTGTACCCCCAAGTTGTAAGTCGCTTTGGATAAAAGCGTCTGCTAAATGCATAAATGTCTTTTAGAATATTCCTATCTACAAATTGCCTCATCAACACAACATCCTCAATAAACCCATCTCTGGCGCGATGACTCCGATCTTTCGAATATTCCTATCTAAAAATTGCCTCACCGACACAGCATCCTCAATAAACCCATCTCTGGCGCGATGACTCCGATCTTTCGAATATTCCTATCTAAAAATTGCCTCACCGACACAGCATCCTCAATAAACCGTCTCCGGCATGATGACTCCGATCTTTCAAATATTCCTATCTAAAAATTGCCTCACCGACACAGCATCCTCAATAAACCCATCTCTGGCGCGATGACTCCGATCTTTCGAATATTCCTATCTAAAAATTGCCTCACCGACACAGCATCCTCAATAAACCGTCTCCGGCGTGATGACTCCGATCTTTCAAATATTCCTATCTAATAATTGCCTCACCGACACAGCATCCTCAATAAACCCATCTCCGGCGTGATCTTTAGAATATTCTTATCTAATAATTGCCTCATCGACACGACATCCTCAATAGACCCGTTCTCTGGCGTGATGACTCCGATCTTTCGAATATTCCTATCTAAAAATTGCCTCACCGACACAGCATCCTCAATAAACCGTCTCCGGCGTGATGACTCCGATCTTTCAAATATTCCTATCTAATAATTGCCTCACCGACACAGCATCCTCAATAAACCCATCTCCGGCGTGATCTTTAGAATATTCCTATCTAATAATTGCCTCACCGACACAGCATCCTCAATAAACCCATCTCCGGCGTGATCTTTAGAATATTCCTATCTAATAATTGCCTCACCGACACAGCATCCTCAATAAACCCATCTCCGGCGTGATCTTTAGAATATTCTTATCTAATAATTGCCTCACCGACACAGCATCCTCAATAAACCCGTCCCCAGCGTGATGACTCCGATCTTTTATAATTTTCCTAAATAATAATTGCCTCATCGACACAGCATCCTCAATAAACCCATCTCCGGCGTGATGACTCCGATCTTTCGAATATTCCTATCTAAAAATTGCCTCACCGACACGGCATCCTCAATAAACCCGTCTCCGGCGTGATCTTTAGAATATTCCTATCTAATAATTGCCTCATCGACACGACATCCTCAATAGACCCGTTCTCTGGCGTGATGACTCCGATCTTTCGAATATTCCTATCTAATAATTGCCTCACCGACACAGCATCCTCAATAAACCCATCTCCGGCGTGATCTTTAGAATATTCCTATCTAATAATTGCCTCACCGACACGACATCCTCAATAGACCCGTTCTCTGGCGTGATGACTCCGATCTTTCGAATATTCCTATCTAATAATTGCCTCACCGACACAGCATCCTCAATAAACCCATCTCCGGCGTGATCTTTAGAATATTCTTATCTAATAATTGCCTCACCGACACAGCATCCTCAATAAACCCGTCCCCAGCGTGATGACTCCGATCTTTTATAATTTTCCTAAATAATAATTGCCTCATCGACACAGCATCCTCAATAAACCCATCTCCGGCGTGATGACTCCGATCTTTCGAATATTCCTATCTAAAAATTGCCTCACCGACACGGCATCCTCAATAAACCCGTCTCCGGCGTGATCTTTAGAATATTCCTATCTAATAATTGCCTCATCGACACGACATCCTCAATAGACCCGTTCTCTGGCGTTATGACTCCGATCTTTCGAATATTCCTATCTAATAATTGCCTCACCGACACAGCATCCTCAATAAACCCATCTCCGGCGTGATCTTTAGAATATTCCTATCTAATAATTGCCTCACCGACACAGCATCGTCAATAAACCCGTCCCCAGCGTGATGACTCCGATCTTTTATAATTTTCCTAATTAATAATTGCCTCATCGACACAGCATCCTCAATAAACCCATCTCCGGCGTGATGACTCCGATCTTTCAAATATTCCTATCTAAAAATTGCCTCACTGACACGGCATGATGGCCAGAGGAGAAGATTAGATTAGATTAGATTAGATTCAACTTTATTGTCATTACACAAGTACAAGTACAAGTACAAGGCAACGAAATGCAGTTTAGGTCTAACCAGAAGTGCAATAGCAGCAAGTGCAGGATATACAATGGATGCGTAAGTGCAGGACATGGATATGTACTGAATATGTATAAATATGTATAAATAGAGAGACGTTATTACTATAAACAGAACTGAATTTACAGGTGAATATGTACAGTGAATAAATATACAGATGGCTATTACTATAAACAGAATTTACAGGTGAATATGTACTATGAATACAATATACAGATGGCTATTACTATAAACAGAATTTTACAGATAGAGGTATACAATAATATGCTAGGCTAATATGAGGAATAGCAGTGGATTAGGGTAGTGCAATAAATTATGGACAGAGCTATCCGGAAAAAAAAAAAAGTGTAAAGTGCAGTGGAAAGTGGTTGCATATTACAATTAGAAGTACAGTGCAAAATGCAAATGTAAACATTGGTACTATAAATACAGTCGGCAGTGCAAATGAGCATAATCCAGTTAAGATATGGCAGTGCAAGATGCATATGTAAACAGTTGTTACTGTGATAAACAGTCGGTAGTGCAAATAACAAAGTGAAGGAAGATGTGAGGTAGGAGAGTTATCAGTTTATGAGGGAAGTGGATCAACGGGGGTTTGAGTTCAATAAAGAGACAGCTCTGGGGAAAAAACTGTTCTTTAGTCTGCTGGTCCTGGTCCGGTGGATCCTGAAACGCCTGCCGGAGGGCAGGAGAGAAAACAGTCTGTGGGCTGGGTGAGAGGAGTCCTTGAGGATGCTGCGAGCTCGATGCAGACAGCGTTTCCTCTGGATGTGCTCGATGGCAGGCAGTGGAGTCCCTGTGATGCGCTGGGCAGTTTTCACCACCCGCTGCAGTGCCTTGCGCTCCGCAACAGAGCAGCTCCCATACCACACTGCCACACAGTTGGTCAGGATGCTTTCTATTGCACAGCGATAGAAGTTCACCAGGATAGCCGAGGAGAGCTGATTCTTCCTCAGTGTCCTCAGGAAGAAGAGGCGCTGGTGAGCCTTCTTGACCAGGCTGGAGGTGTTGGTCGTCCACGACATGTCCGCCGAGATGTGGATCCCCAGGAACTTGAAACTGGAGACACGTTCAACAGCCATTCCATTGATGTGGATGGTGTCGTGTGTGCCTCTTGACTCCTTCCTGAAGTCCACGATGAGCTCCTTCGTTTTGGTGGTGTTGAGGAGCAGGTTATTATCAGCGCACCATGTGGCCAGGTGCTGGATCTCCTCCCTATAGGCAGTCTCATCGTTGTTGCTGATGAGCCCAATCACCGTAGTGTCGTCCGCAAACTTGACGATGGAATTAGATCCATACACAAGCTTGCAGTCGGCGGTGAAGAGGGAGTAGAGAAACGGGCTTAGCACACAGCCCTGTGGTACACCAGTGTTGAGTGTGATGGATGTGGAGCAGGTGGATCCTGAACGAACATTCTGGGGTCTGTCAGTTAGGAAGTCCAAAATCCAGTTACACATTGAAGTGTTGATGCCCAGGTCTCCAAGTTTGGCTATTAACTTGGATGGGATGACAGTGTTGAACACTGAGCTGAAGTCAACAAACAGCATGCGTGCATACGTGTTCTTATGGTCCAGATGGGTGAGCACAGAGTGCAGTGCCATGGAAACGGCATCCTCTGTGCTCCTATTGCTGCGGTAGGCAAACTGGTGTGAGTCCAATGTGGATGGTAGAGAGTCTTTTAGGTGTTCCAGGACCAGCCGCTCAAAGCACTTCATAACGATGGGTGTGAGTGCTACAGGGCGGTAGTCATTAGGGCACCTCGGGTTAGAGTGTTTCGGCACTGGCACAACTGGCACCCCGACTGAGCCTGGTTTCTCCCAAGGTTTATTTTTCCACTGTCGCCTTTGGCTTGGCTTGCTCAGTTGGGGACACTAAATTTTCAACTAGATTACTGATCTGCCCACATTACCACTGTATAATAATTGAAATGAGCTAGATAACATCACTGTTTTCTCCAGAGCGGCTGTACAGTCGAATCAAATTCTGTTGCATTATTTTCCTGTAAACACTGTGAAGCGGCATTGTAAAAAGCACTATATAAATAAAAGTTACTTGATTTGACATTTTAAGTCTGTTTGTCCCCAAACCGGTGTAATAAGGCATGTGATGTGTGATTGATGTATTCGCTGGTAATGCATACTTGAAACTGAAGAACTCTTGATTAAAAAGACATTTACTGATTGCCCGTCGTCAGCACAATCATTTCAGATGAGTTCAATGAAAGAGTGATGTTGGAATGTGTTTATGTCTGAGCCTTTCACGGATGAACGTCCACAGGAAACGTCTCAGACAGGTACAAAAGATACTGTGAACATGATGCTTTCGTTTTAAATCTGCTAAAGATGACTGTTAATATTTGAATTTTATAAATGCAACAAGATAATATTCCATAATTTTGTGCTAATATGATTGCTCTAACAGACGAATGGGCGAATCAGGATATTGGACTCTCATGTTGAGACATCAGTATCGGTAATGATACTTCTGATACGCCGCGTGCCAATGATAACAGCTTCTTCACAATGTTGAGACAGGCGTCCCACAGATAATCACTCATCCCGCAGGATAAACATTTAAATTCAGCATAATCAAAGGCTCTTTTAACTCTCTCTGATGAATCGCTAATTCACAAATTTACTTCACAGCTGTTCATGATGGAATGAGGTCGAGAGGAGAACTTCAGAAGTTCCCTCTAAAACAAAGTCAGTGGAATGGACATTAAAGCTTCTGGTTAAAGTTCTAGCATGGATAACGGCTGATTGCAATAATTCTACAGAAACCAGAACCGGATCTTATCCCTGAGATTGCACTGTGGACACGTTCACTTCCGATAAATATGGTGTTCATCCCTCTATTTAAAAGGACAACTCTCCCAGATATGCAAATTCTGTCATCATTTACTCAACCTCATTGTTACAAATCTGTTTGCCTTACTTTCTTCTGCAGAACACAAATATATTTTAAAGAATGTTTCAATTGTTTGTCTGTACAATGGGACTAAAAATATATACAGTGAGGAAAATAAGTATTTGAACACCCTGCTATTTTGCAAGTTCTCCCACTTAGAAGTCATGGAGGGGTCTGAAATTGTCATCGTAGGTGCATGTCCACTGTGAGAGACATAATCTAAAAATAAATAAATCCAGAAATCACAATATATGATTTTTTTTACCATTTATTTGTATGATACAGCTGCAAATAAGTATTTGAACACCTGTCTATCAGCTAGAATTCTGACCCTCAAAGACCTGTTAGTCTGCCTTTAAAATGTCCACCTCCACTCCATTTATTATCCTAAATTAGATGCACCTGTTTGAGGTCGTTAGCTGCATAAAGACACCTGTCCACCCCATACAATCAGTAAGAATCCAACTACTAACATGGCCAAGACCAAAGAGCTGTCCAAAGACACTAGAGACAAAATTGTACACCTCCACAAGGCTGGAAAGGGCTACGGGGAAATTGCCAAGCAGCTTGGTGAAAAAAGGTCCACTGTTGGAGCAATCATTAGAAAATGGAAGAAGCTAAACATGACTGTCAATCTCCCTCGGACTGGGGCTCCATGTAAGATCTCACATCGTGGGGTCTCAATGATCCTAAGAAAGGTGAGAAATCAGCCCAGAACTACACGGGAGGAGCTGGTCAATGACCTGAAAAGAGCTGGGACCACCGTTTACAAGGTTACTGTTGGTAATACACTAAGACGTCGTGGTTTGAAATCATGCATGGCACGGAAGGTTCCCCTGCTTAAACCAGCACATGTCCAGGCCCGTCTTAAGTTTGCTAATGACAATTTGGATGATCCAGAGGAGTCATGGGAGAAAGTCATGTGGTCAGATGAGACCAAAATAGAACTTTTTGGTCATAATTCCACTAAACGTGTTTGGAGGAAGAAGAATGATGAGTACCATCCCAAGAACACCATCCCTACTGTGAAGCACGGGGGTGGTAGCATCATGCTTTGGGGGTGTTTTTCTGCACATGGGACAGGGCGACTGCACTGTATTAAGGAGAGGATGACCGGGGCCATGTATTGCGAGATTTTGGGGAACAACCTCCTTCCCTCAGTTAGAGCATTGAAGATGGGTCGAGGCTGGGTCTTCCAACATGACAATGACCCGAAGCACACAGCCAGGATAACCAAGGAGTGGCTCTGTAAGAAGCATATCAAGGTTCTGGCGTGGCCTAGCCAGTCTCCAGACCTAAACCCAATAGAGAATCTTTGGAGGGAGCTCAAACTCTGTTTCTCAGCGACAGGCCAGAAACCTGACTGATCTAGAGAAGATCTGTGTGGAGGAGTGGGCCAAAATCCCTCCTGCAGTGTGTGCAAACCTGGTGAGAAACTACAGGAAACGTTTGACCTCTGTAATTGCAAACAAAGGCTACTGTACCAAATATTAACATTGATTTTCTCAGGTGTTCAAATACTTATTTGCAGCTGTATCATACAAATAAATAGTTAAAAAAAATCATACATTGTGATTTCTGGATTTTATTTTTATCGATTATATCTCACAGTGGACCTACGATGACAATTTCAGACCCCTCCATGATTTCTAAGTGGGAGAACTTGCAAAATAGCAGGGTGTTCAAATACTTATTTTCCTCACTGTATATATTTTCAAAGTATCTTCCTATTTTGTTTGAACTTTGTTTTTATCAGTGCTACACGACTAGAGAAAGCAAATAAAACGGGCAACTGTTTTCAAGACCGATAATAATAAATGCTAATAAAATGTTTCTTGAATCAAATCAGCATATAAGAATGATTTCTGAAGGATCATGTGACACTGAAAATTCAGCTTTGGTCACAGGAATTACATTTTTACAATATATTCAAATAGAAAATAGCTATTTTGAATTGTAATAATATTTCACAATATTACTGATTTTACTGTATTTTTGATCAAATACATGCAGCCTTGGTGAGCAGAAGAGACTTCTTTCAAAAACATCAATAAATCTGAATTATTCCAAACTTTTGACAAGTAGTGTGTATACGGCGAAGAGCGTAACAATACAAAACAGGTTGAAAAATGGTGAACTTGTCCTTGTCCTTCTGACTATCAGACCTATCAGATCGCAATATTCTGCCCAATATACTATCATAAGCAATAACAGAATTTCACATAAAATGGTCTAAAAATGCTGCTAAAAACCATGCAATTATTGCAATTTAAACACAATTCTGGCACAGAACGTCTGAAAGTTCTTGCACACAAAGTACATGCTTTACATTTAAGCATTATATGGTTTGGAACAATTGCATATTGCAACTTTATGTCCCATTGTTGGTTCCACCATGTGTTTGGACTCGGCCTAAACCCTGCTGAGGTTAAGCAATGCAATTTCATGTTGCTCAAACTACAGAACACCCAGTATTTATAATAAAAACACATTGCATTTGTGTGAAACACTATTTAATGGTACTATCAAAATGTCTAAAGGCGGTTACAGTTTCACCACATTTATGTGATGACTTTGCTTCTTACTGTGCCGACCACCCAAAAATCTAATCACGGTGTTGTTTGCCTATAAAAGCAGTGACCTGTGAATTCCCAGTGTCAAATGCCTAGGGATGCCCGCCTAGGAAAAACCCCCAAATGCAATCATCTGCCATTTCCTGTTCGCAATGTCTTAAATCATCGGTCTGGCCGACGGGTCGCCCTCGCTCGGGGCTGCTGCCGGTGCCACGCGTCCTGCTAAAGTCATCATTTCACAAAGTAAAATCCCTTTGCATTTCACCTTTGAGACTGCCAGCCCCTCACTTACTTGAAATTGTCGTCTTCCACAAACTTTTGAAGCTCCTCGATGTAGCGAACAGACATCAAGTACTTCTGCACATGCGGGAGGGTCACGAGGTGGTCTGTGAGCAGGAGGTTGAGGGTCAGACGTGTGCATGTATATAAGCACACGTGTATATCAATCTGAAATTCCCCCACACATTTCACAACTAAACATCCGAAATGAACTGAAAGTGAATCAACTGACCGTATGTGCAGGACATCTGGAGGTCAGAGATCACCCGGAGGATGTTGTTCATCTGATTGGTTCTTTGCTGAGTCTCAATGATGCTGTCGGAGGCTGGATAGGCCGAGTCGATGTAAATCATGTCCAGCAGGTAGATCCCTATATGTAAGAAATGGAAGAGACACAGACTCATTAAAACGGGAGTATTAAATGTTATTTAGGATGTTTTGATATTGATAATATAATGACCCTGGATGATGCATCACCGTGAAAAGGTTTATTTTGTCATTGTCACCTGCATTATCTGGCGTATTTAATGAATTAAAATAATAAAAAAAATACTCAAATAAATACTTGTTATTTAAATTTAAATCTGTTTAAATTGTTTTTAAAAAAGAAATAAAATTTAAAAAAAAAATTTAAATAAATGCTTAAATAAATGCAAAATGTTTTTTTTAATCATTTAAATAAATGTTAATAAATACTTTTTCTTTAAAAAAAACTTTGGCACAGAAATATTCCGTCATACGTCCAACTCATTTTTTTTTTTAAATGTTGGCCATGTTTAGCATGAGAATTAACAGTGTCAATAAGTCAGAATGCATGAAATAGCATTAGACACCCCTTTAAAGTCTAATAGAGATTGAGATATAGCACCGTCATGCACGGTTATGCTGTATTACCTCAGTCAAGCTGTGATACACATGATACGTACTGAATAACAAGATCCAGACATACACAGCAGGAACAACTGGACTCTACTGGCTTTAATTTATCACAGAAAGCACCTTCATTTAGAGGGGAGGTAGAAATGCACAATTGCATGGCATTCACAATTAGATCTGTTCTAATCATCTATTCGATTTCTGCAAGTTGGGCAAAGAGTAAAATGAGATGAAAAACGATTATGTGAAGATCTGAGGCAGTCATGCTTGGGATGTCCCATATCAGGGTGTGTTTGTGACGATGGCATCATACTACAGTATACTACTAATTCAGACTCATACAGTATGTATACTGTCAACACACTTCAGTATAAACTGAACACATTGATCCAGACAAAATTATATTTTCTGTCTTCATTTTGTTCCAAACCTATTTAACTAACTAACTAACTAACTAACTATGTACAGTTCATACATACATACATACATTCATACAGTACATGCATACAGTACATACATACATGCATACAGTTCATACATGAAGTACATACATACATACATACATACATACATACATACATACATACATGCATACAGTTCATACACGCAAACAGTTCATACATGAAGTACATACATACATACATGCATACAGTTCATACATGAAGTACATACATACATACATACATACATGCATACAGTTCATACATGAAGTACATACATACATACATACATTCATGCATACAGTTCATACACGCAAACAGTTCATACATGAAGTACATACATACATGCATAAATACATGCATAAATACATGCATACAGTTCATACATGAAGTACATACATACATACATACATACATGCATACAGTTCATACATGAAGAACATACATACATACATGCATGCATGCATACAGTTGTAAGATTACAAATGTATTAATGTTTGAAATATATTGTGGTACAGGTTAAGGTAAAGATTGACTACATTCTAACTTGATCAAGTTATCAGCCCGTGGGTTGGAGACATTAAGTCTTTTGTCTTTATGCACTTCCTGACCATTTAGCATAACAAGCTCAGAGGTTACTTGTAAGTAAAATGAGCACCATTTGTCTTTAATGGCTCTTGGAGCCCTTGAGTGATTGGATTAGCATCTATGCATTTGAATGACACTGTTATGCTGATTGAATCTGGACAGGTGACACAGTTATGTAGGGTGTGTCCTTTTACCTATACAACATTTGCATTGTATTGTTCAGAGTGTCTCCTCCCCTGCTGTATAATCCCTCCCCCTAAAATGTAGATAAAAAACAATGTACAATGTACCACTCTGTGGCGAACAGCGAGGCCGAGGGACCGTGAGGGCGGGACGAGGCGGCGCTCATCAGGGAGGATGAGCGCCAGCTGCGCGCCGCAGCGATCTCGGCCCTCGCGGAGGAGTGAGGGACTATAAAGGAGGAGCGACGACAGTGAGGGACGAGAGAGGACCAGGCCTGGATTTTGTGTTATGTTTTATTTTGTGTTCGCTGCAGTCGTCCGTGAGGGGCTGCAGCTTTTTATTTTCATTTTGTGGGTGTTTGTGTGTAAGCGGCAGTCGACCGCGAGGGGCTGTCGCCACCATTATTATTTTGTGTTTATTTATTAAAAGTTCTTTTGATTGTCCGCCTCCTTCTTCCCGTACAAACAACCTTTACTACACACTCCTTTAAGTTAGACTTGGAACCTCAGCCGAAGAACAGCACGATTCTCAATAAACGAGTAACGTCTGCTTTAAAGATATCCCAACGTCTCCTGGTCTCTTCTTCAAACGAGGAAAAGAAAATTCACAACACAGTTCATTCATGAAGTACATACATACATACATACATACATACATACATACATACATACATACATACATACATACATACATACATACATACATACATACATACATACATACATACATACATGAAGTACAAACATACATACATACATGCATGCATACAGTACAACCATCCATCCATCCAGTTCATACATGCATACAGTACAGTCTCATAGCTATGACTTCTTATGACAAATCTAATTTTGTGTTTCACTGAGGAAGGAAAATAATACAGGAGCGTAATGACATGCAGGTAGATGATAACAAAATGTTCAATTTTACTCCTTTAGTTAGATTATATTTTATTATGAACTAAAACACATGCTGCCAAATATGATCCATAGTGTGAATTAAACTCAAGAGAGATGCTGAGACAATCTCCTGATCCTCAATCAGAACCACTGGAGTGACGGCAGCAGTTCAGCTACGGAAAGAATGACAAATCGCTTTCCACCCGGACAGCTGAGGTCTTCAGAGAGTGAGAGCAGATGTATGAGGAGATGGCATGGCCTGCTGAAAACTTTACATGGGCTTCTCTAATTCACTTATGCCACTGTACACAGCATTGTTCATCATTTTTTAAATAAATACACTGTATATAATGTCTAGAAAAGTACAGTAGTTTTCTTTGGACGTTCTTAGATCTTTCAATGAAAACACCAAGTTTATCTTCTCCTGGGGAAAAGTGTCTGGTACTCCAGCAAATAAATGTTTGAATGGAAACCACATGGCTGGATTCAAACCGAGAGAGGAAGTCCTCACAATCTAATAAAAGCATAAACCAAACTAATATATAAAACAAGGGACATAATCTGCAGTCAAACGGCGGTGCCCTGGTAGTGATTAGCAGAGCATTATTTGAGCAAATGACCTGGAGGGTTTGTGTAATCGTCAGGTTATTTATGGAGCTCTGGATAAACTGCTCCAGGGCGCTTGTCTTCACCAAAACAGATGGAGACGTTCATCTAGAGAATCCTGCTCTTCTGTGCTGTTAATAAACAGATCCGCACAGAAACGACCCGCATCAGTGACAGCATGAGATTCTATTAAACACCTGCACTCGTTTGAGCAAGAGACGGAGAGTCGTTCTGGTCATTGTAATGTTTCATGAAATCTATCTATCATCCATCCATTGTTCTATCCTCCATCCATCTACTGCTCAATCTACTGATCATCCATCCATCCATCATTCTATTATCCACCCATCCATCCTTTCTATCTATCCATCTATCTACTGATCATCTATCCATCCACTGTTCTATCATTCATCCACTGTTCTATCATCCATCCATCCACTGTTCTATCATCCATCCACTGTTCTATCATCCATCCATCCATCCATCCACTGTTCTATCATCCATCCACTGTTCTATCATCCATCCATCCACTGTTCTATCATCCATCCATCTACTGCTCAATCTACTGATCATCCATCCATCCATCATTCTATCATCCACCCATCCATCCTTTCTATCTATCCATCTATCTACTGATCATCTATCCATCCACTGTTCTATCATCAATCCACTGTTCTATCATCCATCCATCCATCCATCCACTGTTCTATCATCCATTCATCCATTGTTCTATCATCCATCCATCCATCCATCCATCTATCCATCCATCCACTGTTCTATCATCCATCCATCTATCTACTGTTCTATCTACTGATCATCCATCAATTGTTCTATGATCCATCCATCTATCTACTGTTCTATCATCCATCCATCTATCTACTGTTCTATCATCCATCCATCTATCTACTGTTCTATCATCCATCCATCTATCTACTGTTCTATCATCCATCCATCTATCTACTGTTCTAACATCCATCCATCTATCTACTGTTCTATCATCCATCCATCTATCTACTGTTCTATCATCCATCCATCTATCTACTGTTCTATCATCCATCCATCTATCTACTGTTCTTTCATCCATCCATCTATCTACTGTTCTAACATCCATCCATCTATCTACTGTTCTATCTACTGATCATCCATCCATCGTTCTATTATCCATCAATCCATCCACTTTTATATCATCAATCCATTTTTCCATTGTTCTATCATCCATCCATCCATCCATCCATCCATCCATCCATCCATCCATCCATCCATCCACTGTTCTATCATCCATCCATCCATCCAGCCAGCCATCCATCCATCCATCCATCCATCCATCCATCCATCCATCCATCGTTCTATCATCCATCCATCCATCTACTGTTCTATCATCCATCCATCCATCCACTGTTCTATCATCCATCCATCTATCTACTGTTCTATCATCCATCCATCCATCCACTGTTCTATCATCCATCCATCTATCTACTGTTCTATCATCCATCCATCTATCTACTGTTCTATCTACTGATCATCCATCCATCCACTGTTCTATCATCCACCCATCCTATCTATCTATCTATCTATCTATCTATCTATCTATCTATCTATCTATCTATCTATCTATCTATCTATCTATCTATCTATCTATCTATCTATCTATCTATCTATCTATCTATCTATCTATCTATCTATCTATCTATCTATCTATCTACTGATCATCCATCCATTCATCCACTGTTCTATCATCCATCCATCCACTGTTCTATCATCCATCCATCTACTGCTCAATCTACTGATCATCCATCCATCCATCATTCTATCATCCACCCATCCATCCTTTCTATCTATCCATCTATCTACTGATCATCCATCCATCCACTGTTCTATCATCAATCCACTGTTCTATCATCCATCCATCCATCCATCCATCCATCATCCATCCATCCATCCATCTATCCATCCATCCACTGTTCTATCATCCATCCATCTATCTACTGTTCTATCTACTGATCATCCATCAATTGTTCTATGATCCATCCATCTATCTACTGTTCTATCATCCATCCATCTATCTACTGTTCTATCATCCATCCATCTATCTACTGTTCTATCTACTGATCATCCATCCATCGTTCTATTATCCATCAATCAATCCACTTTTATATCATCAATACATTTTTCCATTGTTCTATCATCCATCCATCCACTGTTCTATTATCCATCCATCCATCCATCCATCCATCCATCCATCCATCCATCCATCCATCCATCCATCCATCCATCCATCCATCCACTGTTCTATCATCCACCCATCCATCCATTGTTCTATCATCCATCCATCCATCCATCCATCCATCCACTGTTCTATCATCCATCCATCTATCTACTGTTCTATCTACTGATCATCCATCCATCCACTGTTCTATCATCCACCCATCCTATCTATCTATCTATCTATCTATCTATCTATCTATCTATCTATCTATCTATCTATCTATCTATCTATCTATCTATCTATCTATCTATCTATCTATCTATCTATCTATCTATCTATCTATCTATCTATCTATCTATCTATCTATCTATCCATTCATCCACTGTTCTATCATCCATCCATCCACTGTTCTATCATCCATCCATCCATCCATCCACTTTTATATCATCAATCCATTCTTCCATTGTTCTATCATCCATCCATCTACTGTTCTATCATCCATCCATCTATCTACTGTTCTATCTACTGATCATCCATCCATCCATCCATCCATCCTTCTATTATCCATTAATCCATCCACTGTTATATCATCCATCCATCTATCCATCCATCCATCCATCCATCCATCCATCCATCCATCCATCCATCCATCCATCCATCTACTGTTCTATCATCCATCCGTCTATCTACTGTTCTATCTACTGATCATCCATCCATCCATCGTTCTATTATCCATTAATCAATCCACTGTTATATCATCCATCCATCTATCCATCCATCCATCCATCCACTGTTCTATCATCCACCCACCCATTATCCATCCATCCATCCATCCATCCATCTAGTACTGTTCTATCATCCATTCATCCATCCATCCATCCATCCAATGTTCTATCATCCACCCACCCATTATCCATCCATCCATCCATCCATCTAGTACTGTTCTATCATCCATTCATCCATCCATCCATCCATCCATCCATCCATCCATCCATCCACTGTTCTATCATCCACCCACCCATTATCCATCCATCCATCCATCCATCCATCCATCCATCCATCCATCCATCCATCCATCCACTGTTCTATCATCCACTCATCCAGGATTCTTTGAAGAATATGTTGTTCATAAGAATTTATTTAAATTTATTTGAAATAGATTGTTTTGTAACATTAAAATGTCTTTCCTAATCAATTTGAACAATTAAAGTATGAATCTAGACAATATCAGCTTCACTTAAACGGAAGCATGTGAAGTAAGCGAACTTAGCAAAGCATATATTTCAACCTCGTCCAAATAAAGCAATAAACCATCAGAAATTAAACGAGTTGAGAATACAACACATCCAGTTCAATCACACACTGTCGCCCGACCGGCCTCGACAGATTCTGAGTCACTCTATGGCCACATCTACACAATGACATCACCACTCAACATGACAGCGACGCCAAGCAACATAATCAACATCTATTCTCTGCCATTGTATTACCAGAGCCAGTCTGTTTCCAAATGTCTGAATGGAGGGACCACAGAGTCTGAATGGTTCAATTTCTTTATGCAAAACAAAATGTCTTATTTCTTTTATTATTTTGGGCTGTTCTTATCGGCAGATTGAGCTGAATGCCTCTGCCAAACATAAAGATGCAAACTCTGTTTGACAACACTGGTTGAAGGTTGTGGGAAGCAGTTGCACAAGCTGTAACAAACACTGAACTGGAGTTTACGGCTCACCTTCCGCCTGGTTTGTGTGTGTGTTTTGTTTAAGGTCATCACTTGTTTTTCCAGGAAAGAGCTGATGAAGGACTCACTGATGAGATGTTCAGACTAAACAGCACCAGGGTAAAGCTCTCTGGTTCCCTTAAAAGGCAGCAGTGTGGCATCTTACATAACCCGCGTGCACGCTCCTCTTCAGAGTCTTAAAGCACATGGTGAAAACCTGTCGGATCGAACAGTACCTCATAGTTCCTTCCTTCTATTGCAACATCCACCTTGGACAGCACAGCTCAGCATCATGTGTTGTTCTTATTACACAATCAGAGCCGTTTGCCCAAAGAGACTGTGAAAACGTGCTGAAGCAAAGCTCACAAAGTTGCTTCCAAGTCTGATCTTCCAACACAAACCAGGTCTTTGCACAAGCAATGAGCTCTGGGTTTGTTCGTCACAATGCTCTTTGTCTGGTGTGTTTTGTAGCTACACGTCTGCATTGGATACACGTAATGTTCTTGCAATCCAGACTCTGTGGATTGTTCCTCTTTATTCTGAGCCTAATCATGAGCGGCAATTTGTTATTCATAATCATGCATGCATGTGACAAACAAATAAAATGATCATATTGTTAATTGTATTTGTTTACAAGTATTTGTATGACCATTACTCATCAGAAAAATGAAACACGACGCAAACCGGCATTGAACAACAATGAAATCCGAGCACTGAAAGAAAAGGAAGTCTTGATGATTTATAAAGCACTGAAACATCTTTAAACATGTTGGACAAAACTGCTGCCAGACAATGAGCTCATCCAACAGTTTCCATACACACACACACACACACACCAGTGTCACTAATTAAAAACAAATACTGCGCTACTAACTGACCTGTAAGGGAAAAATATATGTTTTCTTTTAATATTAGAAAACAAAATCATAATATATCATTCTTATGAATGCTTTCATAGATAACCGCATTGTTTTGTACCAGATAAGTTATGCTCCGATTGTTAAAATGTGAAAGGTTCTCTTAGGGCAGGGTTTCCCAAACTAAAGCCAATAATTCATTAAAATATCAAATTAAAATAAACAATACAAAATCCAAATAAAACACTTACTTGTTTTATGTGTTTACCCGCAGGTCATGTGACCATTCATGGACATCAGAGAACAACGAACATGCAATGTATTGTATTTTACTGAAATTGAATTGACTGAAATATTACATTTTAAAGGGGACCTATTATGCCCCTTAGCTGTCCCCACAATGTGTCAGAAGTTTCCGCTCAAAATACCTCACAGATCATTTATTATACCATGATGTAAATGCCAATTTTTGACTGGAAGGAAACACATGCTGTTTTTGTGCATGTATCTTTAAATGCAAATGAGCTGCTGCTCCCCTCCCCCCTATCCAGAAGAGGGCGGAGCCTGAACAGCGTGTGTATAAAACATCCGTTCGGTTTTGATTATCATCTATCACTGCCACGCTCACATGACATTGCAGTTCTTCATCATCATGAAAGTTTATTATCTGCATGCATTTTAAAACCATATCTGTCTACATTTCTGATATATGGTTTTCTGAGCGCACACCTGAAGCACGTGCACAGAAAGCTGTGTGTGTGTGTACTCTTTTGGGGTAAATAACATGTATAAATTTACTTTTGAGGACACTGCCCCAAAAAGGTACTTTCAACCCTGTTTTGGTTGTGACACTACTTTCCAAAACACACACACACACACACACACACACACACACACACACACACACACACACACACACACACACACACACACACACACACACACACACACACACACACACACACACACACACACACACACACACACACACACACACACACACACACACACACACACACACACACACACACACACACACACACACACACACACACACACACACACACACACACACACACACACACACACACACACACACACACACACACGACTGCAGGGGCAAGTACATATGAAGAAGTCCTGTATTCAACAATAAAAATCCTTCAGAAATCCACATAACCGTGTCTGTGGCGTTTGGGAAAGACCTGCGCTGAATCACACTAACGCTCTGCTGCGAGCTAAGCACAACCGGACAGAAGGGATATCATGTTATTCTCTGGACATTTATCTAAGTGAGCCAATTTGATGGCCAATTTTAAAGTATGAGCTCCTTTCAGAACGCATTATCATCTTCATGTGCAATTATCAGCTCTGTCTCACGTCACATGCCAAGACAGCGTCCCTGTGAACATCATCCCAACGAGGACAGAGCAAGTAATCAGGAGACACTTTCGGACTGCAGAGGATATGATGTAGTGGTTTGTTTTGAGGCTCTACCATCTCCATGTAAACACTCAAAATCTTATCAGATGAGTCACAACACAGATTTCTTGGAGCAAATGGATGGAGAGGAAGCATGCTGCTCTAGTTAGAGTGACTTTTCACCACAAGTAAACATTGTACAGGTTCTCAGAGAGTCTATATAATCACATAAGTGTTTGCCATAAAATTAAAGCCATAACATTCCTTACAGGAACTAACCATTACCATACTTGAAAAATGACTAGAGATTTACAGTAAATGTGTGCAAGACGCCACGATGATGTTGTGAGTGGTTGCCAGGGAGTTGCTATGCAGTTTCTAGAGTTCTGAGCTGATTTAGTATGTTTCTATGTGGTTGCTGGACAGTTCAGAGTGTTTTTACTGGTAAAGGATAGACAGAAATGTGGATGAGAGAAAGGGATTGGCTCCATCCTTGTAAAAGGTGGATCAGTGGCTGAGGGGTTGGGTTGTTTTAACCCAGCAATTGGGTTGTTTTAAGCAAACATTTAACCCAACCGCTGGCTTAAAACAACCCAAATGCTGGGTTAAAACAACCCAATCGCTGGGTTAGTCCATTTTCAACCCAACTTGGGTTATTTTTAACCCAGCATTTTTTAGAGTGTACAAAGAAACTTTCCATTGCACAAAAGGTTCTTTGTAGTGCAGAAAGTTTCTTTAGACTATACGTACTACCGCCACATCCAGGAACTTAACTGTCAATTTCGTCACCGCCCCTTTTTAGGGGAAAATAAACTAGACTTCCCATAGACTTCAACACAAAATAGCGGCACAAAACAACGTCTGTACACAGCCGGCAGGCGTGAATAACTTAAGAAATCACTAAGATTAAACATGTCAAGCAATTATATGTCCACCCTGCCGCCCATAGAGCGTGAAAGTTGCGTCCACACACTTAATTTGGTCAATTTAAAAACATGTCCCTTTATTCTCCCATCGTCAAATTGGTGTAACAACCCCACCCAGTGGCCAGAGGACATTTACTCGTACCTCATCGAGTCACCAGGTAAGCCAGCGCATGATTTTACTTCGTTTTTGAATCATGAAGTACAGATGATGCTATCGGAAGCTAAGTCAGGCTAGTTGACTATGGCTGGACAGAAAAGTGCTCTCAGTACTCTAAATATAAAGACATAATATATACATTTAAAGATGTTTACTTTCAAAAACGAAGTAAAATCATTCACTTGTTATAACAATTTGACGCTGGGAGAATGAAGGGACATTTTTTTTAGTTGACCAAATTAAGTGTGTGGAGGGTAGAGTGGACAATTACTTGACATGTTTAATCTGAGTTATTCACGCCTGCCGGCTGTGTACGGATGTTGTTTTGTGCCGCTATTTTGCATTGAAGTCTATGGGAATTCTAGGTTATTATCCCCTAAAAAGGGGCAGTGACGAAATTGACAGTTAAAGCGATAGTTCACCCAAAAATGAAAATTAGTCCATGATTTACTCACCCTCAAGTCATCCTAGGTGTGTATGACATTCTTCTTTCAGACGAACACAATCTGAGTTATATCAAAAATGTTCAGGCTAATCCAGCTTTATAATGGCAGTAATAGTTTGCATCTGTCCATCAAATAACTGCTCCACACGGCTCTGGGGTGTTAATAAAGGCCTTCTGAAGCGAATCGATGCGTTTGTGTAAGAAAAATATCCATATTTAAAACTTTATCAAGTAAAACTCCAGCCGATCGCCTTCCGTGGAAAAGTGTTGAAAGTGAAACCCAAGATGCATTCGTGACGTCAAGACGAGCGGACCTGTCTTTCGATCGGCAGAGAACCTTTCAACACTTTTTCCATAAATTGAACACGGAAGGCGGTCGGCCGAAACTTTACTTGATAAAGTTTTAAATATGGATTTTTTGTTACACAAATGCATCGTTTCGCTTCAGAAGGCCTTTATTAACACCCCGGAGCCGGGTAGAGCAGTTATTCGATGGACAAGTGCATTTTTTTTGGACTTCAAAAACAGAGCAACTATTACTGTCATTATAAAGCTTGGATTAGCCTGGACTTTTGAAATTAAACTCAAGATTTTATTCGTCTGAAAGAAGAATGTCATACACACCTAGGATGACTTGAGGGTGAGTAAATCATGGGCTAATTTTCATTTTTCGTTGAACTAACCCTTTAAAGGGAAACTAAACCCTAAACCAACTTTTTTTAGTTAATGATCTGTAATACTGGGGCTTTATTAATGCTGTTCATTGATTCGAGTAAATGTTTTAACATTTGAGTATAAAGTGTTTTAATTCTATAAAATATGGTGTAAAACCGTCAAAGTGCTGCCCTCTTCAGGTTGAACGGTGGCTACTGCAGTTGAATTTTCCTATTGGACGTTGTGGCACTTCCAACGGCTCACTATCCGCGCCCCTGGCACGAGCTCACCACGCCCTCAGAAATGTTTCCCCCAATCACATGATGAGAACGGCTTCACTCAAGTATGAACTGTCATGTTACATGAAGTAGAAACATTATGAATGAAACTGACTTGACACTTTAACATTGTAATGAAGAAAATACGGTAAAATAATGCAGTTGTCAGTACACGTCAGGCTTTTCTTGCGATATTATTGCCGCCCGTCATGTGTACAGATAATTTTCATACATGAGACGCGCTTTCAAACCCTGACACGCAAGTGGTTGCCGTGGTAACGGACAACAATAGCGTAACGTGCTGGCGTATATAGGATAACTTATTTGAGGAAATCCGTTTATAATAGGCTTTTAGGTCTGAACTTATTGGTCCTGCGCTGCTTATTGAATCAGTTCATTTGATGAATGTATATCAGATATCTGATCTATTTTTAGTGGCATTCAGTGTAAGGATTTGACTGTTCATAGATTAGGTCAGTTCCACTGATCTATATAAGATCATTTATATAGATCAGTGGTCAGTTCTCTTGCGCTGCTGCTTCACTAGCATCATCGGCATCGGGAGTTAACGCAGTTTGAGCAGCGGCTCGCATTGATAAGGCTCTGGCCCTGTGTCTACAGACACTTCACCCTCCTCCACTTCAGGTGAAGGTAGGAGAATGACCGCTCAGTTGCAAAGCTGGCGTCACTCCAGTCATTCTCCATCTCTGCGACTCGCGAGTCTGACAGCTGTCAATCAATCCGTCACTGCGGGTCTCAGGTGCACGCCCTCCGCTCAGCCCCGCCCTCGGTTCATCTCCTCTGTCTCCGCTGGGCTCTGCCCACTTTTCCAGCATTTTTCAAAAATTGCCAGTGGGTGGAGTTAAGCTCTGAGCTGGGGTTTAGTTACCCTTTAAGTTCCCCGATGTGTCGGTAGCGCGTATAAAATGGTTAGAAAAAAAATGGTTCTTTAAAGAACCTTTTACAAAACGGTCCTTCAAGGAACCAAAAATGATTCTTCAATGGCATCACTGTGAAAACCCCTTGTTGGCTCTTCCTGGCACCTTTATTTTTCTAAAACAGCATCTGTCTGGCAGCCTTGAGCATAAACTACTCATGATAAATCATAATTAGTGTCTGATCAGCATCTGTTTTTAAGAATCAAGGCAGACCCTTGTGTCTTCAGTTACCTAAATCACACCTAAATCCCTTTTAATGTCTGTCATCAAACATGTGCATACAAGAAAAACATAAAAATACCTACAAATAAAAATCCTCATGATTTACCTCAAGGCATTTTTATCTGTACTAAAACAAAAACAACAGATAACAATATATAGCCTGATCCTACCAGACTCTCGTACATTTAATTTGTACAGAGAGTCTGGCCACTCTCCATTGACAAGCGTTTACTTCCTTGAAGGCGGGTACTCTGATGAAGTTTAAAACTATTGGATCTGCCCAGAGCCGCTCTGGATCTGCCATAAACAATCGCTAACGTTTGGTCATGACGCATGTCATCTCAAACTTGCGCACGACATCAATGTCATTGTTCTCAGCCACTCCCGCTGTTCACTGATTGGACCGGTTAAAATTTGACCAGAGAAAACCAGAGAATATACCGCAATCCCAGACGGAGTACTGCAGGAAAATTAAAATTGAGCGGAAGAACGTAGGAGGGCGGAGCCAGACTAATCAATATATACACTACTGTTCAAAAGTTTGGGGTAAGTAAGATCTTATTTTAAAGGCATTAATACTTTCATTAAACAAGGACACATTAAATGTATCAATAGCAACAGTAAAGACATTGATAATGTTACAAAAGATTCCCATTTCAGATCAATTCTGATTAATTTTTTTTACTTTCTATTCATCAAAGAATCATGAAAAAACGGATTTCCACAAAAATATGAAGCAGCACAACTGAAATCAAGTAAGGAATAATTGACAACGTTGAAAATAATGCACACCCGAGGTGGTAATGTGGTCATAACTCTAGTTACTAATGATTTTCTAATGATTAAACGGCCCGGAGTCAATTATTCCACTTATACTACAGTTACCACACCTTAAAACATTGTTCAGATGATGTATTTCAAGACATTTGTCAGGTTTTTGTCCTTAAAACGCTTGTGTGTATGACTAATTTCTTACGCATCTAATCTCACACCTCCGTTTCTAATTCCAAAATGTAATTTTAGAGTGTGTGTGAATGACTGGAATCTGTGTGTCTCTCAGTGTTTGGCAGCAGCGTCTCTACTAATAGAGAAACTAAGTTTATCTGCTTCAAGAACAGCGCCGTTACTACATCACTAGTGAGAAATGTCATATAGGGAACTATTTTATTGATAAAAGCAGCGCTGGCAACACGTAAAGGCTGATTTATACTTCTGCATCGGACCTACGCCGTATCCTCTATTCCGCAAGTTACGCGCCGGTTTTCATTTATACTTCTGCGTTGTTGTCCGCGTCAATGTGCAATTACACATGCAGACCGCTAGTAGGCAGCCTCCACCAGCATGTTGATGGTGTAACCCACAGTATCAAGGCAAAAGCCGAAGAAGAAGCAGCTTGTTGTGTACATTGTCGGAGTAAAAAAGTTTTTATCCTATTGTTTATTATGTGCTCGGTCAGTGTGGTTGTGGGTTTTGGTTCTGCTGTTGTCGGCTGTGAAATCATTTGGCAGAGTGATATGGAACTGTAATGCGGTCAAAACCTGCTGGAACTGCTTTAGCCGTGCATTTCCCTGAAAATAATTGCAAACCTTACTGTGCGTTCACACCAGACGCGACTTGCACGAATTAATTGTTGCGAAATGGCTGACATGGATTGTTTTAAAGGGGGGGTGAAACACTCAGTTTCAGTCAATCTCATGTCAATCTTGAGTGCCTATAGAGTAGTATTGCATCTTTCCGGAAAAAAACGAGCGGCTGGAGGCGTATCGTGTGGGGGCGGAGCTAAAGAATGACGAGCGCGCAACTATTGCGTTGAGAGCGTCTGGAAGCTCTGACATTCTTAAACGTGGAAAAAACGTTATCCTAAATATACCATGGAGATCAATCAGATTTAGCCATACATATATGATCCAGAATCAGATCTAGAGGCTGAAATCGAACAGGAGAAGCAGCAACGACGACTACAGCAGGACGTCTCAATGGTAAGTAGCTTACTGTAACTAACTTATATACTTGCTTAGCGGCTTGTCATGCGCAAGTTTTACAACATTTATGTGTGTTTACTCATGGTTTATGAGGATATAATTTGGTTTATGGACTATTATATGTGATTTAATGTTAGCAGTAGCAAGCGGAACGGTTTTGCATGTCAGACTAGTGTGCGTTTACATAGAAAAACAATGGAAAAGTAGCGCATTTGAATGAACGAGTCGACAGCTAATAACACGAAGACATTTGAAGCAGTTTTACTCACCGCCTGCTTCCAACACATGACTGTTAACCTTAATCGCTGGGACTGCTCCATCTTTCAGCATTAGAAGCGCTAAATATCCGGCGTCGAACTGGGCCTTGATTATAAAACCATGTGCAAAAACCAAATGCAGGGAAATGCAGTTGCTGCTCCGGAAAAAACTAACTCCATTCACTGTCCCATTAACGCTGGGTTCTTTGGAAAGCTGTGCAGGGTTGTCTTGCCCTGACAACCAAAAACACACTTCTTTGGTGACATTGTTGATGTCGTGAAGTCCTGTGACCGCAGTGCAGCCGAGCAAAGCTCTTTGATGGGTGTACGGCTTTCGCTCTCTCGCTCTGGTCTACAGGTGCGCGCACGCCCTTCCGGGAGAAGAGCCCTTAGGACCCGTATAAGGAAATTCCACCCCATTTGACGTCACATAGGCCCATACTCGAAAAAAAAACATTTCAGAAACTTGTGAGAAACCGGAAGGAGTATTTTTGGTACAGAAATACTCCATCAAACATCCAACTTAATTTTTGAAACTTTGTCCATGTTTAGCATGGGAATCAAAGTGTTTAACAGTGTAAAAAACTCCACCCCCCCCCCCTTTAAAATACGGCGAATAAGCTCAATTTGCCGGCTTTAGCTAACTTGTAGTCACAATATACATATGTATACTGTAGCTCAAATTGAGTAAAGAGCGTTTTTTTAACCCAAACCCTAACTTGCCAGACTGTCCGACCTCCTCACTCACTTTCTTCCAAGCAAGATCCTAATTATTCCTGTTTCTATAAAGTATGAAGATGTATCAAACAGCTCAAGGTATCCACACATGATTTTGTCCTCATTGTCACTACTAGAGCAAGCTCAATTCGCACGAATCGCACCACAGAATTTGTTTTCGCGTCTTTGCATTGACTTAACGGCTGCGTCCGAAACCTGGAAAATGCTGCCTTCGGAGGACACTTTTCAAGGCAGGAAGGCTCTAAGGCTCCGAATCTAATGCTAGCTTCACTTCCTGTCTCCTGAGATACCTTCATCTGATTGCTTTTTGAAGGCAGCATAAGTGTATCCTTCGCTGCCTTTGATATCCCACAATCCTGTGCTTTCCATTCTGTGACAGTTGAGCTGGAAAAAAAAGATGGCGTCCGAAAGTTGCGTTTGCTGTTCAGTTTGTATGTAAATGTACGTTTTTTACCAACATTTTCCACTTCTGATGTCATTTCTAGCGAAGAAATTACTAATGTAGTAATTAAATATGTGTTTAGTTCTCACCAGCGCTCTCTTTATTTTGCTGTAGATCATTAAACGGTTACACTGCCTAAGAAGTCTGTCCGAAATTAGTTTCGTGAGGTGCCTTCATGCACAAACACTGCCTTACAAGCAACGAGTCCCTGCCTAGGTTTTCGGACGCAGCCAAAATGTAAATCACTCGCGCTTAACGCTTTATTCACGTCTGGTGTGAACGTACCATTAGAACGCTCAGCTTCAGATTCAGTAGTATAATCATAAATGTTTAAAGGTTCTGTTCTTCGTGATCCCATTTTTCAAACTTTAGTTAGTGTGTAATGTTGCTGTTAGAGCATAAATAATACCTGTAAAATTATAAAGCTCAAAGTTCAATGCCAAGCGAGACATTTTATTTAACAGAAGTTCCCTTTCAAAGCCTACAGCGAACGGCCGGTTTGGACTACATCCCTGTACTTCCTGCTTTAATGACGTCAGTAGAACAGTTTGTTGACTAAGCCCCGCCCACAAGAATACGCAAAAAAGGGGGCGTGGTCTTGTTGCTCTCCCACGTGGAGAAGAGGAAGTGTTGCATTCGTAGAGTGTGTTTGTCGCCATGTCGTCCAGACGCTGTTATTTTCATCCCGGAGTCAAATCACCTTTGTTTGGCTTTCAGGGGCTGTACTTTGAGCAAATGCTCCCCGTTATGGTAAGAGGCGTGACCTTTCCGGGCAACGTGCGCTAAGCTGCTGTCCAATCAGAACTCGTTACGTATTTCTGAAGGAGGGACTTTCATTTTTTACACTCGAAACATGAACACATGTTATATTGCACACTGTAAACACAATTAAAGCTTCAAAAAACCAGGAAAAACGGGACCTTTAAGCATCAAATCATCATATCAGAATGATTTCTGATGGATCATGTGACACTGAAGACTGGAGTAATGATGCAGCTTTGATCACAGGAATAAATTACATTTTACTATATATATTCATATAGAAAACTGTTATTTTGATTTGTAATAATATTTCACAATATTACTGTTTTTTACTGTATTTTTAATCAAATAAATAGCAGTAGAGTTTTCTTCATAAACATTCTTATAGAATGACTATTGTTTGACCCTTTTATGGTAACAAAATAGCATGTAAACTACCCTTAAATTACGACAATTTTTGGGGGGTGAATTATTCTACACTGTGTGCTAAAAAACTACCTGCAATGCCAGAGTTTTGACTGATGATCCATTATCTGTGTGTATATGCAGGATCTGTTTACCTCAATTCTGTGAAGAATGACTCAATTACTTAACTTTGATCTCAGTCACTTTAAGACGCCGCGACACCACCAGTTATTGACCTCCTCATGTGGCCACAGAGACTCCCGCTCGAAACGGCCAGCGGATCAAGACTTCGAGGCAGTTTTTCACAGCAGCTGAATAACCTCTGAAGCAGCTCATTACGCTGCCGCTGGTTTTCACATCACCACTAAAACATAATAAATAAACAAACCTTCCAAGCAGGGGCAGCGTGGCTTGGCAACCCCCTGTCCTATAACCATAAATCAATCCAATAAATGTACCGGCCTATACTGGACACAACTCCCCTGCTGCAGATAAATGGACACAGGTTTGTGTCCAGGACTGAAGGAATGAGCCAAGTGAACTGAGCTCTGCCAAACTGTGCAGGAGCTGACGTCCATTCCAGACCCCAACATTTACCTGACACAATGGTCAACAGTCAGAGGGAAACTGATTGACTAGAATGGGAAAATGAAAAACAGCGAGAGAGAGAACAGAAGGTGATGAGGAAAACAGACCATGGACAGAGTCACGTGTGTGTGTTGTCCAGCACGCTGTCCATTTAACATCTTTAAAGGGGTTATTCACCCAAAAACATTATTTACCCACCCTCATGTCTGCATCGGTTTTATATATATATATATATATATATATATATATATATATATATATATATATATATATATATATATATATATATATATATATATATATATATATATGTATATATACTAAAAACACCACAAAAGCTGGGATTAATCTCCACACAGCTGCGAGCACTATCATCCCAAAACTATTTAGTCTAAAATACGACTGCTACACCGCAATGAAACATCATCATGTTCACAACATACAAAATTCATTAACGCTAATCCATATAACGTTTCATGCAGTCATCCCTCCGCAGGGAAAGAGCGTTAATGACGGGCCGTTCCAAAAGATCAGCTTCTGATTGTTGTACTTTTGTGCTTGATTTTTGAAACCATACACAGATTAGTACTCAGTGCTTCCAGCTGGACGTCCAACAAGTGGCAAAGGTAGAAGTGACCCTGCGTTTACAGCAGTTAGTCTGGAGGAAAGGAACACAGCCTGTGCACCACTCAAGGGACTGTAGTGGGAATTGCGTAACATCAGCTGACAGCTGTTGGGATTTGTGGCCGGGAGCTTTGGGCCGGCAAGAATGCAGCTCATCACAGTCAATTCATCACGACAATCACGGTATACAACATTCATCCAGAGCAACAGCAAGCACAAACTAACCTACATGGACACATAAACACATCTATACAATCGGTTAGCTGGTGTGCCGCACAACAAGCTTTAAATAAAAGTAGTTTTTTGCAGTCTAAACAACTGAAAACTGGAAACCACAATAGCAGACCTGCCAACCTTGAAGAAACTTTATGAGTACACCCCCCCCCCCCCCCCCCACCGCCACCCCTACCGCGGGCACCCAGCGCACCCGACAGCCCACTGCCAATGTACGCTCCACCGTTGTCCACCCACCAGTAAGTAATCTATATGAGATACTAACACTAAAATACATAATATACACAATATACTTTCACCAATTACGATTTATTAGCTACTCTATAAACAAATACAAGTAGACCATAAATGTTATACAGTTACTGCACACCCATTATTGTGTTCAGGATATTATATACAAAAAAGACTGATGATGGTTAAACGTCATACAAAAATAGAACCAAAGACAGATTAAACACTTTTTGTCTACTGGTGCGAGTTAAGCACCCTCAAACGAAAGCAATCCTTTCTACATTGAATGTGGCAAGACGCGACGCAACACAACACAACCGTTACGTTAATTCATTTTATACCAGCAGGTCAAACAAAATCATACAAGAAAAGAATTATGGAGATTTGATATTACAGAAACGCCAACTCTATTCATTCACTAAAATTCGCTGAAAGTCAACCGCACAACGTGCATGTTCACATTTTAATTATTCATAACAACCCCAAAACTTGCCCGCTTGCCTTGCACATCTGCTAATAAACGATGGGCAAAGTTTTTCGACTACTTTTTTACCTTTTTTTTTTGCTGTGGATGTTATTGAGCTTGTAGAAGTTTAGCTCGTGTTCTTCTGAACATCTCGCGCTGCCATTGCCCGATGCCATTTTTATATCACTCCATAATCTGTCTATGTTTTAAATGCCTATTCCCCGAGTGGTAGGCTACAACGACTGGCTGTTTTAAAATATCTACGAGAAGTAACTTAGCCTAGGCCTCCATACTGACAGCTTGGCTCATAGCTTGCAGGTTTGCTTAGTGCACTGTAACAATATTTAAGAATGCATATATTTTTTTTTCCATTTGATTGGTTCAACCGCCACTCGCCCAAATTTAAAATATATTTTTTCGTCAAGTAATCCGCGGCTGTAACCGCCAACAGCCCATCTCTGTGACAGGGTTCTTGCAGGTTTCAGAAAGTCAAATTTAAGACCTTTTTAAGACATTTTAAGACCATAAAGATTGAAATTTAAGACCTATACGATGCATTACAAAAATTATTTAAATCAAAGAAATAATAAAAAAAGCAATAAAGCAATGACATTAGTAACCCTCCACAGCCAACAACGTGCCAAATGCCCAAAACCTTAGGCCCAAAATGAAAATAGGCTAAAACAAACTTGCCCTCAAATAGAATAGATTACAAAACAGCATATTAATAGCCTAATAGAGATTGAACAGGGGATGCACTAGGGAGATAGGATAAACTAGGGATGCACGATTTGGGGAAGATATCTAATTGCGATTATTCTGGTTAAAATGCACTTTTTTTTTTTTTTTTTACAAATGAAAAGTGTATGCATATAAAATTTTATATATTAATGTTTATATATTAACGAGACTAATAATAATGATTATATTCAATAAATACAAATATTTAACAAAATTAGAAATATTACTATTACAATAACATTTTAATGATAAAAAAATTAAAAAATAGAGTATTTAAGAATAAATATAACGATATAATAATAATACTAATAAAATAACATTTATATTTTACAGAAAACTTATTTTACAAAAAAACCCTGCTGGGTTACCTGTTAATATGCAGACAGCCTATGACTAAAAATCATTAGAACGGTCTAAAGATTTATTGTAAAAAATAAAAATAAAAAATAAAGAAATTCTGTGCTTTTTATCTGTGATATACATTTCTTAAAGTCTATGTATTTAATATGAAATATGAGCCTCTTATGCATCCACTGTGCGGGAAAAACTGTACATTGGAGAAAAACATATGGGTTGTCATATAAATTTATTTAGAGAGAAGTATTATTTTTCATATTTGTTACCCAAACTTTCTTTCATTCATACTGGAAGCCAGAGGTCGCCCTCGAGCAGAAACTCCACATTTCCCTCAGAGAAGTAATCCTTAGCCCTAATGTGAAACTAGCGATGTAGGATAAACTGAAGATAGAAACGCTTTGACTGATGAAACGAAGACAATAAACACGACTGCATCAAGCTATGGTGTATTTGAGTTCTTCAAGCCTTCACTATTGTCATAATAATAAGGTATGCAGTGCTGATTGAGTGCAGACTTTATCACTGTTTAGAATAATATAAAACAATGCATGTCTGCCTCATTCTGTCCAAAAAAATACAACGTAGACGTATTTTGCGGGCAGGTAATTGCATTTATCACGGGATTTGTAGTTTTATCACCGAGTACGTGTACCAACACCCCCAGAAAGAACTACAACACACCGAACGAACGCTCTGAGGGCGGCGCAGCAAAGACTCTAGAGCTCCGCTTTCGCGATTCGATACTTTTTTGCTACAGTGTAACGTTAATTTAACTTTCTGCAGCCAGCATTTCTGGAAATGAACGAGGATAACACTTTTTTAAGACCTAACTAAAGTAAATTTAAGACCTCAGGTGAAAATCTGGCCGTTTTTAAGACATTTTAAGGCCTTAAATTTAAAAAAAATAATTTTAGACATTTTAAGACTTTTTAAGACCCCGCGGGAACCCTGCTGTGAGGCGGTTCAGCCATGTCATGCACGCCTGCAGTTATCCGGCCTGCCTGTCTTGCTTGAAGCACTGACTGAAATGAAACGAACGCGCGCGGCGCAGGCTCGAAGCATTTGTCTAGGAGGGGCGGGCATGTAAGCGGAGGGTTAAAATGAAGCGCTCTGATTGGCCGAAAGCTTTTCACTCCACTTTCACGCTGTGGCTCAGCAGCAGAATCAACGTCATATTGCACTGAAACCGGCGAAATGCGAGATGCAACAAAATGCGTACATAGAGAGCAGCGAATCGTACAAGCGTACCAAAGGGTCAAAATGCGTGCCGAGTACGAAAAATGCGTACATGTTGGCAGGTCTGCAATAGCTATTTTTCCATCCAACTATTTTTATGCGCATTTTGGAATATCAAATCAAAAATGCTGGATGGAAACGGCAGGATGCGCATAAATTCTAAAACTGCGCATTAAAAATTGAGTCTGATAATTTTTTTTATCCGATAAGATCACATGCGCATTAAACTAAGATGGAAACACATTTACAGAATAAAATCCTTGATGCGCATCAAAAAAGACATGTGACTTTGTGATGGGATGGCATAATTGATCTCGTTGTGCAGCATCTGAAATGCTGGTCGTTTTGGTTTTGTCAGCCGTCAAACTGGTTTGGTATAATTACCTCCCAGAACGGTCTTCAGGCCAGAGTATACTTCACTTTTTATGTGTATGCGAGGGTCAGCGTACAGTGCGCTTGACAAGACTTTCTTCATCAGAAGAGTATGCGCGCACTGACTATTACGCCGGACTATTTTGTACACGCAGGTTGCACATGCGCATTTAATTTTTTTTGCAGTATTTACATGGGTTGTAACTCATGGCGAGAGATTGCTCAAAAGCTTACGAGTCAAAAGAAGTATACTTTGCAAGGCTGTGCGTTCAACTGCGTATGCGTTGGCTTTACACGACTGCGTTCCCAAACAGCAGACATCCGCCTCAGAAAGCAAGTTAACATGTCAGTTTATTGTCTGCGCACTCTGTGGAGTAATGTACAATATACCAGGGGTGGCAAACTCCGGTCCTGGAGAGCCACAGTCCTGCAGAGTTTTGCTTCAACCCTAATCAAGCACACCTGAAGTCAATCAAGGTCTGAGGGGAGTGAGTTGCTGCGGCCCAATTCGCATACTATCCGTACTAAATAGTATTTGAAAAAATAATTAGTATGTCCCAAATCTTAGTATGATGAAAAAAGTATTCCAAAGATTCCCGGATGGTTTACTATTTCCGGTCAGAATCCGAAGTGCAGATCGATGCGCACTCTAACGGCTGATATTGCCCACAACCCATTGCGAGATGGACAAGGATTCGATTAGAACTACAAACGCGGATAAAAAGTGTTAAAAAACTACAAACATGACGGTTACGCGAGTCTGACGGTTAAGTGGAGAGGATTAGATAAAGTGGTTTGAGTGAGCAATTATCAGTATTTAACCTGACGAAAAGATATTTATTCAATATTATCCACATTATATTTCTCCTTCAGCAGCATTGAGAACTTTTTTAATGATACGTTTGGCCATTAACTTTGCAAACACATGAGAGGAGTCTCTGCATTAAAGACCCACGAAAGGAAATTAAATTGAAAGTGGGGGATTTGAACTGTGATGATGATTGACAGGGCAGTTTAAACGGTGACGGGACGCACGTAACAGAGTCCGTTAAAGATGACGAAGTAGTATGTCCCAAAGCTTGCATACTCTTCTGCTACACACTCAAAAGTATGTACTTTTTCTTCACAAAAAGAGTACATACTTTTAGGACGTAGTATAAGTAGGCGAATTGGGATGCAGCCAGTGAGTTTTATCAGGGTTGGAGCATAGACCGTAAAAAAATATGGACGACGCGACTTCGTTGACTTCCGCTGACCAGAGTTGAAGCTTTCGGAGGCCTGCAGACGGCGCTGACATCTCGGGACCGGAGTTGCGCGATAGAGAGCAGGAAGTAGAGGCGCGATTATCAAAAGCCCACCCACACTCTTACAGATGCAGAACAATTCATTATGTTGGTGTGAAATATACAGTTATGGAAATGTTGAAATGAAAGCTAAAGCTCCAATCTCCTGCCAAAAATCCAGAAAAAAGTCAGTTAGTGCCTCAGTGCCACAACTTCACTCAGAGAAGCCGTCAATCTCAGCTGTCAATCATGACGTCACACCCCCCGTTTTTATAGCATCAAATAACTCACTAAAACTAAACTTATTTAAAAAACGAACACTTGAAATGAAATCATCGTGATAAAAAACTGCTATACAGTGGCCTCTCTTACTGCATCAACTTCCATTTTTCTTAGTGATATTTATCGCCAGTATTCCAATTTTGCACATAAATTAAATGTGCAAGTTTGGATGGAAACATAGCTAATGACTGACAACTCGTAAGCCCAATTTATACTTCTGCGTCGCCGTAGCTACGTCGTAGGCTGTGTGTTAGACGCGTAGCCTACAACGCACCCTGACGTGCACTTCTCCAAAAAATATAACAACGTGTCAATTGTACGAGGACCACAAGCGCTATGATTGGTCTGCCAGAACCCCTCCCTCAGGTTACACTATCAACATGCCGGTGGAGACTGCCTACTAGCGGTCTGCATGTGTAATTGCACATTGACGCGGACAACAACGCAGAAGTATAAATGAAAACATGCGCGTAACTTGCAGCGTAGGGGATACGGCGTAGGTCCAACGGAAAAGTATAAATCAGCCTTTAGTTGTTTTGCAATGTGTTTACTGACATCCATTAAGCTTAGATGCTGCAAAAGCACTTTAACTCTTTTCCCGCCATTGACAGAATTTTCAGGCAATGTTATAAGGTAGGGGGCGCTATTACACATCTTCTGAAAGAGTACAGAATCTCCTGATCAAAACACAGGTAAAGACAACGCAGAAATAAGCGATAGATGCATTGCTTATGTACATGTAAAATAACGTGATCATCAAATAGGGGTGTAACGATATTCAAACCGAACCAAAAAAAACGCGATACACCACCCACGGTTCGGACCGCGATCCTCTCATGTCAAACCGTACGCACCCCGCCCCCATCTGCCCCAGCCCATCTCTCACTTCACCTTATGCCACAAAATATTTTTTTCTTCCTTGACATTAGATTAAATAGTAATTAGTACACTTTAAGAGCTGTATTTTTACTAAATATTATTATAATAATATTATTTACTAAGTATACACGGCAGTCGCTCAAGCTTCATGGAAGGGCAAAGAGAACCAGTTTCCCCATTTAGCCAGGTGGGCAAAATGCTACCTTGGAGTCCCAGAAACATCATCATTTTCGTAGCTTGTTACAAAATAAAAAAATCTCTCTCACCTCAGAAAACCCACGCCGTATATTATAAGCGCAAGAGAAACTACGCGCGTGCAACGTTACGATGTCAATTTGTAATTCATGAAATAAAAGTAAAGTACCAATAAATCACGTAAGTGGTTTGACGTGTGTTAGCTGGGAAGGCATGCAGGTATGATGTGCATTTATTTATCAGGAGCAGTTTTCATGTTCCATTAACAGTTCATGAAGTGTGAATTCGCCATGGTAAAGTTAGCTGTTGTTTCCATAATCACAAAATGCCACAAAAATGTATTTTCACTTTGTTATTTTGTTTATTTTTTAATTAGTGTGGTGGCTTAGGCTACTTTATAGTACTAACAAAAACTGCTATTTAATATCTTTAAAGGTCCCGTACTTCGTGTTTTTTTGAAGCTTTGATTGTGTTTACAGTGTGCAATATAACATGTGTTCATGTTTCGCGTGTAAAAAAACACAGTATTTTTCACACTATTTACTTATCTGTATACCGCTGTTTCCACTGTCCTAAAAACGGCTGGTGATTTCCTTGTTCTATAAAGTCCCTCCTTCAGAAACACGTAACGAGTTCTGATTGTGCCAGCGGTTCCTGTGCTGTGATTCGACCACAGCTTAGCGCACGTGAAAGCGGTTCCTGTGTTGTAATTTGACAGCAGCTTAGCGCACGTTGGAAAGGTCACGCCTCTTAACGGAAAGATGTATGCGTTCAATAATCTCTACAGCGTCCCTGGGAAAGCCAAACAAAGGTGATTTGACTCCTGGATGAAAATAATAGCGTCTCGATGACATGGCGATAAACACACTCAACGCAACAGTTCCTTTTCTCCACGCGACCGTCCGCTTCTCCACGTGGGACAGCAACAAGACCGCGCCCCCTTTTTCGCGTTTCTTTGTGGGCGGAGGTTAGTCTGTTCTACTGCTCTACTGACGTAATTAAAGAAGGAAGTACCAGGATGTAGTCCAAGCCAGCCGTTCGCTGAAGGCTTTGAAAGGGAACTTCTGTTAAATAAAATATCTCGCTTGGCATTGAACTTTGAGCTTTATAATTTTACAGGTATTATTTATGCTCTAACAGCAACATTACACACTAACTAAAGTTTGAACAATGGAATCGCGAAGAAGGGGACCTTTAACTTATAGGCCTATTTCATCATTAGTATTGATCATATTCATACAATTAATGTGTTTGTTAAGTAGGCTACAGTGGGACATTACTTGTGTGTGTCATCAATTTTTATGAAATAAATGTGATTTTTATGGTAAATGGTAAAATGAGTAGATTATTTCTGACTAGTCTAGAGTGCAGACATTTATTTCATTTGAGTATACTCAGGTATTCTAACTGCTCTAAAGGAAATGTGAAGCTAATGTATAAAGTTAAATTATTGTTGTTGTCATTATTAAGTCAAAAGTGAATCTAGTGTTATTATTGCGCCATGAACCATGACTCCACAGCAAACAGAACCGAACCGAACCGTGGCTCCAAAACCGTGACATGAACCGAACCGTGGCATAGGTGAATCGTTACACCCCTATCATCAAACATTAAATATATATTAAAACTGCCTAATGCTACCAAATGAAATGTTGACTTATTCTCCATCTGTGTTTTGACCATTGTTCTGAATCCGAGCTGGACGAAGTCTTTGACAAAAACACGATTTTCAGATGTTTATTTATTAATGATCTTCAGTGTTGATAAAAAAAGAAAGCGTGGAGGTAGAATAAAAGCAGCGAGTCTGTTCTTTCTTCTTGCATGTTCAGATATTCAAACAACAAAATATTCTGGGGGGCATGTACGTTTTTGAAAATGATCAAAATGCTGGCGCTGGCTGGAAACTTGCTGGCGGGGAAAGAGTTAAAACTCTTTAACTGTAAATATGCAGCATTTCAGTTGAAATTACAAACATTAAAAGCCTCTATCATTATTATACATTAGTGAACTACATTAGTTAACATGGACTAAGAATGCATTTATTAGTCTTTGGGTGTTTTTACACCTGGCTTGTTTGGAGCGTTTGTTTTGGAACCTGGTGCATTTTCTCCCATAGCTCGGTTGGTTTAGGCATATATGAACACGGCAATCGCTCTCGGATCTGCACCAAAACAAATCGCTCCGAGATCGCCTGAATGAGGTGGTCTCGGCCTGACTGAAAACAAACTCTGGTGCGGTTCGCTTGAGGTAAGAAAGCAATCCGACCCAACGGACCAACAAACCAAGCGCTATCATAATTTATAATGTGAAATGTGTTATATAAAAATCAGCAGTGTCTGATTCTGAGACTGAGCACATTAGTTATCGCATTTGAAAACCAATAGTGCCTCTTCATCTTAAAGGGGTGGTTGATTGCCCATTTTTACAAGATGTAAATTAAGTCTCTGATGTCCAGAGTGTGTATGTGAAGTTTTAGCTAAAAAAAACCCACAGATAATTTTTTATAGCATGTCAAAATTGTCACGTTTTGGGAGGAAGCTTGTGTAGCTCCTTAAAAGCAATTTCTTTAAAAGTAAATCTCTCCCTTTGCTTTGAACTTTGAGCGTCGTAACTTTGCAGATGTTGTTTATTGCCAAACAGCAACATTACACACTAACTAAAGTTTAAAAAGTGAAATCATAAGCAACCACCCCTTTAAAAAGTTGTGTAACTGCAAGAAAGCTGTCCCACCAAATCCTTGATTCCTGCTCTAACTGCATTATAAATATATACTCACCTAAAGGATTATTAGGAACACCCTAATACTGTGTTTGACCCCCTTTGACATCCAGGGCACGAAGCTCCCGTTCCACCACATCCCAAAGACGCTCTATTGGGTTGAGATCTGGTGACTGTGGGGGCCATTTTAGTTCAGTGAACTCATTGTCATGTTCAAGAAACCAATTTGAAATGATTGGAGCTTTGTGACGGTGCATTATCCTGCTGGAAGTAGCCATCAGAGGATGGGGACATGGTGGTCATAAAGGGATGGACATGGTCAGAAACAATGCTCAGGTAGGCCGTGGCATTTAAACGATGCCCAATTGGCACTAAGGGGCCTAAAGTGTGCCAA
Organism: Gobio gobio; assembly: GCF_949357685.1. Classification (NCBI taxonomy): domain Eukaryota; kingdom Metazoa; phylum Chordata; class Actinopteri; order Cypriniformes; family Gobionidae; genus Gobio; species Gobio gobio. Next base: position 63,479,701 of record NC_137100.1, on the reverse strand, counting down.
GAAAACATCCCCCACACCATTACACCACCACCACCAGCCTGCACAGTGGTAACAAGGCATGATGGATCCATGTTCTCATTCTGTTTACGCCAGATTCTGACTCTACCATCTGAATGTCTCAACAGAAATCCAGACTCATCAGACCAGGCAACATTTTTCCAGTCTTCAACTGTCCAATTTTGGTGAGCTTGTGCAAATTGTAGCCTCTTTTTCCTATTTGTTGCTTCACAAATGCTTTGCTGCAGACCTCGGTTGTAACGAGTGGTTATTTCAGTAAAAGTTGCTCTTCTATCAGCTTGAATCATTCGGCCCATTCTCCTCTGACCTCTAGCATCAACAAGGCATTTTCGCCCACAGGACTGCCGCATACTGGATGTTTTTCCCTTTTCACACCATTCTTTGTAAACCTTAGAAATGGTTGTGCGTGAAAATCCCAGTAACTGAGCAGATTGTGAAATACTCAGACCAGCCCGTCTGGCACAAACAACCATGCCGCGCTCAAAATTGCTTAAATCACCTTTCTTTCCCATTCTGACATTCAGTGTGGAGTTCAGGAGATTGTCTTGACCAGGACCACACCCCTAAATGCACTGAAGCAACTGCCATGTGATTGGTTGATTAGATAATTGCATTAATGAGAAACTGAACAGGTGTTCCTAATAATCCTTTACGTGAGTGTATATATATAATTAAATAATATATGCAGTATGTATAATTTATCAATGACAGTGTCTGTGTGTCTCGACAGCTACATGTACAGATAAAGCCACAATAAGCTCACAGAGCGAATCCATCTTGATGGGAAACTCTGACCAGTAAGAGGACAGTTTTACTCACATGTGACTTGCATAAACACATTTTGGTACACTTTGAAATGTTGCCCTTTGAACCAAGAAAATGCAACATTGTAACAAATGAAGCCCGTTTCGGAACAAAGCAAACGATCTACAGGTCTGCACCTTCCATGCAAAAATGACAACCTATGCAATGGCACTGAAAACCAAGGAAAGAAAAAAAGATACAATTAAAAACTTAAAGAAACCTAAATCCATAAGTGTGCACACCCTTATATGTTCAGTATTAAGTCATTATCAAGCTTTTGTGAAATAGTACACGCCTGTCTTCACCTGGAGTGACTCTGATTTACTCCAAATAAACCTCAGCTGTTGTTTTTCTGACATCATCTTAGTCACATGATACTACAAGAGCCATGGGCCACAAAGAGCTGATGAAGCATCAACGAGATCACGCTGTTTTGGGCTACAACTAAATGACCAGGGCATTAGATATACCATGAAACAGGGGCGGTTCTAGGATTTTCATTCTAGGGGGGCTTAGCCCCAGTGAGGGTATTTTAGGGTCCAAATTGCACTATTAACTAGTAGCTTAATAACATGCATATCCATAGGATGGCTGTTTAGTAATACTTATAAAGTAATACTTATAAAGCTCCCCAGAGAAAATTTTTATTTCTCTGATCTACATATGTGCATTTTAAGATGTTCTGAAGGCCAAAAAATTAGATAACAGTAGCTTGAAAACCATGTCACTGGGCAGTAGATTATTTGTCTCTATCTCCACATCGCTCTTTTTCTCTGTTTTTCTCTTGCCCAGTCTCTTCCCCTCCTAACGCTGAGCTTTAACTGATATAGTTTTTCCATTTTTGTCAGTGAAGAAAGTAAATATGGTTTACATATTAACATACTGACATTTATATGTTTTATGAATACTTTTCTTAGACACGTTAATTTACTGTTTATTAAAGTTTTATGTTTATTTAATTAATTCACAAAATAAACACATTCATTACTAATCTTATGCCCAATACAGGCTGAAATAGCTGAGCTTCTTTTTATTTACTGAAGGCTACACATGGAATAATATTAATTTACAATATGTATGTACACATTCATTATTAATCTTATGCCTAATCTGAAGAAAACGGCTTTGTTAATATTTCTTGTTTGTTAATTACATTATGAATCACATTGGCCTATTTTCCATTCAAAATGGCAAAATTAGACAAAAGTGTATTCATTTGCCTGAATATTTTTGTCTTTGTTTAACATTTCTGACTTAAAGAAGCAGCTGTTTTAGCTTACATTTCTCTCACTTGACGTCGAGTCGCGCTGCTAAAATTTGCGTTTAGCCTCAGCAGATTCTGTGTGAACATAAAGCCCGCCTACTCTGATTTGATTGGTTTTCGCGTATATTTTGACATTGACGACCGGTGATGGACCAATGCGGCTCAGATGAAAGCACACACTTCTGCTTCTGATGTGTGCTCTGCCCGGTGCAACTGCGGATTGAAGAACACACTGACTAAAAGACTGGACGAAGCCGAAGCCTCCCGCCAGTTTCATATGCTTTAAAGGTTAATCACACATTTTTTAGGGGGGCTGGAGCAGAAGTTAAGGGGGGTTGAAGCCCCCCTAAAAGGGGTCTAGAACCGCCCCTGCCATGAAACCAAGTGAAGTCATCAACAAGTGGAGGAAAGTATGGCACAACAGTGACATTATCAAGAACAGGGCATCCCTCCAAAACTGATGAGAAGACAAAGAGAAAACTGGTCAGGAGAGCTGTCAAGAGGCCGACAGAAACATGGTGTGGTGGTGTGACAACTATCTCCTGTATCTGTCTGGACTATGAGACATATATCATATGAGAAATATCTAAGCATGGCTAAACCTGCCAAATCTTATATTCAGTCTCTCAAAACCAAGTGGAAAAATGTGTCATTATGCCCTTTCACACACAGTTTTTACTAGTAAATCACCGGTAAACAACCGACATGTGTGACCTTTTCAAAAATACCAGTAAATCGGTTCTGGAAATTTACCAGTATGAGAAGTTGAAACAGGGCCGGCCCAAGCCTTTATGGGGCCCTAAGCAGATTTATATTTGGGGGCCCCTATGTGCCACCAATACGATTGACTTTTGTCAATTCTTCTTGATAATTCGCACAGCCATTATCAATGTTATTTGCAGGGGTGGATTTAGTGATTTGGGGGCCCCTAGCAAAATTGAGGAATGGGGCCCTATACAATTGCACATTTACAACCTTGAGGTTATTTTCTCTGTTGTGATGATTGCTGCTGGACAACCCCTCCACCCCCACAAATTTAAATTAGACTGAAGGAAATTATTACACACATAAGAATTATTTCAACCAAAAATGAAGTGTGTCTGTGTGGAAAGTAACTGTGCATGCGTCATCTACTCGGGTCCTTCACAGAAATGAATGAGTGCAATTTCAAAAATAAACATAATACGCACTGTTGCTCCGTATTTAATTATAACTTCAGATGCATATGTTATGTTCATATGGTATTATGGTTATGTAATTTGTAGGACCCTATGAAATCAGTTAGATTTTTTTTCCAAATTCCAGAAGAAAAAAAAATTCCAGATTCCTTTTTGTTTTATTCCGGATGGTTATATTAAATTGTATTAATTAAAACGCATGTCTAATTAATTGAAATCATGAAACTTGATTAATTTAACAGCAATTTATTAAATGTTTAACAAAATATATATTTATTTGTTTTATGCATTTTAATTTTTTTCTGGTAATCAAATGAAGGCATACAACACTTATCTTTTATTACAATGAAAATTAAACAAATCCTTTAATTTCAGAAAACGCAGACTCGCGGAATCCAGTCATAAAATGGAATTTACTGTTTAACATGGAATTTGTCAAATTTTGGATGAATAAATCCAGCACACGTCAATCAAATCGCGATATTGACTATTAGTGTATGTGAATATTAAACGGCGAAAATAATATTTAAACATGAATACTGCATGTTTTATGTCTCTGTGTGAATGAATTGTGAAGGCGAGCGTCGCTCGTGCTGCAGTCGTAAACGAAACCGTGCGTCTGCGCGATTCATTCCATGACATTCCGTTTGTTTTTATGAATGGATTCCGTGATCCTGTAGCGTTTTCGGAATCGCGGAAATCATAAGACCCGACACCCCTACACTTTCTACAAGATGCACGTTCAACGCGGACGCAAAGGGGGTTGTCGTGGTAATGAACACCACAGCAACCGCTTGTGCATCCGCGCTGACCGCGTATCTTATATAACAAGCATTTTAGGGGGCCCTTGGCTTTTGGGGGCCCCAGGCGGTCGCCTACCTTTGCGTAATGGTAAGTCCGCCCCTGGTTAGTAGTTGTAGCTGTGTTGCTTACATCATGTCTGCCTGTCATGTTTTTACCCTTCTACACATTTTAATTGACCTATCGGTAAGCCCCTCCCCTCGAACGCAGATGAGCCAATGGCAGTTGAGTATCAGTTGCGCTGGGACCGGAACTCGGACATCTTTAGGTTTCAGCGCCATAGAGAACCATTGTAAAATCCGAAGCTCTCATCGGTTTGATGGTGTTTATGCTACAAAAATGCTAAAACGTCGTGCCTGAGGTACTGTAACACTGACTCCAGGGATCCTGAGAGGATTTTCTGTTTGTCATACTCTCGTTAAGTTACGATTAAAGTCCCTGCTAACATACAAACCGAAATAACTAACTGTTCTCACGTCATGTAACACTGTAGGTCAAAAACACGAAGGTCTACATTTCAGTGCCTCTCCATATTAAACTGGTTATATGTAAATTAATTTAATTTTAGATATGTTTAAGGTCTACATTATCTATCCTACTAAGGAGGACTCCTATTTTGATGGGTATTATAGTCTCCGGGTAACAAAAGGAAGAGCTCGCACGCAGTTTATCAGAGTTGTTTTGCAGATACAAAGTTTACCAGTTATTAACTGCACCCTCGAAAAGTCATAAGCTCTGTGTATGTTTGTTTACTGTTAGTTGTTTGAGTGTTTTTGTGTAATTTGCTGTGTATGTTAATGGTAATGCAACAGAGAGAGAGAGTTTGTGAATGAGACGTTAATGCGCACTTCTTATGCTTTGTTTGTTCAGCTCTTACGATGATTTTTTGGAGTGAAAAAGGACATAATAAACTTACTTGATAAACCATCAGTTAAGTTTGGCCATCATTTGGACGGGATATACGCTACATTCTGTGTCCAAAAACATCTTGGGATAAGGTTTTTACACCGACAGCTGTCATTGTAAGATATAGCAACTCCGTTTGTTTGTCCGAGTTAGCAACAGTAACTAAGGGGGGCGGGGCTTACTAATAGGTCAATTGTGACAGTAGCAAACCAACAAGAGTGGTCAGGTGTTACTGTGCAAGCCTTACAGTACTACAGTTCAGACTGGGATATGTACTTTTTTTTTTTAATTATGAATCTTATGATGAATATGCTCACTTTTCCCCAGGATTCTTTGATGAATAGCAGGTTCAAAAGAACAGCATTTATCTGAAATAGAATGCTTTCAAAAAATCTGTATATGAAATTGTTTTCAACACTGATAACAATCGTGAATGTTTGTTGAGCATCAAATCATCATATCAGAATGATTTCTGAAGGATCATGTGACACTGAAGACTGGAGTAATGATGATAAACTCAGCTTTGATCACAGGAATAAATTACATTTGACTATATATTCACATAGAAAACAGCTGCTTTAAACTGGAATAATAGTTCACAATATTACTGTTTTTAATACAGTAAAAACAGTAATATTTTTATATATAACTATTATTTTTGATCAAATAAATGCAGCCTTGGTGAGCATAAGAGACTTCTTTTTAAAAACAAGAAATGTTGATATTGTTCAAACATTAAACAGAGGTTTTATTTTGGCAAAAACACGCAGGAAGACCTTCTTTTTGTTGACAACAACAGATTTATAAATTATTCTCATTATGAATTTGGGCAGATGTTTGACGCATGTTGCGTTCCCAAATGTTAATTGTAAGCGACTCAAACATATCGCCAGATTCTATCTTAGAATTAAAAGAAGCTTTCCTGTAGCTCAAACAATAGAGCAATGGCACTAACAACGCCATGGTCATGGGTTCGATTCCCAGGGAAAGCAAGAATTGACAAAATGTAAAAAATGTGTACCTTGAATGCAATGTAAGTCGCTTTGGATAAAAGCGCCTGCCAAATGCATAAATGTAAAATGTATCTGCGTTCTGACTGGTTTTGAGATACTGAGCACACGTTTTTTTGCATTCCATTTGACTGTGTAGAAAGAACCTTTTTATTTTCTAAATAAAAAGTTCCAAAATGTACACAACTCAAAAAACAACATCACATAATGTAAAGAAGTTGTCACAGAATAAGAATATGTGAATAACTCAATTTTGACAAAAATGTCAGATAGAACCTTAAATTCCAAGGGGACGATATCGCACTTGCAGAAAAACATTTACTGAGAAACTGGAAGCTATGCATGTCCAAAACATGCAGCACGTCAGATAAGATATTCGCACTAAACCATATCACATTCTCAAATCCCTCCATTCATAAAAAGGTTACCGAGCAACTTACAACCAGCAGTTTCAGCTCAGATTTTTCTCGCACTTTGCACTTTGAAACCTGGCTAACTAGCTACTGGACTAACTCAGCAATTAGGTTGTTTTAACCCAGCAATTGGTTTGTTATAAGCAAACATTTAACCCAACCGCTGGGTTAAAACAACCCAAATGCTGGGTTAGTCCATTTTCAACCCAACTTGGGTTATTTTTAACCCAGCATTTTTTAGAGTGTAATAGTGTCCAGTCGATGACCCCGAGAGCTCGTGCAGTGCTGTCAGAATCAATCCATGCATATATTAGAAAACGTAACATTTTGCCGTTTATTTAGTAATTGTTTAAGGTTATTTCGCAATTTCAATTATCATAAAAACAACATGCAGTCATTTCATGTGCTCTTGGGAGCCCCCTAAGCAGCCGCTTAATTCGCTTATGCCTTGGGCCGGCTCTGAGTTGAAACATTACCAGTAAATTACCAGCATGTACGAGGTCTGAAGTCTGTTTTGGGCCAATCATAAAGTTCTTATGGAGACGACGCGATCACTCCACAATAGTTTTTCAATAGTTATAAATATGCGCTAGATGGTCATATTTGACGTTAGGCTGCGTCTCACAGCTTTTTCAGCTGGATACTATAATGTGTGTCGCGTTTTTAAGAGCAAATACACGTTCTGTGTGATCATCCCCTTACGCCTGTCACTTTTTTTTGTCAAATTGAACAGATAGTGATACTAAAGCACTTCTCCTCATGCGGGTGAACGGTGCAGTGTTTAAATATCATTTCCGATTACTGATTTCAGAATTTACTGGTATTTTGGTGCTGATGTGTGAATGGACTATTAAAGGTGCACTATGTAACTTTTCCGTCCACTAGAGGTCGCCTGTTCAAAACAAAGGCGTAGTTTGATGACGCCACGTTTGAGAGCAGAATCTTGGGACATGTGGTCTTCACCTCACAGCCGGTGGGAAAGAATCGGGACAGGACGCGGGCAGAAATCATGTTGATGGATGTGATTATTAACGTTACTGTAGTCTGAAGCAGAGCAGGAGCGAGTGTTGTGGAGCTGAGGAACCACTGGAGCAGCGGGACTTTTATTATGACACAGTCGCCGGTGCCACTTCCGCTCCTCCGCTCATGAGTGTTGATCATATTAGACACATCTGAGTGTGTTGATGATGTGATGACGTTACTCTGTGTGTTCTCTCAGCCGCTGCTATGACACTTGTTCACACTGCAGTGAAAGTAAAGCGTTTCTGCAAAATAAAACCGGAAACCGAGGGGAACGCAGATATGATGTCATCGACTCCCTCACACGTCCCGGTTCCTCGGTCACGATTTACAAATAGTTGGAAACATTTGGGATATTGTGAGTACTCAACTGAACAAAATATATAACACTGGCCTAGTGGTTTTTGGATATTATACAGAACAAAAATTTACATAGTGCACCTTGAACGGTAAGAAAAGCCAGAACGCCGTTGCTTGTGTGAACAGCACATTTGGCTGTTTACCGGTAAAGTCATTCTGGTAATTTTACAGTAATTTATAGCGGTGTCGAAATTAATCGTTTCTTCGATGCATCACGCTTCGGTATCGCTTCAGTAATAGACCAGAACCGATTATAATGTACTGATTCTTTTCTGACGTCATTTGTACGTGAGTGTGAGTCATTAAAATGGTCCAACTACTTTAAAAGCCGACATCTGGGCACATTTGGGCTTTTATGAACAACCAGGTAAGCACGACCTGGAGAACACACGCGCTGTGTGTAAATCAAAGCCATCTGATTTATCAAAACCATTTCATTTACACTTGGGCACATAAATGCATCTCCGCTCTTCGATCTTCAATTCCCGCACTAAATGCAGATTTATTGGAGTTCACGCCACCGAAAACAACAGATATGAGCTGCATTTTATCGATCATCAGCTCATAGGAGAGAGCGCGGCAACAGCACTGGTCAGATCATTGAGTTTCTTTACTTTTAATGAATATGATTGTGTGTTGAGCACCTGCGACTTTACTTTCAGTAGTGTGTGTGTTGTCTCAATGAAGAGATACGGCCATGCTTCAGTAGCACTGGCATATCTGTCATACAGCCCATAACACGCTCTCACACGTTCATTTTTTTAGCATTGTTGCGATGAGTTAAATGTATATATGTGGTTTCAACAACCAGACGCATTTAGACTTTAGTTTTGACTGTAATGCGGCCCAGACCAGCTCCTGAAGTGGCTTTTAGTGTATTTGTGTATTTGTTCTAAACGCTCCTGTTGTCTTCTGTGCCCAGACTTGAGTTTTGTTTGATACATTCAAGAAGCGTGTTTTCTTTGAGCAGGTGAAATTAAAGGTTCAGTTCATAAAACTGACTGACAAAATTGTATACATGAGGATGCAGTGCAATAATCGTAATCGAACCGAACCGTGAGACCAGTGTAGGTTCACACACTTAGTTATTTACTGGGATTGAAAGCAGGGTTAATTTCGTTGACGAATAATTTGTGTCATAATTTTCGTCAACGACCTGTTTTCACTGACGAAAACGAGACGATAACTAAATAAAAACTACTGTTGGATGACAAAAACTATAACGAAAATCAACTCAAATCAGTCATTTTCGGCAACAAATAAAAACGAGACGATAATGTTAGGGAGGGACGATTAGGGAAGAGATCCAGTCAGAACTGATGTCCTGTGTAACAGATGCGCACATTTGATCTGAACTGATCAAACCGCTGGAAAACACGGCTCACGCATCCCCAATCCAGCTCCAGAGCGGCTCAATCAATGAATAACACACATTTATGCCAGACAATTGTTTATGAACTAATGCTGATGAATAATGACAATGTTTACTTTACGATGTTTATAGACTAATGTGTTTTAGACGGTTGTAACAATGCATATTTATCTCCTCATCTGAACTTGAATGTGCTCCTGCAACTAAGGCGAGATTTCAAAATAAGAGTCCCGGTGTATTTCCAGCTGGTTTGTAATTAAAAGCCATGCATTATATATTCGTTTTTGGTTACACAATAAACTGTATTTAATTTAATTCCCATTTAATTCATAGTCAGGAGGAAAGACCAGTATTTGACACATATTAAATAAAGTGTCAGGGTTATAATAGTTAACTAAAACCATAAAAAAAAATCTTTGTTACTTGAAATTAAATAAATGTTAACTGAAATTAAAAAAAATAAATAAACTAACTTATTTGAAGCTTTAGCTTAACATGATATACTAACTAAAACAGAAATATAAAGTTATAAAAACTATATAGATGTTTTTAAAAACAAACATAAAAGTGAATTGAGCTCTCTTTCGTGTATTTTTAATGTCAAAAACAAAATGTCAAAATGTCAGTTCAAGTGACAGTCGGTTATGTAAGGCTTAAATGCTTAATGTATTACAATTTAACTAAACTCATTCGATTTTAGGAGACTAAATCTGCTGTAGATTTAGTCGACTAAAACTAGACTAAAACTAAAAACAATTCAGGTGACTAAAATATGACTAAAACTAAATGGCATTTTAGTCAAAAGACTATGACTAAAACTAAATCAAAATATGCTGTCAAAATTAACACTGATTGAAAGGGGCTAATGTCTAAAGAGACCAAGTTTGAACTTTTTGGATACAATTTCAACCCTAACCCCTAACCCTAACCCTAACCCTAACCCTAATCACTCAGTCAATCCTAAGGATTTCGCATAGAAATCTAATCTAATCTATTCCTCATCAAAACAGTCCAATCCATCCACACAGGTGTGCAGATCTGAGTGACTCGAGGTAGATTAGCATGCTGACAAGTTAAAGCAGACCGACTGAGTGTTACGACTCCAGAAGGGGAGGGAAGGAGTGCGAGATGTTTGAGTCAATAGGTCTGAGCTGTCAGGTGATTTTTCAAGTGTGTGTTACGAGGGTCAAGGGAGACGAACCACTCTGAAACGGCCAATGGCACAAATGTTGACTCTACAGAACCATTTGTGCCTGTGATCAGTCACACGTTTCACCCCCATCAGCTGCATCGCGCAAGATACGAAAACAAACAAATTAACCCAGAAAACCCACATGCAATGAATTAGCCTGGCATGTGGCCCCAAATGAGACGAAGGGCAATTTCATTCCCGTTTGAAGGCGTAATGGACACGGTTTGATCTCTCGAGTGTTTCCAGCATTAAGGACAGCAGTGTTCGGAGCGGCCGATGAAGATGGATATAATTCAGGTTTGTTTGGGCTCATGCTCGGCTAATGAGCTGACATCATGCCTGGATGGCTTTCTCGCCATTTTAAAACAGTAGTGCTTGCTAAGTTAAGAGCCAGGGTAATTTCAGGTGGTTAACCTTTGATTTTCACACTGGATAAAATGGGCAGATCTGATTTGTTGGTGCAAACCAGCCAGTCTCCAGGTCTACTCGCTACGGGTTTTATTGCACTATTCGCACCACATGCACCATTAGAGCTTTAGGCGATGGGAGCCTGGGACTCCAGTCGAGGGGCAATAAAAATAAAACAAGTGTGATGGACTCACCACATGGAGGGGGATTTAGGGATGACGCTCCTCAGGACGAGAGGAGAGACCCTACTCATAAAACAATCCCCAACATGCTTGAGTGTACACTATTAAAAAAAAAAGTACATATAATTGGATGAAATGGTAGCCAAGCTCACAGTCAAAACATAAACACAGTGCTGAGTGAGTAATTGCTGAGCGAAGAATATATATATATATGGCGTCTTATATGCAGTGTGTTTATGTATGTTTCTTAATGTTCTGGAATACACTGCAAGTTTACTGTACATTAAACATTAGAAATATGTATTGATCATATTGTCAAGTATTTGAAACGGTGTCATTATACTAACATTGTTGTGAAAACATGAACGTGAACAAACGTGAACGCCGCTCGGGGCAACGCTGCATCGACATGAAAGTTTAAGATTTGCCAATTAAAATATTAAAGCACAAGACGACACAAAAGGAGCTCAATTTGTTACTCAGTGTGTGGGAAGTTTTCTGTGAGCAAACATCCGTAGTGCAAATACTGATTTGAACTCTCTTTCACATCATCTCGAGATTTAAAATCCGGAAAAAAAACAGAAATCCTGTTGTGTGCTGGGAAACCCGAGGACAAACGCGAGCACACTTTGTAGATTTGTCAGTGGAACAAAATGATACCCAATCAGAAAGCGAGCTGACGGAAGACGGAAGCAAAATATGACTTCATCCATTGTGTTAACCCAGCGATTGGGTTGCTGTAATCCAGCAATCGGGTTGCTGTAATCCAGCGATCGGGTTGCTGTAATCCAGCGATCGGGTTGCTGTAATCCAGCGATCGGGTTGCTGTAATCCAGCAATTGGGTTGTTTTAATCCAGCGATTGGGTTGTTTTAATCCAGCGATCGGTTTGTTTTCACCCAGCGATTGGGTTGTTATAATCCAGCAATCGGGTTGCTGTAATCCAGCGATTGGGTTGTTTTAATCCAGCGATCGTTTTTTTTTAACCCAGCGATTGGGTTATAATCCAGCGATTGGGTTGTTGTAACCCAGCGATTGGGTTGTTTTAACCCAGCAATCGGGTTGTTTTAATCCAGCGATTGGGTTGTTTTAACCCAGCAATCGGGTTGTTTTAATCCAGCGATTGGGTTGTTTTAACCCAGCAATCAGGTTGTTTTAATCCAGCAATTGGGTTGTTGTAACCCAGCGATTGGGTTGCTTTAACCCAGCGATCGGGTCGTTTTAACCCAGCGATCGGGTTGCTGTAATCCAGCGATTGGGTTGTTTTAATCCAGCGATCGGGTTGCTGTAACCCAGCGATTGGGTTGCTGTAACCCAGCGATTGGGTTGCTTTAACCCAGTGATTGGGTTGCTGTAACACAGCGATTGGGTTGTTTTAATCCAGCGATCGGGTTGTTTAACCCAGCGATTGGGTTGATGTAACCCAGCGATTGGGTTGTTTTAATCCAGCGATCGGGTCATTGTAACCCAGCGATCGGGTTGCTGTAATCCAGCGATTGGGTTGTTTTAATCCAGCGATCGGGTTGTTTTAATCCAGCGATCGGGTTGCTGTAACCCAGCGATTGGGTTGCTTAAACCCAGCGATTGGGTTGCTGTAACGCAGCGATTGGGTTGTTTTAACCCAGCGATTGGGTTGTTTTAACCCGGCGATTGGGTTGATGTAACCCAGAGATTGGGTTGTTTTAACCCAGCGATTGGGTTGTTGTAACCCAGCAATTGGGTTGTTTTAACCCAGCAATTGGGTTGTTTTAACCCAGCGATTGGGTTGCTGTAACCCAGCGATTGAGTTGTTTTAACCCAGCGATTGGGTTGTTGTAACCCAGCGATTGGGTTGTTTTAACCCAGCGATTGGGTTGTTTTAACCCAGCGATTGTGTTTTTGGTACCCAGCGATTGGGTTGTTGTAACCCAGCGATTGGGTTGTTTTAACACAGTGATTGGGGTTGTTTGAATCTAGCGATTGGGTTGTTGTAACCCAGTGATTGGTTTGTTTTAACCCAGAGATTGGGTTGTTTTAAGCAAACATTTAACCCAACTGCTCAGTTAAAACAACCCAATTGCTGGGTTTGTCCATTTTTAACCCAAAACCTAGCAATTTGTTTAGAGTGTATATTCAGACTGTCAGCCCAAATGCAATTTTTTTGCATATCCAATTAAAATCCGATCAGATTTAGTAAGTGTGAACGGCAAAAAATGACATGAAATGCGATTTTTACAAATCTGTTTCGGGCTCCATTCATTATGTGGTTTGAAATCCTATTTCTGGAAATCCGAAATACGTTGTAAAGACACGTAAAGTGTAAACGTCAGACGCTGTTATAGGAACATGCTGAAAGTCGCTGCAGATACTAGGTGGTGGTGTTGAAAAGTGACAGCAGAAAATGAGAATATAACTGAGACACGTTCTGAAACCGACTGAGGCGACAGCACAGAATAAAGCCGCTCAAACCAGCCTTCTACGGTTCAGCCGCTGCCTCAGAAGACGTACTCATCCAGTGCGGTGGCTACACATTGTCATGTTTTAAATAAGACAACATCTGTATTGCAAACGCCTCCGTGTTGCAGTTGTTGTTGTTGTTTTTGGCTTATGCCTACCAATGCCTTCTCTTGAAGCCAATACGGAAGTGACTTAAACTGTAATTCCTCCAGAAGGAGCAGAATCTCATTGAGCTCATGTTAAAATGCCCAACTTTACAGCAGAAGAACACATGTTTACAGGCTGGTACAAATTGTGGTTTTGGTCTATATGGCTAATTTTGCCCTTCATGACGACTGTGAGGGGGGTGAATTTTTTTATAACTCATTCGTTTACATTATATAAGCCTTAAAGTTCTGCATAATTAAGGGCGTGGCCACTTTGAGTGACAGGTGGATTGCCGTTTGTCTGCTGTCTGTTAGTCATCGCGTCACCTCAGCTCCGCCCACGTCCCGCCTCTTTGCCCATTTTCTATTATCCGGGAGTGACGCGCGATGACGCAGTGCCAAGATGGCGACGGCCACCTCGTCCCTACTTTACGCTTCAAAACTGCTCTTCAGAATCCTATGGGTGACGTCACAGACACTATGTCCATATTTCTTTACAGTCTATGCTACCAAGGCAACATCATTGCCATAGAAACCAATGCAGATATTCAGTGGACACCACTGATCTATATAAATGACTGGATTGCTCATGACGTCATAAAAAGTGAAGCCGCCGTGCCGCCATGTTGGTATTCCCTAGTCAGCTCACGCATTGTATTGAATGAATAGGACATTAAATGATTTTACTGAGAAAATATTGCCTAAGGAGACACCGTTTTTATATCTGAAGTCTCCCTGTACGTTCTTACAACACAAACGTCCTGAGCAGGGAAATGGTTTTCGTTTGATTTTCCCCAGCTGATTAAAAAGTTACGTTCATATTCATTACAATAGTGAACATCAGCTCGACGGGCGGACGAGACACTTCAGCGTATGCATTACAACTGTCAAAGTGCGCATTTTGAAATCGGAATAAAGCTTATAACCTGATATGGCATTGTACTGTTGCGTTTCTGCATTTATACTGCATTGCATTTATTGGCAATAAAGCTCTTTCTGATTCTGATTCTGTTGTGCTGTAGTATTGTTTTTAAGAATACAGTAGGCTAATCATTTAGTGTGGGCCAGCCTCACTGGCCTGAGCCTTTTGAGAGTCTGTGCCCGGTTGTATAAAGCACCTTAAGTGTAATTTTCCCTTAAGTTCGCCCTTATGTTTCCCTTAAACCTAAGGGTGTTGCAGAAAAAAACCCTTAAGTGTTACTCTTTAAGTGAAACGTCATAAACACTTAGAATTCCCCTTAAATGCTGTTTTTTCACTTAAAGGTGAACTATGTAGGATTTTTGCAGTAAAACATCCAGAAACCACTAGGCCAGTGTTATATATTTTGTTCAGTTGACTACTTAGAATATCCCAAATGTTTTCAACTATTTGTAAATCGTGAGAAAATTGCTATTTTAACCGAGGAGCCGGGACGTGTGAGCTATGCGTGTGAGGGAGTCGCCTGTCGATTGCGTCATATCTGCGTCACCCTCGGTCTCCGGTTTTATTCAGTGAAACACTTTACTCTCACTGCAGAGTGAACAAGTGTCATAGCAGCCACCGAGCGAACGTCATAACTTCCTTTTCAACACACTCAGATATATCTAATACGATAAACAGAGTTGCGTTACCTCACATACTCATGACTGGAAAAGAGGAAGTGGCGCCGGCGACCGTGTCATAATAAAAGTCCCACCAGCGACTATGCCATAATAACAGTCCCGCTCTTCAATCGCTCCTGCGGCCTTGCTCAGCTCCACAACACTCGGTCCTGCTCTGCTTCAGACTACAGTAATGTTAATAATCGCATCCATGAACATGATTTCTGCGCGAGTCCTATCCTGACTGTTTTCCACCGGCTGTGAGGTGAAGACCACATGTCCCGAGATTCTGCGCTCAAACGTGGCGTCATCAAACTACGCCTTTGTTTTGAACAGGCGACCTCTAGTGGACAGAAAAGTTACATAGTGTAGCTTTAAGTAATCCCTTAAAAAGCGTTAAGTGTTGCATAAAACCCCTTAACGGTCATTTCCCTAATTATATCTTAAGGTTTGGAAATCGTAACCTTAAGAGTAACGCAGACAAAAATAAGACGACTGAAGACGGCTGAATTTATGGAACCAGCTGAAGATCATTATGTGCCAAGAAGAATTTTTAGGGATAGGGAGAACCCTTTGGACCATCTTAGCGATGAAAAATTGTTGCAAGAATACCGATATGACCGTCACACATCGCAATCACTCACTGTAAAAAAATGTCTTTTGGAAAAATTGTGACAATTGATCATTACATATTGGCCCAATAAATGACTTCCAAATAATAATCCCCATGCAAAAAGATGCATTGTACTCATCATAGCTTAAGGTCTTAACTCAAAATTAAAATTTTATATTCACCGAACATATTTAATTGTGCTCAGTCAATCTATGAAGTCGAAGTGAAAAATCCATGTTGGCTGAACAAGTCCTACGTCCGAAAAACGGTATACGCATGCGCAAAATGCACTTGAAGAAAACCGTCCTGTGGAGATTTCAAATGCGGAGCCGAACCAGCAGGTGCTGAAGACCGAAACAGACATTCCCAAGAGAATAGAGATATTCATCTCACAAAGACGTTGGTGAGAATTGAGCACTGAAATTATTCTCCAGAGTTTTGCTTTATGACCGGGTATGAAGTTTAAAATACATTTTGTAGAATCAGGAGTTCATGCATTCATTGGTTTGATGAGTGTGTTCTCGTTTACTCTAATGGTAGCCAATAGTTTTATTTTCCTCATGTCTTATATGTCTAAAATGATAGGTAATAAGTAAATTAAGTCATTTGTGTGATATATGCGGCATATGCGACCATTGAACACGGTGCCGGAGATTGCATTTGCCGTCGGCCTCTTTCAGGGCTTGAGTTATTGCCTTTTAATATCACACTCGTCAAGTTCATGATTTTCTTATTCATCCATTCATTCGTCTCATCCTCATTATATAATGAAGAAGTTCTGTTCTGTCATTTGCCAGATGTGATGCAGGGAAACTTTGCATTAATGTTAGTTTTTATTTGCAGGTTTTTAGCCTGAAGTGCCGCGTTTTCTTCACCACATTAAGACATCCTGTTATGCAGAGACTTCTATAATATTTAGAGTTTTCCTTATTGAAAATAAGGTATTTTCACCAAATATCCTGTGTTGGAATTGACTTGTTAATAAAGTAATGTGATAAAATGTCAACCCTGCTGTCTGTGTTCTGTATTTTGCTTAATATATTTATGTTTTTAGTGATTTTTGTCTTTTGGGACAGTGAGAAATAAACAATTGTGACTACAATTTAAAATATTTAATTGGACCAACCTCACAGTTTCACTGTAAAACATTTCTCCAATTCAAAACTTTCTAGTGAGCGATCACATTAAACTTTTTTAGTTGGCCAAATTGAAAAATTTAGATGTGATCGGTCACTAGAAAATTTTTAATTGGAGAGGCCTGACATTTTTTTACAGTGTTGGTAAATTAAATTTTTCCATTGGCTCAACATATTATTTCTAATTGAGCCCATGTTAACAGGCTGTTGCCACAATTGATAAAATTCAATTAACAGAAATTCAATTTGGCCAATTGAAAAATTTAGATGTGATCGCTCACTAGAAAATTTTGAGTTTGAGATTATACATTTTTTACAGTGCTGAACACTTATGTACATTTCTGAATGAGATGAAGAAAAACATAATTAAAGAAGTCATTTGACGTTCTAACAAGTCATTAATGTATTTTAACTTATATGGTTCATATAATAGAACCGAAGCTATAGATTGTGAATTTAAACATTTCTCGTTTACCAGCGGCAAAAGTCAGGAGGACTAGCCGAGGTGAGGCTGTTCCAGCCGGTTTACAAGAGCGCGAGGTGATCGCCGGGATCTCACAACATTTTTAAATAGGCGCTATCTTTACAAATAAACCACAGATTTGAGCTTTAAACAACTACATTCTCGACTGAACTCTTAAAACTATATTTCGTGACACAATAACAGTAGTATTTTTCAATTTCGCGGCCGCACACAAACACTATGAAAAGCGCAAAAGGACGCGCGTCAATTTCGCTTCAAACGCTTGCTTTTTACGCGTGTCTTTGAATGCATTCAAAGTTCAAGCGTCAAACTAGATGCGAATTTGACGCTCTATTCACGTTTGGTGTGAACGCAGCATTAGTGTTAGTGTTTTGCGTATCTATGGCAACAAGACTTTTAACGTGAATCCAGGATCGCTGTCGTGAAACACTTAAATGCTTCCCTTACCTAAGAGAACCGTTTAAGAGATTATATGCAACACCCTTAAATTATTCTCTTAGGTAAGAGGAAATCGCCCCTTTAGTCTCATACTTGAGGGAAAAACTTAAGGTGCTTTATGCAACCGGGCACAGAACTTCAACATGAAAAGAGCACGAGGAAGAGAGGAATGACACAGAAGAGCAGCTCATTATGATGTGTGTACACACTGTTGTTTTACAAGCGTCTTTGATCAGAGGTCACGGGGAATGGGTTGTCCTGTAAAAACAAAGGTCCTGGGGAGTCTCCTTTCAGGCCTGACATTCCTCTAGAGCGTCTCGATGACAGACGTCTTCCCCTTTCTTGCAAATGGAGTCTCTTAGAAACTTGTAGAAGTACTACATTTACATTTACATTTATGCATTTGGCAGACGCTTTTTATCCAAAGCGACTTACATTGCATTCAAGGTACACATTTTACATATTTGTTAGTACTAACAAATGTAAAATGTTTTATACCTTTCAGTAAGATTTTTTTTAAATGTTTTTGAAGGAAGTCTCTTCCAATGCTGCATTTATTTGAAATATTATTACAATTTAAATTAACTGTTTTGTATGTGAATATATTATATTCCTGGCCGGGACAATAAGAAAAATACTAATGAGACAATTGCTGGTTAGCCAAGTGAGAATGCTCAAGACGCAAGTAGTTTTATTATTCATTTCGTGCTTTTTCAGTGTAATTAAGGATAATGTTAATTTAGTGGAGTGTTTATTTATAATTTCTTTAATAAAAAGATTTTAATGTTTCCCAAAAATGCCCCCATCTGCCATTCTTTGACAGAAATTGTTTTACTGAAATATATTTTTATGACGACAGCGGTGTTGGTATCATTAACTAAAACTAAAATCGTAAAAAAAAAAAGTTTGTTGATTGAAATAAATCTGAAATAAAATGTATTTAAAATATTAAAGGGGTGGTAAACCACGATTTCACTATTCTAACTTTAGCTAGCGTGTAATGTTGCTGCTTGAGCATAAACAACATCTGCAAAGTTACAACGTTCAAAGTTTAAAGGAAAGGGAGATATTTGCTTTTAAAGAAATCCATTTCTAAGACTTCAGCAAACGGCCATTCCTCCAGGGTTGGTGACATCAACAGGCTCAATATTTACATAAACCCCTCCTCCGAGAATATTAAATAAGGGGGGGTGAGGCCATTTTGTATCGCGGCGCTGTTGTGGTATAGTGGTAGGCTACAGGCAGGAGTGGTGTTGCTGCAATGCCGACAAAACACTGTTATTTTCATCCGGATTGCAGGTCTGGGGATGGGCGTTTAACATACAGCATGTTATATGCACGTGTGTATGAGACAGAGGGGAACAGGTCTCAGATATTTGCTGCCCATCGTAAAGCACGAGACAGACAGGGTCGGAGGAGAAGACTGGAAAATGTGACATAATGGACAATATTCGTCCGTTGCAATTCATGAGCGGTTCAGTGTGAATCATGCGCGACGGGCGCGCCTCCCTCTGCACATTTCACGGAGAAAAACATCCACAATCTTCGCGAGTTCAATGCCGGATTTGCACAACGTCAGATGCGCGAGACAAACACTGCCTGTGCGTGGATGCACGACGCGCTCGCTGCACATTTCACGGAGGAAAACATCCACAATCTTCGCGAGTTCAATGCCGGATTTGCACCTCGGCTTGTCCTGAAAGCTGGATTTACAAACAGAAGCTGTTTACGGGCCACAACCGGTAAGTCTGATTTATTTTTCATCGATGTGTTTTCCTGTAATAGGTTAATTGTACTTTGTAGCAAGGAAGTAAACAGATGACAACACTGTTCTGCAAACCAGTCTGTTAAATGCTCATTCATACTTAACGTTATCCGACGAACACCTAACGTTACAAACACTAATGTTAAAATCTCAACAGCGAACCTGACATTAGTGTAAAAGATTCTTTGATTAGAGCTTTTATGTATTGTTTATCTACAGGCTTGCTAAACATGGTTCTGTGTTTGATTTGGCCACTAGTAAAGCCAGTGCTTAGTGTTCGTTTTGGGTTAATAGTTCTTGCCACAGATATTTGGTTCTAAAAATACAAAAGTGCCATTCAGTAGCGATCACTATAGATCCGCAGTCTTTACTCTTGAGGACTGAACAGGTTCTGCTCGATTATCTTCACTCAAATGTTCTGGGTCTGATTCGGGCTCAGATTGGTATGGTTTTATTGACGCCATCGTTTCTTATACTACCAAAGCACAGTCTACCGGTAAAGGGAAGGGGCGTGACGTTTCCGACAAACGTGCACTGCGGTTAGCGAATCACAACACACTGAGCCAGCTAACCAATCAGAGCCCATCGCGTATTTTTGAGGGACTGGCTTCATACAACCCGGAAACCATCAGACCGTTTTACAAGGAGGGACAGAGCAGTGTAGAATAAAGGTCAAATATATGAAAAATAATGCAATTTTTTTTTTAAACGAAGCATGAACACATGTTACAGTGCACCCCACAAACACAATCAAGCCTTCGAAAGAATGTGTTTTACCACCCCTTTAAATGAAGCAAAAATGAGCAACAAAAATGTTAACTGAAAAGTACTAAAATTACTAACGGAATTAAAACAAACTAAAACCGATAATAAATCTAAAACAAGTCTGAATGAGGAATAAGAATAATGATCTTTTTCACTAACCATAAAAAAATTACTACACACTGTAAAAAATGTCAGGCCTCTCCAATTCAAAATTTTTGGTTTAGTTTGAATCCGCGTGCACGACGCCACAGTGACTCTGCTGACGTAAGACGATGTGACGTGTTATCTGGTATCTGCTATCGCATCTGCTATCGCACCAGATAACACGTCACAGCGTCTTACGTCAGCAGAGTCACTGTGGCGTCGTGAATGCGGATTCAAACAAAGCCGGAAGAGAAGACAATGCTTAATAAAGTCTTAGTTTTTGTTATTTTTGGACCAAAATGTATTGTCGACTCTTCAAAAGAGTCTAACTAACCAAATGATGTCACATATGGACTACTTTGATGATGTTTTCCTTACCTTTCTGGACGTGGACAGCAAAGTGTGCATACACTTACATTCAAAGGACTGAAAGCCCTCGGACTAAATCTAAAATATCTTAAACTGTGTTCCGAGGATGAACGCAGGTCTTACGGGTGTGGAACAACATTGGGGTGAGTCATTAATGGAAGAAATTTCATTTTTGGGTGAACTAACCCTTTAAGCTATGATTAGTACAATGCATTTTTTAGCATGGGGATAATTATTTGGAAGTCATTTATTGGGCCAATATGTAATGATCAATCTTCAAAATTTTCCCAATATTTTTTTTTTTACAGTGTACAGTAAACAGATCTACTAAAACACATTTTCATGATTAATGATGTTATCATATCTAAAACTTAAAAACATCTTTGTTACATTAAATAAACTTTAAATAAATATTAGATGAAAAACGTTAACATTTTTACACAGTTAAACAAACATTTTACACGTACATGGTTTGCGCTTACATTTTTTAGTTGACGTAATAAAATTACGGAAATAAAACTAAAACTGAATTTAAAAAAATATTTATATATATATATATATATATATATATATATATATATATATATATATATATATATATATATATAAAAAAAAGACAAACTAACTCTAAAATATTTTACAAAAATAATAATAATAAATACATATATATATATATATATATATATATACATACACTCTAAAAAATGCTGGGTTAAAAATAACACAAGTTGCGTTGAAAATGGACTAACCCAGCAATTGGGTTGTTTTAACCCAGCGATTGGGTTGTATTAACCCAGAAATTGGGTTGTTTTAACCCAGCAATTGGGTTGTTTTAAGCAAATATTTAACCCAACCGCTGGGTTAAAACAACCCAATTGCTGGGTTAGTCCATTTTCAACCCAACTTGGGTTATTATTAACCCAGCATTTTTTCGAGTGTATATATATATATATATATATATATATATATATATATATATATATATATATATATATATATATATATATATATATATATATATATATATATACACACACTATAAAAACTAACAGAGAATAAAAACACAGATGCTGGATAATTTAAATGGGAGGGATGACGTGAGGAGATTAACCTGCTCTCCATTTACCCCTGCAGTCCCGGATGGACCACCAACACCAAGCCCGTCCCATTAGATGTGGGGCTACACTACACATCCAGCCCCCTCAACACTGGCCCACGCAGTTAAAAGGAAAAAGAAAATAACACTGCTTTATGATAATGTTCATTTCTCAGTGTGATTTCCTAAATGTTTTTAGATTTACTGTAAATCTGACCTCATCCCGTTTTACAGCTGAGGCTAAAAACAGCTTCTGCTGCCAAATTATGATCCCATCCGCAGAATATTGAAGGAAAAGCTGCGCAATCCAATAATTTGAGTGTTGTCTAGGCTTCACATCATGACTTGTGCTACAAGCACGTCCAGAGCCCTTTCATTTTAGCCTTGTTTATTAGTGAAAGGAACCAAAAAACAGGATGGACAAACACAGCAAAGGTTTGGCAAAGACAACACTGGCTGTTGTTTTTGTGTTTGACATGAAATCAAAATGGTCTATTTACTTACCTAATACATGCTCCTGGGCTTACACTCTAAAAAAATATATGGCACCAAAAATAGTTCTTGGCTCGTAATCATAGGGGAACCTTTTTTAATACTATATAGCACCATTTTTGGTGCTTCAGTGGTTCTTCAGCGGTTCTTCAGAGGTTCTTCACCGGTTCTTTGACTAAGGTGCTATATAGCACCTCTGAAGAACCACTGAAGCACCAAAATTGGTGCTATATAGCACTAAAAAAGGTTCCCTTATGATTACGAGACTTTTTTTTTTAGAGTGTACTGTGAACGATCCATCAGTGCATGTTTGTCCATATAAAAATATTTCTCTTCATAATCATTCATCAAAAAAAAAAAAATTGAACTGATGTGACATGGTAATGTCCAAGATGGATCAAATTAAGTCCTGTCCCTTTTCTTCGCTGTATATCCCATTAATTTTATTCAGAAACATTCCAGATTATGGATATAAGTGTTACATCATGTTGAGTCAAGGCCACTCTTAAAGGAACAGTGCGCAAAACGAGTTCTGTCATGTTAAATACATGGTTTATATGATTAAAAACATATGCAGGCGAGCAGATGAACCCAGAATATGAACGCAACACGCTCAATGGCTCAACATTTACTTTATACTGGTTTTCTATGGAAAAAGGCTTAAAGGATTAGTTCACTTTTAAATAAACTTTTGCTGATAATTTACTCACCCCCATGTCATCCAAGATGTCCATGTCTTTCTTTCTAAAGTCGAAAAGAAATTAAGGTTGTTGATGAAAACATTCCAGGATATTTCACCATATAATGGACTTTAATGGGCTCCAAACGGTTCAAGGTTTTTAGTGCAGCTTCAGAGGGCTTTAAACGATACCAAACGATACCAGACAATGAATAAGGGTCTTATCTAGCCAAACGATCAGTTTCTGCGAGAAATCGAGCAGTATTTATGCTATTATTTTACCTCTTTTCAGACAAACGTGATCATCTCTGAGCAAGTCATCTCAAGTGAGGTCAAATACGAGCGTGGTCATAGATGTATCGATCGTAGATGCCTCATTCTATTGATCCGTGCAGGCGCTAATGAGGCATCTACGTATGCATCTATGACCAGGCTCGTATTTTGACCTCACTTAGCGGAAGTTATGGCTGAGCTCAGAGATGATCACGTTCGTCTGATAAGAGGTAAAATAATAGCATAAATACTGCTGGGTTTCTCGCAGAAACTGATGGTTTGGCTAGATTAGACCCTTATTCATCATCTGGTGTCGTTTAAAGCCCTTTGAAGCTGCACTGAAACTGTCATTTGGACCTTGAACTGTTTGGAGCCCATTGAAGTCCATTATATGGAGAAAAATCCTGGAATATTTTCATCAAAAACCTTAATTTCTTTTTGACTACAGAAAGAAAGACATGGACATCTTGGATGACATGGGGGTGAGTAAATTATCAGCAAAAGTTTATTTAAAAGTGAACTAATCCTTTAAAGGGGTCATGAACTAAGGCATTAAATCATTGAGCTTTTGACATATGAGAGGTCATCATACTGTCAGAATATCCTGTACGTTTCAGAACTAAATACTTCCTTCTTAGTCCAAAAACAGCTTTTTTGAAGCCGACTCATTGTGGAATGTGCCTATCTATGAAAGAGCGCCTCTGCAGAAGATGATCAACTCTTGCTTCAACGTTGCAACTTTGGCCCCGCCCACTGGAGTGTTAGTGAGATGACGAGGAGAGAAGAGCGATACAGGATCACTGGACTAAAAATAACTTTTCCATCCAAAGGATCCTAATGCTAATGTGCTTAGACGTTTACACCAACATCTCACAACAGCCAATCACAGCAGTGGGTGTTTACACTGACGTCTCACAGCAGCCAATCACAGCAGTGGGCGTTTACACTGACGTCTCACAGCAGCCAATCACAGCAGTGGGTGTTTACACTGACGTCTCACAGCAGCCAATCACAGCAGTGGGCGTTTACACTGAAGTCTCACAACAGCCAATCACAGCAGTGGGTGTTTACACTGACGTCTCACAGCAGCCAATCACAGCAGTGGGTGTTTACACTGACGTCTCACAGCAGCCAATCACAGCAGTGGGCGTTTACACTGAAGTCTCACAACAGCCAATCACAGCAGTGGGCGTTTACACTGAAGTCCCACAGCAGCCAATCACAGCAGTGGGCGTTTACACTGACGTCTCACAACAGCCAATCACAGCAGTGGGCGTTTACACTGACGTCTCACAACAGCCAATCACAGCAGTGGGCGTTTACACTGAAGTCTTACTGCAAACACGCCCCTTCAAACAGAGCGTTCAAATCAGAAGCTAAAAATCAGAAAAGAAAAAATCATTTCTAAATTATGACTAATATAAATTCTATAGTTTTCTGATGTAAAAACTATACTAACATTATAAGGGCACCACAGGAAACATTATACAACAATAAAACAATGCTGTTCATGACCCCTTTAAGCAGAAACTGTGTTTTGTGTTCATATTCTGGGTTCATCAAAGTTCACCAATTATGAAAAAAGTTAATCTGCAGCTGTACAGAAGAAAATAGTGCCATTATACAGCTCAATTCAGTTGAATCAGTACTACAGTATATTAAGTGTCTTTTAAACCACAATACAAAAGAAAAGACTATACAAAAAGGCTGTTGAGCTCCAAAAAAAATGACAAAAAAGCCCTACTAGACACACAAGTCTACATTTTAAGTTATTTTTCAATGTACATTTATGAAATGCACTTTCTGTAAAGCTGCTTTGAGACAATGTGTATTGTGAAAAGCGCTATACAAATAAATTTGAATTGAATTGAATTGAATTTTTGGAGCTCAAATCACTTTCACTGTATGGAACTAAGAAACTCAGCATACTTTTATATAAAACTATATCTGATTTTGAGCATATAAGAATGAAACTCATGGCAATTTGGGTTGTTAATTACATTTTGGGTGAGTAAACTAGGACAGAATTTCAGTGAACTATTCCCTTAAGAAGCTTGAGAGTACTAAAAGATGGGCATTGCTATTTAACCATTAAATTCGGCATGAACAAAAGTTTGCGAGAGTCTTTTTTCCCATTTTGAGATGTAAATCTGAGTGAAACGGCTTCTCAAACAAGAACAAATGTAGGGCGGGGCTTGATTTTGTCCATTGGGAATCGATTGGATGGTTGCGGTTTGGTTTTGGATGATCTTGTGTGAGTGACAGGTTGCCCCGCCCTCGTCATCAGAGAAGAGAAGTCGCTGCGAGAGGGAAGGGAAGTTATTGTTTTGATTAAAGAATACAAGGTATATGAATTTTAAACAATAACCATGTGCATGGGGAAAATCATTTATAATAATAAATTGATGGTGACCTTAAAGTGAAGAGCTTAATACATCAACTCACTAAACTCTAAAAAATGCTGGGTTAAAAAAAAGCTAAGTTGGGTTGAAAATGGACTAACCCAGCAATTGGGTTGTTTTAAGCAAACACTTAACCCAACCGCTGGGTTAAAATGACCCATTCACTGGGTTAAAACAACCCAATTGCTGGATTAGTCAATTTTCAACCCAACTTGGGTTGTTTTTAACTCAGCATTTTTTAGAGTGTACCACAAAATCTAGTCTGTGCTACACTAGACATCTAAAAACGTCTTGCTGAATCTTTCCCATCGGATTTGCCTAATAGATTTTTCACAAGATTCCTGAAATGAATTGACACACAGTCCTATTGTGTGGCCCTAAACAGCATGAGGCAGATTTACTGTAGACACGCAGAGCGCTGCTGTTTTCACCAACAGATTTACACTGAACAAAGCGAGAACATGCAGCAAAGCCGGTTCAAATTGCAAGTGACTCCCAGGAGTCCGGCTCAGCCATGGAATTCCAACATAAATCTTTTCATGCTGAAAAATACTCTATTGATAGTCTCCTTGATAGCAGACTCTTGTGTAGAGTTTCCCCTGAGCAGCGGGCGGATTGCGAGCTCTCTCGTCGAGGCTTATGATGCTATTGTTAGAGTGATTGACACATGAAAGTGTGCGGGAGACCACACACAACAAACGAGTGAGTCAGCGGGAACAGAAAACACCCATCAGCCTTTTCTTCGGTAATCTTGTTACGGACAGAGCCAGATGCAGTGTGACGCAATTCTAGTCAAATAAACGAGTTCCCAAATGTGACCCATGCAAAATGCCAGCATGATGCCAGGGTGTTGCTGTGAAGTTTCCGAGCATCTCCGATGGTCCATGGTCAAAAATTCTCCCCTCAAGCCTGCTTTAATGTGCTTTAACCCTGTGATGAGCAATAGAGATCAAGTGTGTGAACCTACACGGCTCGATTACGATTATCATGCCATCGATTCGCTTCGATATCACAATGCATTGACGATGCACTGCATCCTCATGTATACAATTTTGTCAGTCAGTTTTATGAACTGAACCTTTAATTTCACCTGCTCAAAGAAAACACGCTTCTTGAATGTATCAAACAAAACTCAAGTCTGGGCACAGAAGACAACAGGAGCGTTTAGAACAAATACACAAATACACTAAAATCCACTTCAGGAGCTGGTCTGGGCCGCATTACAGTCAAAACTAAAGTCTAAATGCGTCTGGTTGTTGAAACCACATATGTACATTTAACTCATCGCAACAACGCTAAAAAAATGAACGTGTGAGAGCGTGTTATGGGCTGTATGACAGATATGCCAGTGCTACTGAAGCATGGCCGTATCTCTTCATTGAGACAACACACACTACTGAAAGTAAAGTCGCAGGTGCTCAACACACAATCATATTCATTAAAAGTAAAGAAACTCAATGATCTGACCAGTGCTGTTGCCGCGCTCTCTCCTATGAGCTGGTGATCGATAAAATGCAGCTCATATCTGTTGTTTTCGGTGGCGTGAACTCCAATAAATCTGCATTTAGTGCGGGAATTGAAGATCGAAGAGCGGAGATGCATTTATGTGCCCAAGTGTAAATGAAATCATAAATCAGATGGCTTTGATTTACACACAGCGCGTGTGTTCTCCAGGTCGTGCTTACCAGGTTGTTCATAAAAGACCAAATGTGCCCAGATGTCGGCTTTTAAAGTAGTTGGAGCATTTTAATGACTCGCACTCACGTACGCAACAAATGACGTCAGAAAAGAATCAGTACATTATAATCGGTTCTGGTCTATTACTGAACCGATACCGAAGCGTGATGCATTGAAGAAATGATTAATTTCGACACCGCTAATAGAGATATAGTAATACATTCAGATACTTTGCTCTTTAGGGTCTCTTTAGAAAACAGAGCTTGCAGAAAGATGTCTTTGTGCTGACAGGTGAAGGAGTGTGTGTGTGAGTGTGTGTGGGCATGCAGCTGTATCCGCCGTCTCGTTTTTGTTGTCCGCAGGAGTCGTTGAAACAGTTGGACACACTTGCAGAACCCCTGATTCTGACCCTTCATCCAAAAACTCAGACCACCAGCTCGAGCCATCATTCAAATCCCTCTTCTTTCTACTTCTGTCAATGTAAAATTGCCATTTATACAGCATGTCCAAAAAGATTTCAGTAATACTTTCTATGAAGCCTGAGGTCTGTGGTATTATCAAAGATGAGGAGTGTTTTTAGGAACAATGTGAAAAATTCAACTTTTTTAAAAAATTATTATTTAAATGAATCATTATCATTTTAATATTGAAGCTTCATTATAACTCTGGTTACAGTTCACAATAATATACAATTTTTAAGTTGAATTATAAAGCATTATTAATACATGCTTTATCATGCATTTTATAAAGTGAATAGTTCTGACAAAATTATAATTAATCTATTTTTTTTTATTATTTTAACTATATGAGAATTATTGTTGTTGTTGATAATTATTTATGCTTTAATAGTATGTTGTGGTGAATTGTAACCAGTTATAAACTATATTTAACAATTAAGGGCCAGATTTACTAACCACTCTCTTTTGGCATTAAAAAAGACTGTCATGATTTACTAAAGCTGAAAAGGCGTGGACAGGGTTATTTTTGCGGCTGACTTTATTGCATATGCATTTGTAGGAGTTTCCCTTTCAGACACAAAATTTATGTGAGGAGAGCATTTAAATGAATCACGCATGGTGATTTACGCTCATCAATTTATTTATTATTATCTTTTATTGCCATATCAGCCTCTGTGGCTATTTTCATGGCAAGATCAGTATATTAAAAAAATAAATATATAAAACAAAAATCAACACAGTGGTAGGAAAAAATTATTTGCAAAAACGTTTGCGCTCGTCAATTTACCGAACAGCTTGTTCACTGCTTATTAGGAAAATTCAAGGGTCATGAAACCCTAAACCAAATTTTCTGAGATTTTAACAGAGTTATGAGTGTTGAGCATCATAGAAGTCAATGTTACCATCCATTCATTTTGATTGTTGGAGAAAACGAGTTAATTTTAAACATTTTTGTGCTATGTTTAACTTCCGGGTTTAAATTCATCTTTGTATCAACGTCACAGAATGTGACGCTTTCTTGTACTATAGTCCGGCGATGACTCATCAGTGTCTCATAATTATTCATGAGTCTGCATGTCCTTATCCTATGCAAAGAGGCCTCGCTTAATTATTCATGAGACTTCGTGTCCTTATCCTATGAGAAGACGACTCGCTTAAAGGGGCTATATGCAACTTTTTCCCCAAAATAAACGTACAATAGCCTTTTTATTTTACCATTTATGACTCAAACATCTCCTGATGAGCATACTGACACCTTGTCCGCTCACAGTGGGTGCACCTATAATCCTGTATCCTATTTTTCCTATTTTCTGGCAGGTCGTCTTTTCCCGCGCTGTCTGCGGATGTGACGTCACCACCGCTGCGAGAGCGAGCAGAAAATAAGAGCAGTTCTGTTTTTTGGCCACAGGTGTCAGTCGCGAGTTTAAATTTCAGAAAAACGCATATAGCCCCTTTAATTACTTTAATTGAGTTTGTGTGTCCTTATCCTATGAGAAGACGACTCGCTTAATTATTCAGGAGTTTGTGTGTCTTTATCCTATAAGAACATGCCTCGCTTAACACAGCAGCATGCGTTGATTGACAGGCAAGTGAGAGTGAGATTGCATTCAGTAAGTGAGAGATACATTAATGGATCAAAAACGAGAGTTTCTGTCGCCTAAGTTCTCTTCAGTAGATGCTGAGTCTACGAAACAAACGCGATTCATCCACACTGTGAGTCTAACCGCTCTTTATAGCCCATTAACTGATCAAACAGTGTTGTCAGTCAGTCTCCACTCCGCAGCTTAACCACGCCCACTTTTATAGCATTTTTCAAAATGAGTGACTGAGTGATGAGAACTGACGGCTGCTGAAACTGGGTTTCATGACCCTTTAAACATGGTTTTGTGATCGATTACTGTTTGTATTATCTTTTCTGACAAATATACAATAGGATAAAATGTCATCTGTAATATTTACACTAGAGAAGACCTCGTCGCTAAGGAAGGGCGGGACATTTACCGAACACACGCTAGCTTTGCCAATCACAACACACTTGGGTCAAGCTAACCAATCGGAAGGAGGGGCTTTATCGAAATCGGCGTGTAAATGTGAAAAATTTGTTTTTTGAGCAATCAAACATGAAAACGTATTCTAGTAAACCCAAAAACGTAATAAAAGGGCACAATAGGACGTCGTCAGTAGATCATGCACAGAACTTTTCACTCCCATCCGCACATTATGTGGAATTATGCTCGCACGCTAATTTGCCTGTTTAGTAAATCTGGCCCTAACTCTTTAAATGAAAGAAAAATGTTATTAAAAAAGGCATGACTGAATTAAAGCATGACCTTCACAAGCTTCACAGGAAGGCTTACAGAAATGATGTTGAAATGCCCAATGACGACAACAGCTGCTCTTTTGTACAGTTGTAATGCATGAACATCTGAGTAAAGCAGGCATTCCTGCTGATCACTTCCCAGGAATCCCAAACAGGGAGGAACAATGTGCTGATGCAGACACAGCCGGTCACAAGGTTTGGCATTAAGACGGACATAATGGAGAGCGCATCGCAAGCTAAACACACACTCCTCCTGAGAGGAGCTTTTCAAGTCCATTCAGCGCATCACCTCTTTCTGCATCACTGAGTCTGATTTATAAGATGTTTTCCTCATGGGGACCTAAAAATGTCCCCACAAGGATGAGGATTTCGGATATTGCCATCTTTGTGGGGACATTTTGTCCCCATAACGTAGGGATTACCAGTCCACACACACACACACACACCCCTAAACCTACCCATCAGAGGAAACATTTTGCCTTTTTAATTTTTAATTTCAATTTTGAATCCTCTCGTTAGCAGTGGCTGTTTGGATTGGTGGTTCTTCTGATTAGAAAAAAAAGCCTTTAAATAATCAGTCATATTAGTCATATTTCCATGAGAGTGAATGTATTCAAAACACTGATTCCATGATTCATTTGAGTAATATATCACTGAATCAGTGTACTGCATTCACTGCAATGGATGAACTGAAACATGGAACTGGATCAAACTTCCCAACTCCATCAGCATTTGATTTCAAATCAGATATGCTACTAAAAAATCTTGTTCTCAGAGCTTGATGCTATTAAGTAAAAAGCTAAAAAGCTAAAAAATCGCCTGGAAAAGACAACAGGAGGAGGAAGTGAGATCCTGCTTGAACATGCATCTCTCTCACGTGACTTTTCATTGGAGCTCAATGAGAACAGGGAAGAAAGACAAAACAGACTCTGCTTGCTTTCAAACGTCATCCACTGCTGTACGTTCAGAAATGTACACCGTATTTGTTCTTATATATTCATAAAAAAATAAAGGTTCTTTATTGGGATCCATATTGGTTCCATTAAGAACGTATCTTTATAGTGAAATAAGTTTCTTTAGAATGTTCTTCAAACGGTTCTTTTAAAGGGTAACTTCAGTGATTTGCATTAAGCTTTGTATCGGTAGAAACCCGGTAGTATATTCAAATTATGGTACTTTCCCCCCTCATATCCCCCTGAGACGAGAGAAAATATCGTAATTTTGTGTAATCTGAGGATTTTTTGGCCAGACGCTATAGACTACAGCCAGTAGATGGAGTTAGTTCCGCATGTTTTCAACCCGCCCACAGGGGAGGGATCTCATCTCCCTCACAGAATGTAAATGTGCACGGCCGCTCAGCTCGGGCATTAATAACGGAGCGGTGCGGAGCAAAGTGAGTGTTTCTACTTTTCAATGAATTCCTATGAAAGTTTAGCTTCCACATGCGATCTGAAAACGCGCCAGACTGGACGCACGTCGAGAATGACAGCCACGCTTACCTCAGCTCTGCTCAGCTCTTCTCTTGATGAATGAAATCTGACACTCACACTTTATTGAAAAGACACGTTAAGTTTTTAATTGTAGTGTCTATTCTCTAACTGAACTAAATGATTTTATTACTATGAAAATCAAAACGACGGTGGGGGCGGAGCCGCGGTGGGTAAGTGATGACCAGTGGCCGTGGCTTTGGGAGTGGCCTCATTGGGCAGTGTAGCAAGTGCATTCTGGGAGTTTATTTTCTGTCTTTTCTCAGTCTAGAAGGCACCAAATTCAAAAATAATTTCACATTTCTACTGCATAAATGACCCAGTTTAAATACACATTCATCTTCCCAGCGCTGAAGTGCCCCTTTAATAACTGCACTCTTAAAAAGGGTTCTTTCAAAGTTTTGCCAAATAACCTTTCAGTGATCAACCCTTAAAAGAACCACGTTTTTCTTAGTGTGAAGAAAAATCTAAAGAACCTTTTGTGGAATGGAAAGATTCCATGGATGTTAAAGTTTCTTCATGGAACCATCAATGCCAATAAAGAACCTTTATTTTTTCTTCTTCTAGCGGATCACTGTGAAAACCCCCTTTTGGAACCTTTTTTTAAGAGTGCCTTTCATAATACTGGTTTATAATTGTACACATCCAAGTATGAGCATGCCTTAACAAACACCACAAATAAATATGATTTATGTTTTAAAGATGCCTCTTTCAGATTCAAGCAGGTGGACTCATAGATGAGCGGAGGCGAAGAGACATTTAACGGTTTACTTTTACCACATCAAGAGTTAGTCTTAGTAATAACTATTATTCTTGTGCAAGGGGGCGGGGAAAGGGGCGGAGCCACTTAACAATAACACCATTACCACAAACTAGAGAGAGAGAGAGAAAGAGAGGGGAGGGGAAAGACGGACAGCAGTGTGTTCCTTGTGTTTCGTGCTGATGAGTGGAAGTTAAGGACGTCTCCCTCTAAATCAAAGTGTCACTCTGATTGAGCATTTCACAGCGAGCAGTCGGAGGATCACTTGGACAGAGACACTTGCAGGAGATGCAGACATGCTGGGACACATGTTAAACTACGATTTACACCGGGACACAAAATGAGACTGTCACCCATCCTCATATGACAGCAACAGGAGACACACTTGAAAGGGACAGAATAGGACAGAAAGGACAGTAGCGCATCTGTGATGACTTTCACTTCAGGGACGACAACATCCAACCTGCCTGGAGAGAGATTAAAAGGATAAAGCCAAGAGAAAGAGAGAAAAAGCCTGGTGACTTCAGCACACTATCCTGGTAAGAGCTGTTGGTTTGAGCATCTAACTGGTGTTCTCTGGTTTAAACCTTTATACTGCGATTCCCACAAAATGAATAGACTGGCAGTGTAGCATATCCAGAAATGTGCATGACTTTGCATGAGATTTTATTCTTTGCCAGACCTGGGAATTCAAAAAAATGCCTAGATGAACCCTGATGGCACTCAAA
The DNA here is from genome assembly GCF_949357685.1 of Gobio gobio. Lineage (NCBI taxonomy): Eukaryota > Metazoa > Chordata > Actinopteri > Cypriniformes > Gobionidae > Gobio > Gobio gobio. The sequence goes on along the minus strand of NC_137100.1, from coordinate 63,446,525 downwards.
GAGCAATATAGCATTTAGAGTTGAACATAATTATGACACACACAAAATATTTTCTTGACTTTTAGGGTTTTAGGTGCTCGCAACATCGCTCACGGGTTCAATACTTAAAAATGCATGAACAGATTAAAGGCAATTCAAGGTTAAAAGCATCTGCCAAACTCGTTGATGCAAATATAAAAGCAGCAATCTGCACAATATTCTCATCATACTGTTGATGTGTTCCACATGGTGCTGCTGCGTGTCCTGAACAGCACTGAAGCTGGTAATGACCCTCACTTTCCACAGCAACAATTACTGCCTGAACTTCTGCAGGATTAGAGGTTAGCACGTTACATCTAGCTTCAACAGGAGTGTTTAACTACCTAATTATGAGTTATATAAATCAACTATTCAAATCAAAAAGTGTTTGCTGCATTTTCTCAAAGAACACACACAGCTATATTTGAGAACAATCCTGTACACATCCATCCCACAGCCACACACGGGAATAAATTAAGTTGGATTCGTGCCCAAAAGACACGCTCTCGGTCTCAAAGTAAAGACTATATTTGCATTTCCTAAGAGAATACCAGTGCTTGCAAGCCTGCAGAAAAAGAAAAAAAAAAGAATAGAAAGCTTTTGTTAATGCAAACTTAAAATGATCCAGAGAAAGAGAAGAAAGTCAGAGAAATCCGAGACGCGGAGAGAGAAGCGGAGACTCCGCTGACATCAGCAGGCAGCCCACTATGACATCATCACAGTCGGCTTTGAATTGGGATCAGATTTTAAATCTGTGAAATGTGAGCCAGATTTTGAATTCTTAATGATGTCATGCTGCATTCACACTCTTAGACTCGAGGAAATTTTACTGAAGTACAAGTGAAATTCATTTTAAAGAATTAGTTCATTAAAAACGTACTCTTTACTTGTTTTAACAGCGTAGGGTTGTGATAGAATGAGATTTTCTAGATATGATAACCATCTCAGAGTTTCACAGCATCAGTATCAAACAATTATTTAATAAATAAACTGTATTATTAAATTATGGTTATTATTACCATCAGTTCAAATGGCCATTAAATGATTGAAAACAGGTTGAACGAAGGCTTTTTAGGCTTTATTATAACAAACTTGAAACCATTTGTTTGCTCTGTTTATTAATTTCAATAAAACATGTGTAATCAACTAAATTCAATAAGTGATTATGAATTAGATAACTTAATTTTATAATTAATTTATTAACATGTTTACGAATAATAGAGTCCAATGAAATGTATATATTCATATACACAAATATATTATCAAGAACGGTGGTAATCAAATAAAATGTAACAAACTTTTATCCTTTTATTTTTTTGGCAAAGTGCTGTAAACCAGATATTTACTAAATTAAACCATGGTTTAAAAAATATTCTTAAATAATGTTTAAATTATGTATTATTATTTTGACAAGTAGATTCTATTGTTATTGTTCTATTACAACTGTTTTAATTATCCTTGTTTCTATTTTTAATTCTTATACATGGTATTCTTATTTCTTATGCATATGTTATCACTAATTCATTTTCTATGTAAAGCACTTTGAATGACCATTGTGTATGAAATGTGCTATATAAATAAACTTGCCTTGCCTTGCCGGCCTACAATAGTAATATATTTCTGTCACAGTTTCTTCTAGGTAAAACAGGTTGCAGTGAAGACCTGTTTCAGAGTGTATTTGACAATGGGTTTTATTCAAATATGATGATGAAATGCTCATTAGGGGTTCTCTCAGATCAGCTCTGGAAATGTGGTTTATGAGACGTTAAAACCACCACGAGCATCACGAGTACTTGAGTATGTAGACGAAAGGGCACTGCTCATTGACACAGAGACAGAACAAGCAGATCATATATTCATATAGCAGTGTTTTGCGCTTTAATATTCACAGATTATGTCTCGATTTTATATTGTACAGCTTTACTTTCAATTTATTCATTCATCCATCAGTTTGGGTGTTTTACTTGACATCTGCATTATACTGTAAACGAAATGCTCATGGATTCTGGGATTCCTTCTGCATCACAGAAATCCTGCAGCATTAAGTTATAAGCACACCTTTATCTGCACAGAGGGATGGTGTTCCAGAACATGCTCTGTGTTTCCTCATTTTGCATCCACTTTGCATCCACATTTTTTGCAAATTGGATATCCTCCAGGACAACCACATGTACATTTTTTTTTCTCAATATCCAAAGTATTTCCATACTAGCCAGGGTTTCTCGACGGCGTTTCAATGCAGTCGTTTCTGTAGCACGATCTCCCCCCCCCCCCTTAAAAGGTGTCATGAACTGGCTTTTATTTTATAATTTTATACTGTTGTCTGAGGTCAACTTATGACATTCGTGTGGTTTTTACATTACAAAACATCATAATGAAGGCTATTCTCTGCCCTGGTTTTGAGGCTCTCTCATGGAACGCTCTGTTTTTATGGGCGTACCGCACTAAAGACTTGGAAGTAAACGCCCACGGCTAGGATTGGATAAGATTTGCATATTTAATGAGCCCTCAGTAATCCCTCCACCCACGATTGATTGGAATGTTATTTTTTTTATTATTTGGCCCACCCGATCGGTGAATAACCGTGAACTGTACACACACACACACACACACACACACACAGGCGAAAGAAAATAATGTTATTTCACTATTTAAGATACGTTTTGGTAGCCCGTCTGAAAAACACATAGCCCCGGGACGTTGGGCTTTGCGAGCCCTGGCCCATAACGTTACAAGTCAGAGTCTGATCACGAATGAACCAATAACACCTCAAATAAAGGATTCTCCAGCCTGACAGCGTGCTAATGTTCAGTTAGACATGTACACATAATCAATACGATCTGTAACAATGCACAATACTAGCACATATAAAAAACATGTTTAACTCACATAAGTGTGTTGCACCATTCCTGTCAGATCCAATATAGAAGGCACAGCATTGTGTTTTAATCTCGATATGTCTGCAAATCATGTCTCGACCTCTATCTTGTTTACAATCGATTCCGCGGTGAAATGAAGCGAACAAACGCACAATGTCTTACGCACGTGAGCTGGAACCGACATGTTTATTGCTCGGTAGCGCGACCTGTTTAGCTCCACGAGTCGGTGGGCCGGCTTGAGGCGGCGTTTCAACGTACGATGACGTCAAGGGTCGACATATTCTGAGATTGAGCATTTTCTGGGCCTGGTGTCTATAAAAGCTTTTTGTTGACTAACGAGGATGTTTTCAGCTCCGAAACTTACAGGATATTCTTATATCACGATGAACTTTTATATATCAAAGGCTCAAGGGAAAGTTGATTTCTCAATTCATCCCCCCTTTAAAAGAGTACACAGAAAAGTACACAGAAAAACGACTCAATTACAGTAACGCGAGTAACTGTAATTCGTTACTTTCCACCTCTGCCAACTTTATAGGTGATGACACCAAAATACAGAATCTCACGCATATTGAAGAAAAAAAATTTGAATGCACCAAACAGTCAAATGTGATAAAAGCAAGTTACCTAACACCTCTAACTGCTCATTTTCAGCATCACATTACAATTGGCAAGTGCAGATTTTTTTAATTCAGAATTTGACAAAGACGTTCGTTTTTTTTTCTAGTAGAAGAATAATAAATATGTCAATACTGACACAACATAAAGATTTAGCCATAATGCAAAGGGAGATTTGTACACTTTAGTGTTAAATGCGTTAAAAAGCTCATAAATCAACAACAACAAATGTGAATACCGTGCAGAAATGAATTACAGTGTGGAAAAGTCTTAACACCCAACAGACAGACAGTTTCCTAAATCAATGCCAAGACAAATGCACAAAAAAAAAAAAAAATCAATTCAGTTATGTAATTTATTTTTAAATATCTGATTCATCATGCATGTTTGTAGCATGAGGTTACGGATCTTCGCTCGCTTATGTTCCGGTCTATCGGAATATATTTTCCATTGATGACTCAAGGCTATGAATGTTTGGTCGTACATTCAGTCCAAACCACAAGATGCAGTGATTCAGATATTAAAGAAATATCTTTTTTTATTTTTATTATTGCATTAGATCAAGTGGTATGCTACTGTCCCAGCTATATCACCTCCCTATGTCAGTACTAATATTTTAGGGTCCTACGTACACTAGTCTCTGAAACAATCCCTGAAACAAGCACTAATGAGCACAATGAAAAACATGGACAGCTGAGTCTGTTGCTATGGGAGACTGTCTTTACGCACAACACACCACACACCACATCAGGAACTGCGTGTGATCGATTTTCCCATCCGTGAATTAGCGCATTCCAGTCCTAGGGTGTAAATCTATGACTCAGAGATTACAGGAAAAGACCACATCTAACATAAAACATCCAATAGGAAAACTTAAAACTGATAGCATGTGCACATCTGTATGCATGTGCATTTTTATTACTTAATGCATTGGCAATGTGAAGCCTTTTTTTCTGTATTTTCTGTCTTTGTAGAGACTCAAAGTGCATTTTAGATGCTATATGTTTGCAGCACTACTAAAAATAGCCTCTCTTGTTATCTGATTCATGTCTAACACTATAGATAACTATGGCTGAGCTGCTTTTGGATAAGAACAATTACATATGGTGGGAGAAAAGAGATCAAATATTCATTGTGAATGCAAGTTTGCACTAACAGTGTAATCTGATTCACAAACAACTGACTCTTATGAACCAATTCTTTTAATGCATCAATCAAAAAGACTCACGACCGGTTTTGAATCAGGCTGATGAATCATTCACTAAATGAACTTAACTCACGTAATGAACCGAACCATCACTGTCACAAATTAATATAATTGCATGTTGTCATATGATTTTGTGAGTTCATTCAGCGAAAGACTGACTTTTTGAATACTTTAATAAAAGATCTGGATCTGATTCATAAGAGTCATTTGAGTGTGAATCAGAGAACATTCACAACTAAAATATTTGTCATTATTTTGCTGTGGCGCTAGAGATTCAGTCTCTGAAAAATCACCAACCATGTGTAATTCTCTCTGCTTATCTGTTATTTAATGACACAAGGAATAAAACACAAACTTGTGCATATAACAAAACCACTTGTGTGGCCTTGTGTTTAAAGATCTAGACTGGTATCAAAAAGGGTTTCGCTTTAAATCCTGTAAGGCACGGCCCGATTAGATTTGTGGACTTCTAAAGGTGTAGAGTCATTTACTTCAGATAAAAGCATCTGCTAAATCACTACTTACAGATGCTTTATCAAGGCACAACAGACCTGCTCTTTGCAAACTCTCCAAAGACTTTCCCAGGTCCTGTGTTTTTAACACAATGCATGTTTCATTAGCTAATGGCTTTCAGATCAATTTACAGTTCATTCAACAATTTACAATAGATCAAATGCAGTCCATCAAATAATTTACACTACTGTTAAAAAGCTGGCAGTCAGCTGGCAGTCCCACTGAAGTGTCTTGAAACAAGCAGCATTATTATTGAATGTGTTTCCACTGAAACAGGAAGAGAGGGTGGGGCATATCAAAAAATTCCTCCCCCTTAAAAAAAAATAGCTAGTAGCATTTAGTTTATATTACAGCTCAGAGCCGTTGAGCTTGGTAAAGCCGTAGTTTCCTCCTAATCTCCTCCATATCACTTTAAAATACAGCATTCTGTGCAGAAATCAAATGATCTGCTCTGTGCTGTCATGTCTCTGGACCGACTCGATCACATGATCCGCTCTGTGCTGTCGTGACTCTAGACCGACTCGATCACATGATCCGCTCTGTGCTGTCGTGACTCTGGACCGACTCGATCACATGATCCGCTCTGTGCTGTCATGTCTCTGGACCGACTCGATCACATGATCTGCTCTGTGCTGTCGTGACTCGACTCGATCACATGATCCGCTCTGTGCTGTCGTGTCTCGACTCGATCACATGATCCGCTCTGTGCTGTCGTGACTCGACTCGATCACATGATCCGCTCTGTGCTGTCGTGACTCGACTCGATCACATGATCCGCTCTGTGCTGTCGTGACTCTGGACCGACTCGATCACATGATCCGCTCTGTGCTGTCGTGACTCTGGACCGACTCGATCACATGATCCGCTCTGTGCTGTCGTGACTCTGGACCGACTCGATCACATGATCCGCTCTGTGCTGTCGTGACTCGACTCGATCACATGATCCGCTCTGTGCTGTCGTGACTCTGGACCGACTCCATCACATGATCCGCTCTGTGCTGTCGTGACTCTGGACCGACTCCATCACATGATCCGCTCTGTGCTGTCGTGACTCGACTCGATCACATGATCCGCTCTGTGCTGTCGTGACTCTGGACCGACTCGATCACATGATCCGCTCTGTGCTGTCGTGTCTCTGGACCGACTCGATCACATGATCCGCTCTGTGCTGTCGTGACTCGACTCGATCACATGATCCGCTCTGTGCTGTCGTGACTCGACTCGATCACATGATCCGCTCTGTGCTGTCGTGACTCTGGACCGACTCGATCACATGATCCGCTCTGTGCTGTCGTGTCTCTGGACCGACTCGATCACATGATCCGCTCTGTGCTGTCGTGACTCTAGACCGACTCGATCACATGATCCGCTCTGTGCTGTCGTGACTCTGGACCGACTCGATCACATGATCCGCTCTGTGCTGTCGTGTCTCGACTCGATCACATGATCCGCTCTGTGCTGTCGTGACTCTGGACCGACTCGATCACATGATCCGCTCTGTGCTGTCGTGACTCTGGACCGACTCGATCACATGATCCGCTCTGTGCTGTCGTGTCTCGACTCGATCACATGATCCGCTCTGTGCTGTCGTGACTCTGGACCGACTCGATCACATGATCCGCTCTGTGCTGTCGTGACTCGACTCGATCACATGATCCGCTCTGTGCTGTCGTGTCTCGACTCGATCACATGATCCGCTCTGTGCTGTCGTCTCGACTCGATCACATGATCCGCTCTGTGCTGTCGTGTCTCTGGACCGACTCGATCACATGATCCGCTCTGTGCTGTCGTGACTCTAGACCGACTCGATCACATGATCCGCTCTGTGCTGTCGTGACTCTGGACCGACTCGATCACATGATCCGCTCTGTGCTGTCGTGTCTCGACTCGATCACATGATCCGCTCTGTGCTGTCGTGACTCTGGACCGACTCGATCACATGATCCGCTCTGTGCTGTCGTGACTCTGGACCGACTCGATCACATGATCCGCTCTGTGCTGTCGTGTCTCGACTCGATCACATGATCTGCTCTGTGCTGTCGTGACTCTGGACCGACTCGATCACATGATCCGCTCTGTGCTGTCGTGACTCTGGACCGACTCGATCACATGATTCGCTCTGTGCTGTCGTGACTCTGGACCGACTCGATCACATGATCCGCTCTGTGCTGTCGTGACTCTGGACCGACTCGATCACATGATCCGCTCTGTGCTGTCGTGTCTCTGGACCGACTCGATCACATGATCCGCTCTGTGCTGTCGTGACTCTGGACCGACTCGATCACATGATCCGCTCTGTGCTGTCGTGACTCTGGACCGTCTCGATCACATGATCCGCTCTGTGCTGTCGTGTCTCGACTCGATCACATGATCCGCTCTGTGCTGTCGTGACTCGACTCGATCACAAGATCGCTCTGTGCTGTCGTGACTCGACTCGATCACATGATCCGCTCTGTGCTGTCGTGTCTCGACTCGATCACATGATCCGCTCTGTGCTGTCGTGACTCGACTCGATCACATGATCCGCTCTGTGCTGTCGTGACTCGACTCGATCACATGATCCGCTCTGTGCTGTCGTGACTCTGGACCGACTCGATCACATGATCGCTCTGTGCTGTCGTGACTCGACTCGATCACAAGATCGCTCTGTGCTGTCGTGACTCGACTCGATCACATGATCCGCTCTGTGCTGTCGTGTCTCGACTCGATCACATGATCCGCTCTGTGCTGTCGTGACTCTGGACCGACTCGATCACATGATCCGCTCTGTGCTGTCGTGTCTCTGGACCGACTCGATCACATGATCCGCTCTGTGCTGTCGTGACTCTGGACCGACTCGATCACATGATCCGCTCTGTGCTGTCGTGACTCGACTCGATCACATGATCCGCTCTGTGCTGTCGTGACTCTGGACCGACTCCATCACATGATCCGCTCTGTGCTGTCGTGACTCTGGACCGACTCCATCACATGATCCGCTCTGTGCTGTCGTGACTCTGGAGCGACTCCATCACATGATCCGCTCTGTGCTGTCGTGACTCTGGAGCGACTCGATCACATGATCCGCTCTGTGCTGTCGTGACTCGACTCGATCACATGATCCGCTCTGTGCTGTCGTGACTCTGGACCGACTCGATCACATGATCCGCTCTGTGCTGTCGTGTCTCTGGACCGACTCGATCACATGATCCGCTCTGTGCTGTCGTGACTCGACTCGATCACATGATCCGCTCTGTGCTGTCGTGACTCGACTCGATCACATGATCCGCTCTGTGCTGTCGTGACTCTGGACCGACTCGATCACATGATCCGCTCTGTGCTGTCGTGTCTCTGGACCGACTCGATCACATGATCCGCTCTGTGCTGTCGTGACTCGACTCGATCACATGATCCGCTCTGTGCTGTCGTGACTCGACTCGATCACATGATCCGCTCTGTGCTGTCGTGACTCTGGACCGACTCGATCACATGATCCGCTCTGTGCTGTCGTGTCTCTGGACCGACTCGATCACATGATCCGCTCTGTGCTGTCGTGACTCTAGACCGACTCGATCACATGATCCGCTCTGTGCTGTCGTGACTCTGGACCGACTCGATCACATGATCCGCTCTGTGCTGTCGTGTCTCGACTCGATCACATGATCCGCTCTGTGCTGTCGTGACTCTGGACCGACTCGATCACATGATCCGCTCTGTGCTGTCGTGACTCTGGACCGACTCGATCACATGATCCGCTCTGTGCTGTCGTGTCTCGACTCGATCACATGATCCGCTCTGTGCTGTCGTGACTCTGGACCGACTCGATCACATGATCCGCTCTGTGCTGTCGTGACTCGACTCGATCACATGATCCGCTCTGTGCTGTCGTGTCTCGACTCGATCACATGATCCGCTCTGTGCTGTCGTCTCGACTCGATCACATGATCCGCTCTGTGCTGTCGTGTCTCGACTCGATCACATGATCTGCTCTGTGCTGTCGTGACTCTGGACCGACTCGATCACATGATCCGCTCTGTGCTGTCGTGACTCTGGACCGACTCGATCACATGATTCGCTCTGTGCTGTCGTGACTCTGGACCGACTCGATCACATGATCCGCTCTGTGCTGTCGTGACTCTGGACCGACTCGATCACATGATCCGCTCTGTGCTGTCGTGTCTCTGGACCGACTCGATCACATGATCCGCTCTGTGCTGTCGTGACTCTGGACCGACTCGATCACATGATCCGCTCTGTGCTGTCGTGACTCTGGACCGTCTCGATCACATGATCCGCTCTGTGCTGTCGTGTCTCGACTCGATCACATGATCCGCTCTGTGCTGTCGTGACTCGACTCGATCACAAGATCGCTCTGTGCTGTCGTGACTCGACTCGATCACATGATCCGCTCTGTGCTGTCGTGTCTCGACTCGATCACATGATCCGCTCTGTGCTGTCGTGACTCGACTCGATCACATGATCCGCTCTGTGCTGTCGTGACTCGACTCGATCACATGATCCGCTCTGTGCTGTCGTGACTCTGGACCGACTCGATCACAAGATCGCTCTGTGCTGTCGTGACTCGACTCGATCACATGATCCGCTCTGTGCTGTCGTGTCTCGACTCGATCACATGATCCGCTCTGTGCTGTCGTGTCTCGACTCGATCACATGATCCGCTCTGTGCTGTCGTGACTCTGGACCGACTCGATCACATGATCCGCTCTGTGCTGTCGTGTCTCTGGACCGACTCGATCACATGATCCGCTCTGTGCTGTCGTGTCTCGACTCGATCACATGATCCGCTCTGTGCTGTCGTGACTCTGGACCGACTCGATCACATGATCCGCTCTGTGCTGTCGTGACTCGACCCGATCACATGATCCGCTCTGTGCTGTCGTGACTCTGGACCGACTCGATCACATGATCCGCTCTGTGCTGTTGTGACTCGACTCGATCACATGATCTGCTCTGTGCTGTCGTGTCTCGACTCGATCACATGATCCGCTGTGCTGTCGTGACTCTGGACCTACTCGATCACATGATCCGCTCTGTGCTGTCGTGACTCGACCCGATCACATGATCCGCTCTGTGCTGTCGTGTCTCGACTCAATCACATGATCCGCTCTGTGCTGTCGTGTCTCGACTCGATCACATGATCCGCTCTGTGCTGTCGTGACTCTGGACCGACTCGATCACATGATCCGCTCTGTGCTGTCGTGACTCGACTCGATCACATGATCCGCTCTGTGCTGTCGTTACTCTGGACCGACTCGATCACATGATCCGCTCTGTGCTGTCGTGTCTCGACTCGATCACATGATCCGCTCTGTGCTGTCGTGACTCGACTCGATCACATGATCCGCTCTGTGCTGTCGTTACTCTGGACCGACTCGATCACATGATCCGCTCTGTGCTGTCGTGTCTCGACTCGATCACATGATCCGCTCTGTGCTGTCGTGTCTCGACTCGATCACATGATCCGCTCTGTGCTGTCGTTACTCTGGACCGACTCGATCACATGATCCGCTCTGTGCTGTCGTGACTCTGGAACGGAGTTGCGACAGGTCACGTGACACTAACGTGAATCCAGACTTAATTCGCCCCAATGGAAAGCATATTTACACTGTCTGAATTGTTCCCTATCCCCTATCCAGTGCACTATGTGCCATTCACCATGTAGAAAATAGTAAATGGGTGAACATGTGACCGATTTCAGCCGCAGCTTCAGCGTCTGTTTATAATGTAGGGGTTCAGATTCTAGAGAGCATTTGATTGGACAGAAAATCTGATGAGAAGCTGAGGTGCAGAGTGATGTCATCAAAATCATTGATCCATTTTGGCGGAAGTGAGAGACTAAGTTTTGAACGCTTATATCTTCTAAATGTAAATGTTGTCATTGTTTTGGAGCAGTAAGGCTAATATATTCGTACTAAAAGCCAAAAAACTTAAATTCTGAGCTCATGGGGACTTTAAGGCCCATTCACACCAAGAACGATAACTATTAATGATAACAAACGATAACCACAGGCAGACAATCTTGTTCTGTTTATTATAAGCAGACGCTGCAGTTTTGTTGTCTGACGCTTTAAATGCTTGAGCTCTTTAAAGCAGGATGGATTCATCATCTGGAAAAAAAAATGTTCTGAAAGCGATTCATCACAGCGCCGAATAATATCCAGTACATCCACAGAAATGTATTTCGCATTTGATGAATTTTCATTAAAACAGTATCTAGTATACGCCTACAGTCTGTCTATGTGAGTTCATAATTTGTGCTTTGGGGTATGCGGATAATGGCGGTAGAAATAACCATGCTTCTATTATTTGCTATTAAATGCATCCATGGTAATCATGAGAGAATCCTTGTATATAAAACTAAACCACGACATTTCGTGGGTATACAAATAAATATTCCTACAGAGTATACAATAAACTCTTATTTGATTGTGTTCCAGAGACAGAGCCACATCTCAGAGAGTCATGACTGTCATCACTTTGAAGCGCTTTCTTCTGGCCCTGCTGACTCTCACCCTACCCAGACCCGACTCTGCTTCGCTTGGCTTCGCTGAGGAGTTTGAAAGCCGAGATGATGTACTTGAAAGCGAGTTCTTGTATGCTGGTCGATCCAAGCGCTCCCCTGACCCTCCCAGTGCCTCCGACGTGGACAAATGCTCCTACACCTTCATCGTGCCTCAGCGGAAGACCACGGGCGCCATCTGTGTGAACTCGAAAGAGCCGGAAGCCCTGCTGGAGAACCGCGTGAACAAGCAGGAGCTGGAGCTGCTGAACGGAGAGCTGCACAAGCAGAAACGTCAGATCGAGACGCTGCAGCAGCTGGTGGAGGTGGATGGCGGCGTGGTGAACGAAGTCAAGCTCCTTCGCAAGGAGTCGCGCAACATGAACGCCCGAGTGACGCAGCTCTACATGCAGCTGCTACACGAGATCATACGCAAGAGAGACAATGCGCTTGAGGTTTCTCAGCTGGAGAACCGCGTGCTGAATCACACGTCAGAGATGCAGCAGCTAACCGCACGCTACCGGGATCTGGAGCACAAATACCTGCACTTGGCATCGCTTGCCAGCAATCAGAGCGCGATCATAGTGCAGCTGGAGGAGCAGTGCAGAAGAGGAGGTTTTGTTGCTGGCGGTGGAGCGGGTGTTGTACGACAAGCACGGCCGTACCAGCCTCCTGTAATCCTACCACAGCAACCGCAGACGCCTCAACACCGCCAACAACCTCCACCTCCGGTCCAGCATTCCCCAGCCAGGCCTTTCCACCCGCCGACCTACACCCGCCACAACAACCAGATGACCAATGAAATCCAGAGTGACCAAAACTCCAAAGCAATACCACCGACTTTACCGACCGTAGCCTCTGATACACACAGTTCTTCAACGGATAAACCCTCAGGTGAGTGTCTCTTCCACAAAGAATCTGTGAAATTTGCAGTAAAAAAAAACAGATGTGGCTACCAGAGCTTTACCATAAAAAGATACATTTTCAGTTTTATGGATTGAACACTAAAATCTGTTATACATTAACAACAACCTTAAGAACACAGGTGGTGAAGAACAAAGACACATGATGAATCAAGTAACTTTTCCATAAGCTGAGGTAAATTTTCATATATAGAAGGTGCACAGGAATACAAAACACCATCATGGAAACACTAAAATATGCAATGACACTAAAATAATGCAATAAACATTAGTAACGCAACACAACACAACACAACACAACACAACACAACACAACACAACACAACACAAAAAAACTGAATAAGTGCTGTCAAACGATCAATCAAATCCAAAATAAAAGTTTGTTTACATAATATATGTGTGTACTGTGTATAATTATTATATAAACACACACACTCACACACGCATGTATATATTTAAGATTTTTTTTAATATTTATATATAATATAAATGACATATACACATAATAATACACAGTTCACACACATTATGTAAACAAACTTTTATTTTGGATGCATAACATTAACATCATATCATATTGTATGGTATCATATCATATGGTATCATACATCATATCGTATCGTATCATATGGTATCATAGCGTATCGTATTATAACATTTCATATCATATAATATATCATATTGTATCATATCGTATCATAGCGTATCGTATGATAGCGTATAGTATCATAACGTATATCATATCGTATCATTGTATCATAGCGTATCGTATCATAGTGTATCGTACTATAGCATAGCATATTGTATCGTATCATATTGTATCGTATCATATTGTATCATAGCGTATTGTATCGTATTGTATCATAACGTATCCTATCGTATCGTATAATATATAAAATCATATCGTATCATAACATATCGTATCATATCGTATCGTATTGTATCATAACGTATCATATTGGATCATAGCATATCGTATCGCATCATATCGTATCGTGTTATAGCGTATCATATTGTTTCATAAAGTATCATATTAAATCTTAGCGTATCTTATCGTATCATAACGTATCCCATCGTATCATATCGTATCACAGTGTATCGTATTGTATCATAACGTATCCTATCATATATCATATCGTATCATATTGTATCATAGCGTATCGTATTGTATCATAACGTATCATATTGTATCATATCGTATCATAGTGTATCGTACTATAGCATAGCATATTGTATCGTATCAAATTGTATCATAGCGTATTGTATCGTATTGTATCATAACGTATCCTATCGTATCGTATAATATATAAAATCATATCGTATCATAACATATCGTATCGTATTGTATCATAACGTATCATATTGGATCATAGCATATCGTATCGCATCATATCGTATCGTGTTATAGCGTATCATATTGTTTCATAAAGTATCATATTAAATCTTAGCGTATCTTATCGTATCATTTTGCATCATAGCGTATCGTATTGTATCATAACGTATCCCATCGTATCATATCGTATCACAGTGTACCGTATTGTATCATAACGTATCCTATCATATATCATATCGTATCATATTGTATCATAGCGTATCGTATTGTATCATAACGTATCATATTGTATCGTATCGTATTATAACGTATCATATCATATCGAATCATAACGTATATCATATCATAGCGTATCGTATTGTATCATAACGCACCATATTGTATCATAGCGTATCGTATCATACTGTACCGTTGTGTATTGTATCGTATCATAGCATATCGTATTGTATCATAGCGTATCATATCACATCATATCGTATCAAAACGTATCATATTGTATCATAGCGTATCATATCGAATCATATTGTATCATAGCGTATCGTATCGTATCATAGCATATCGTATTGTATCATAACGTTTCATATTGTATCATAGCGTATTGTATCGCATCATATCGTATCATATTGTATCATAGCATATCATATTATATCATAGCGTATCGTATCATAGTATATCGTATTGTATCACAACGTATCATGTTGTATCATAGCGTATGATAACATGTAGCGTATCATATTGTATCATAGCGTATCATAGCGTATCGTATCGTAACGTATCATATTGTATCATAGCGCATCGTATTGTATCATAGCGTAGTCGTATCAAATCGTATTGTATCATAGCGTATCGTATCATAACGTATCATATTGTATCATAGCGTATCATAACGTATCATAGCGTATCGTATCATAACGTATCATATTGTATCATAGCGTATCGTATCGTATCATAGCGTATCGTATCATAACGTATCATATTGTATCATACCGTATCATATTGTATCAAAGCGCATCGTATTGTATCATAGCGTAGTCGTATCAAATCGTAGCGTATCATAGCGTATCGTATTGTATCATAGCATATCGTATTGTATCATAGCGTATCGTATTGTATTATAGCGTATCGTATCATAGCGTATCGTAGCGTATCGTATCATAGCGTATCGTATCATAGCGGATCATATTCTATCATAGCATTTCGTATTGTATCATAGCATTTCGTATTGTATCATAGCGTATCGTATCGTATCATAGCATATCGTATTGTATCATAGCGTATTGTATCATAGCATATCGTATTGTATCATAGCGTATCGTATCGCATCATATCGTATCAAAACGTATCATATTGTATCATAGCGTATCGTATTGTATCATAGCATATCGTATTGTATCATAGCATTTTGTATTGTATCATAGCGTATCGTATTGTATCATAGCGTATCGTATTGTATCATAGCGTATCGTATCATAGCATATCGTATTGTATCATAGCGTATTGTATCATAGCAAAGCATATCGTATTGTATCATAGCGTATCGTATCGCATCATATCGTCTCAAAACGTATCATATTGTATCATATCGTATCATATTGTATCATAGCGTATCGTATCGCATCATAGCGTATCAAAACGTATCATATTGTATCATAGCGTATCATATTGTATCATAACGTCGTATCATAGTGTATCGTATTATATCATAACGTATCATATTGTATCATAGCGTATCATAACGTATCATAGCGTATCATATTGTATCATAGCGTATCATATCGTATCATAGCGTATCGTATCATAACGTATCATATTGTATCATAGCGTAACATAACATATCATAATGTATCATAGCGTAGTCGTATCAAATGGTATTGTATCATAGCGTATCGTATCATAACGTATCATATTGTATCATAGCGTATCATAACCTATCATATTGTATCATAGCGCATCGTATTGTATCATTGCGTAGTCGTATCAAATCGTAGTGTTTCATAGCGTATCGTATTCTATCATAGCATATCATATTGTATCATAGCGTATCTTATCATAGCATATCGTATTGTATCATAGATGGTGGTCTAGTGGGTTAAACCACTGAACGGATATGTAGAAGGTTCCTGGTTCGATCCCAGCAGTCGCCACCAGTGTGTCCTTGAGCAAGGCACTTTACTCCACGTTGCTCCAGGGGGATAGTCCCTGTAATACGGGTACTGTAAGTCGCTTTTGATAAAAGCGTCTGCCAAATGCATAAATGTAAATGTACATGTAAATCATATCGTATCATAGCGTATCGTATCGTATTGTATCATAACATATCATATTGTATCATAGCATATCGTATCATATCGTATTGTATCATAGCGTAGCGTATTGTATCATAACGTATCGTATTGTATCATAGCGTATCGTATCATAGCGTATCGTATCATAGCATATCGTATTGTATCATAGCGTATCGTATCGTAGCATATCGTATCGTACCATAGCATATCGTAGTGTATCATAGCGTATCATATCATAGCGTATCATATCATAGCGTATCGTATCATAGCATATCGTATCGTATCATAGCATATCGTATTGTATCATAGCGTATCGTATCATAGCGTATCGTATCATAGCATATCGTATTGTATAGTATCGTATTGTACCATAGCGTATCGTATTGTATCATAGCATATCGTATTTCAACATAGTGTTTCGTATTGTATCATAGCGTATCGTATTGTATCATAGTGTATCGTATCATAGCGTATCGTATCATAGCATATCGTATTGTATCATAGCGTATCGTATCATAACGTATCGTATCATAGCGTATCGTATCATAGCGTATCGTATCATAGCGTATCGTATCATAGCATATCGTATCGTACCATAGCACATCGTATTGTATCATAGCGTATCGTGTCATAGCATATCGTATTGTATCATAGCGTATCATATCATAGCATATCGTATTGTATAGTATCGTATTGTACCATAGCGTATCGTATTGTATCATAGCATATCGTATTTCAACATAGTGTTTCGTATTGTATCATAGCGTATCGTATTGTATCATAGTGTATCGTATCATAGCGTATCGTATCATAGCATATCGTATTGTATCATAGCGTATCGTATCATAACGTATCGTATCATAGCGTATCGTATCATAGCGTATCGTATCATAGCGTATCGTATCATAGCATATCGTATCGTACCATAGCACATCGTATTGTATCATAGCGTATCGTGTCATAGCATATCGTATTGTATCATAGCGTATCATATCATAGCATATCGTATTGTATCATAGCGTATCGTATTGTATCATAGCGTATCGTATTGTATCATAGCGTATCGTATTGTATCATAATGTATCAACGTATCCTATCGTATAGTTTTGTATCATGTCATTACATAAGAACATAAATGTAAATAACTGATATCAAAAACAATTAAATTAAAAAAAAAAACATCAAACGTCATCTTATATTTTACAGTGAAAAAAATCACTTGTTTTTTTCTCCCACTAACAGTAACAGTATTGTTTTTGTGGTATTGCCCGTTTGATATTTACAGTGCTCTCCAAAAATTAGGAAATGCCATAGGCAAAGGATTTTGAATAATATCAGCATAAATCCTTATCATTTTGTGATGATTTTGCATTGATAAGGGACATCACAAACTCTGAACACATATAGGGTTGCAAATGGGCTGAACATTTCCAGTAAATCTCCAGAAACATTCCAAAAGTTTCCAAAAAAATAAATAATAATAATAATTCTGTAAACTTTGCAACCATAACAGATTGCAATGCACAATTTGTCATTATTATGTCATTAAAGAGTAATTGAAAATATATAATGGCTGCATAATGATAATTGCACGTTACTTTAATGCATTTAAGTATTTATGGTGATACTGTCCAAAACCCCACGTTGAAACCTATTTCCAAACATTTGAAAGGTACTGTATTTAATCGTTAATGGAATCACGAAGTACCTGGAAAGTTAAGTGGAATCTGAGTAGCAAAATTATTTAAAAATCCCTTTCAGCACAGTTTAAAGAGCAGAAAATGTTAAAGAAAAACATTCCCTTACAGAAAGCATGACGCAAGTCTCCACAATGCGAACTTCTGCAAAGCATTTTGTGTACGCAACAGAATCAGCGTGACTAATGAGAAACATCCAAACAGCCAGCAATCTTCCTTTTCTTGCAGCGCTTCAGCAGATTTAATTGTCTTTTGCACACTGAGTATGATAAATAAGTAGGATACGCCTAAGTGGTTTGGTTACATCAGCGGTTCCAAAGCAAACAGCTCAGAGGTTCACCGACACAAGCAACATGGAGACACGTGGATTTCCCTGCCGCTGATCACGCCAGAGAGCTTGGCCTCCGTCCCATTACAACACAATCATTTGGCAACGTAAGAGTGAACTAAGAGTGCACATTAATCTTGGGAGGAAAACCCTCCAAGACACGAACCACTTTAAAGCGCTTAAATGGGGGATTCCAGACAGCATTCAGCAAACTTCTACAGTGAGATCTGTGGATTGATGTAAGAGGTTTAAGTATTGTTTACTACTCTGCTATGTGGGGATTTCTATATACTGAGGAGCTCGAGATGCTCAAATGCAGTGAAGGAATGTAAATGACAGGGTGACAGTACATGGTTATGATCATAAACATATACACACTTCCCTAAAATCTCCCTCGCAATATCACCAAAACACACATGCCTACTATATCCACAGCAGTCGTCTGTAAATTCATCTTGTCGCCGTGTTTTCTTTTTAACATGCCATTAAATCACGCCTCTGGAAGTTATTAGCAGGATTTTCACCCACAACAAACAGCTTCAGAGTGCTAATGTGCTATGTTTAAACAGATTCACACACACTTAACAACATGTAATGCGTCAGTTGACTGCACAATTTCTAATAAATATCCCACACTGCATCCGTAATACAGCTTTTACAATATTTACTTGCTACTTTATTATATGCACGGCACATTTGATCTTACAGTTTCCACAGGCAATGTCCCGATGTTTACACCTAAATCTACAAATAAATGCCATGTAATGATATGCAAAATATACATTGCTCCTCTTTTGTGGCTCTGGATAAAAGCATCTGCTAAATGCATGAATGTAAATGTAAAACATTAGTCATTTAGCAGATGCTTATAGCATGTGAAAACGCCAGAGGATGACAAAACTTCAAATGTAAATCATTCTGGTGGATCAAAACCCAATTGTGGCACATAACACACAAAAAAGCAATTAAGACGCTTTTTTTATTATAGGATTTTTGGGGGAAACTGAGAGGTTATATGTGCCGACCGTTTATGCAGTGCATTTAACCGTCATTGAAAACAAGGCAAGGCATGCTGTAAACAAGTCCTTAAAGGCATATTGAACAATCGTCTAAAACTTCAAAGTCAATGAAAGAAACACAGAAGGTCCTTTCAAAAAGAGATGACTGTGATTTCAGAGCAGACTGTGAGTAGCTCTTACTCACGAGATCAGACTTGCTCATCAAGAGTCTGGAAAATCACAAGCAGATTGATTCCAGTCGTACCCTTTTGAGAACCTAATGCGTGATTATTCAACAATAACACTCAGAACAGCCGTCACAGAAAGACAAAAAGCAGATAGGTCCGAGACAAATCAGAACACAAACTGTGACAAATCGGATCCCTCTGAAGAGATTCCATTGTGGTTTTTTTATTAGCTACATTAGGAGAAAATCAACAAGCGAAGGGTAATTTGAGACATAAACTTCAATGAGTGTTCTCTGAAACCAGCTGACCCTCAGATGAATGTCTCACTATAATCTGGTACATTTATTAGAGTAATGAGGGTAAGATATCAATCCGGCCTGACTCATGGAAGTGAATCTCGACTGCTGACGTATCATTTGCATGCTCAAGCCTAATGTAGTTTAACGCATTTCTCAGATCTGCTTTTGTATACATTGCATTTGCAAACAGCTCACTTTCTATCACATCTTCTGCAATGCATTCACTGCAGACAAATGGAAAATAAGACCAACAAATGGAAACATTTAAAGGGATAGCTCACCCAAAAATGAAATTCTGTCATTAATTACTCACCCTCATGTCATCCCAAACCCGTAAGACCATCTTCAGAACACAAATGAAGATATTTTTGATGAAATCCGAGAGCTCTCTGACCCCTCCATAGACAGCTATTTAATTAACACTTTCAAGGCCCAGAAAGGTAGTGAAGACATCGTTAAAACAGTCCATGTGACTCCAGTGGTTCAGCCTTAATGTTGTGAAGTGACGAGAATATATTATGCGCAAAAAACTAAAAAATAATGACTTTATTCAACAGTTTCTTCTCGTCTCTCACACATTCTTGACGTAGTAAATGGTCAATTTTTTTGAAATTCAATTGACTTTTTGAGTTGCGGTGTTTCAAAAGACCTAAAATGTCAGGTGGTGCGACCAGCAAATTTACATTTAAAAGTTTCAATTCCCACTGCAATTGCAAAATGAAGTAAGAAATATAAATGTAAACCATTATATAATATACAAATAATAATAAAAAAAGAAACATAAAAATTCCTTATGGAAAATTGTGTTCTGAACACATAGAAAAGTGTCTGTTTATATGAATTGGACTAAAAGGGCAATACATAGAAAAGGGAAAGGGAGTTTACCATGTGATATGCATTTTACAATGATTCATATGTATATTGTATATGTATATTATTTTAAATGAATATCTGGTCGCACCACCTGACATTTTCTGGGTAGTAAAATCAGAAATCTTGTTTAATAATGAATTAATGCTGTCTTAAAAGCTGTAAAACCAATATGAATCAACACCATACATTTTTTGCACACAAAAAGTATTCTTGTCGCTTAAGGCTGAACCACTGGAGTCACATGGGCTACTTTAACAATGTCTTCACTACCTTTCTGGACCTTGAAAGTGGTAATTAAATTGCTGTCTATGGAGGGGTCAGAAAGCTCTCAGATTTCATCTAAAATATCTTAATTTGAGTTCCGAACATGAGCGAAGGTCTTATGGGTTTGGAACGACATGAGGGCGAGTCATTAATGACAGAATTTTCATGTTTGGGTGAACTAACACTTTAAAGGATTAGTTCACTTTAAAATGAAAATTAGCCCATGATTTATATGAGTAATATTAATAAATATCCTGACGTTTCCAAGCTTTATAATGGCAGTGATCCATTGGGGTCAGGGGTCCATTGAGTTTGAAGCCCAAAAAAGTGCATCCATCCATTATAAATGTACTGCACACGGCTACGGGGGGTTAATTAAAGGGTTAGTTCACCCAAAAAGGAAAATTCTGTCATTAATTAATTACCCTCATGTCGTTCGACACCCGTAAGACCTCAGTTCATCTTTGGAACAGAAATTAAGATATTTTAGTTGAAATCTGATGGCTCTGAAAGGCCTCCATTGGCACAATGGCACTTTACACTCTCAAGACCCTTAAAAGGTACTAAAGACGTCGTTACAAAGTCCATCTCACTACAGTGGTTCTACAATAACTTTATAAAGCGACGAGAATAGTTTTTGTGCGCAAAAAACCCTAAATAACGACTTATATCATGATGACCGATTTCAAAGCACGGCCTCATGAAGCTTTGAAGCGTTATGAATCAGTGAGTCGATTCATGATTCGGATCGCGTGTCAAACCGCCAAACTGCTGAAATTTGGCGATCCAAACTGCTGATTCGACTCACTGATTCATAACGCTTCGAAGCTTTATGATGCCTTGTTTTAATATCGAAATTTGTAACGACGTCTTTAGTACCTTTTAAGGGTCTTGAGAGTGTAAAGTGCATTGTGCCAATGGAGGCCTTTCAGAGCCATCAGATTTCAACTAAAATATCTTCATTTGTGTTCTGAAGATGAACGGAGGTCTGACGGGTGTCGAACGACATAAGGGTGAGTAATTAATGACAGAATTTTCATTTTTGGGTGAACTAACCCTTTAAGGCCTTCTGAAGCGGCAGAAAAAGCGTAACTGGCGCAACGTATCACTAAGGTGGTCTGGCGGAAGCTAGATATTTTACTTTATAAAGTTTTATGGATATTTTTCTTACAAAACTCCATCGATTCGCTTCAGAAGGCCTTTATTAACCCTCCGGAGCCATGTGCAGTACATTTATGATGGATGGATGCACTTTTTTGGGCTTCAAACTCATTGGACCCCGTCACTGCCATTATAAAGCTTGGAAGCGGCAGCGGTACTCGCTGCGATCAGAAAATCTACTAAGCAAACCTACTAAAACAAGCCTTTTTGTGGAAACCTGAATGCAATCGGTGTCGGTTTCTAAAAGGTACCAAATGGTGCAATCTTACTTCAACAGAAGCCCTCATCCAGGCATCCTCCACCAAATTTATTAGCTTCCAAATGGAAAACAAATGTCGTTAACATTCAGACCTTTGGCAGAAACACCCCCAAGAGGCCTGAAGATATGGAAACAATAACCTGAGGTATCCCGCCTGAGAACAGAGGCTCTGGCTGGCGAAAGTTTGATTTGGCTCTTGGACTGAAGCTTGTTAGCAAACTCGTTAGACACCTTTACAGGGATGCTCGAGGTTCTGTAAATCGCAGCGGTCAGAAGCAGAGAGTGCAAGTTAATTTTCTAGATGATTTTCCATCTCCTTAGGGCAGTTTTTACGATGCACAAAAAGGTGTGGAGAGCATGCAGTCATAATGAAAACAGCATTGCCTCAAATGTGCTGCTGGAAACTTGTGAGTCCAGAGGAGAAAACAACAGCTCAGCTACAACGGTTGCATAAGTGCTGTCAAATAAGATATGACTATATCCACTCGACTGCTCTGGTAACATTGAGAAAAAGCACTCAAATGACACTAGAAATGAAAAAATGTGTTATGTAACTTTTTTTATTTTAACGTTTTTACTTGGTAATGGTCCTTAAAGCCTTTATTTATAATGCATTATAAAGTATTTTTAATGCATTAATTATGCCTTGTAATGCATTGCGTGGTCAAATGAATAATTGTAAACAAAGCTATAATACACCTTTAGAAAGTATAATGCATTAAAACACAACAAACCGACCAATTTCAGATGTAACAAGGAATCTACGAATATCCATTTTAACTTTGGTTACAATCATTTATCAAAAGATATAATGCATTAAAGTACCTTTATAATGCATTGTGCATTAAGTAAAGTGTTACCTCCGTTATACAAGTATGTTTAATGCATTAATTATGCCTTGTAATGCATGAATGTAAATACAGTTATAATATAACATAACATTTTAATACTTATCTATTCATTGTTACACCTATAGAAAGTATAACGCATTAAAAGAAGACTACAATTTTAGATGTAAAAAGGAATCTGCAAATATTATAATGCACTTTATGAATGCCTTTATAATGCATCACAAAAGCCTTAAGTATAGTGTTACAGATTTAAAAAAAAAGTAAAACCCTAAAGGATTATGGGTAGTCAATCACAAATAGTAAATAAAAATAATGCTTAACGATAATGCTGATCAGAAAGTTGTGTGAAGATGCATTCATGCAAGTATTTCGTTTTTTTTTTTTTTCATGGACCACAAAAGGATATCTTTTGATAAATCTTGTCTATACAACAACAGTCCATAGTGAACTTTTTTTTCAAGCTCCAAATGGCATTTGGCTTGGTACATCAATGTGCCACTTTTGACATGTGAATTCTTTGAAATTTCCATGGAAAAACTAACAGCATTCACAACAATGGTTGCACAAGTGCTGTCAATGATGATGGCTTAAATAAATGGTATGAGGTCAGTGAGGACAAACCAGGCATTTTACAGGCTAATGCATACAATATGTTTAGTACATGTGCGATGTTCACACATAAGATACACTACAATCCAATAACCTCAACACAGTTGGAACACATCAAACTCAATGGAGACCATTATTTCAGAAAAGAAAACAAGCTCCTGGAGGTCCTGGCCAGGCATTGCTTATCAATAAGTGACTCTTTCACAATTCTGTTCTTTTAGAAAGACACACTGGTCTTAGAAACAGCTGGATTCATGGCCAGTGATGTGCATATCTAATATACAGCAGATTTGAGCCACATCTGAATTGATTTCAACATAAAACTCAGAGATGCTGTCGTTAAGAACCATGCATATTCAATAACACATGTTTGCTTTCTATACAGGACCGTTCAAAGACTGCTTACAGGCTCTCGAGGAAGGACACGCCAACAGCAACATGTATCTCTTGAAGCCGGAAAATACCAACAAACTGATGCAGGTCTGGTGTGACCAGAGACACGACCCCGGCGGCTGGACCGTCATACAAAGACGCATGGACGGGTCGGTCAACTTCTTCCGAAACTGGGAGACATATAAGGTAAGAAACAAGTTTAGGCTCATTTACCTCTTTTCTGTAAATGTCGAACATGCAAATAAAGACGATGCGATCATGCATACGTCATCGCTCAGCACCGATAAAACTGAATCAATGCTTCTGATCTGTATCATTGTATAACAGCAGGAACTCTTCCCTCAGTCATCATGGTTGGTTAAAGTAACGAAACGCGTGTTGCTCTGAAGTCCTGCCATCCGTGCATGGAGAAACTTTCATAACCAGGAAACTGCAGCTTTTTGCGATTTCTGAATTCATCGCTTTTCAAACGCCAGTGGAATTCGGTTATGCAAGATGGGCAAGGTTTCCAAACAAGGGCCAGGGCTTTTCCAGGGCTTTGTCCACAAAAACACTGTCTGACGAAAACACTCTGTCAATGTCATTAGAGCCCAGAATTACAATCATGACCAGACGTACAGAGCCAAGGTTAAGGGAAATGTTTTAATGACTACATTAAAAAGCACTAAAGTGTAATTATATAATGAATGATTTATTTGTATTTTTAAGCAAACCATTTATACTCAACAGGTTTATGGGTAGCCAGTCCTTGATAGTAAATAAGAATAATGCTAAAAAAGTATGCTAATCAAAACCTTACAGTGACTGAAACACTACGATAACTTATTATTTTCTCCATGGAACATGAGAAGATACATTGAGGGATTGAGGAAAGTTCATAGTGAACACATCTGTCAAGCTATAAAAAGGATAAAATGGCTTTTGGCATCAATAATCTCAAACCTTGCATGGTGCATCAATGCGCCTCTTTTTAATTTGAATGCAAATGTAAATGTTGTGTAAAGATTCTGTCAAATTTCTCCATTGCGTTCCATGGAAAAACTAACAGCATTCAGGTTTGGAACGACTTGCGGGTGAGGAAATAATGAGAGAGTTGTATTTTCTGGTTGAACAATTTCTTTAAACAATGAGTAACACAACAGCAGTCTGGAGCGAACAGTGTTAGCTGGTGATTTATTACATGCTTAAATACATTCTGTTCCTGTTTCCTGACGCTATACTAGGTGTTGTGCTGGCTTGTCTCAGATATAAGGTGTAATTTATATCCGCCGAAAGCTAGTTCCATACGTTCTCAGGTGTTTTGGATACGGTGGTCAGACCTGCTTCCTCTGAATGAATGATTAACCCTAATGTTGAGACCGCTAAATACAAACACGTGTACGATGTCGGTGAAGTTATTTTCAATTTCATTGTCTGGCTGGATTCAGGATATGAATGACCAGTACCAGAATGAGTATTGAAGAAATGTAAGAGTTAATCTTTCTCTATATGCATAGTATATTTGATAACCAAGAGGTTTCCGTCAGTTCTTGTTCTCTTTATTGTAAGTCAACTGAGCAAACAATATACGCAACAACAGACTCTACATTTCAAATATTAGCATGGTTAAGGGTTGTTAAACACAGGTTAAATATAAATATAAAATATACACAGTGTGCAGAAGTCGCCAACTTTCTGCAGAGTCAATAGCTACAGACCTCCAAACTTCAGGTGGCCTTCAGATGATCTCAAGAACAGTGTGTAGAGCTTCAGGGAATGGGTTTCCATGGCCGAGCAGCTCATCCAAGCCTTACATCACCAAATGCAATGCAAAGCGTGGGATGCAGTGGGGTAAAGCACGCCACCACTAGACTCTAGAGCAGTGGAGACGTGTTCTCTGAGTGACCAATCACGCTTCTCTGTCTGCCAATCCCATGGACGAATCTAGGTTTGGCGGTTGCTAGGAGAACGGCACTTGCCTGACTGCATTGTGCCAAGTGTAAAGTTAGGTGGAGGGGGGATTATGGTGTGGGGGTTGTTTTTCAGGGGTGGTTGGGCTTGGCCCCTTAGTTCCAGTGAAAGGAACTCTTAATGCTTCAGCATACCAAGACATTTTGGACAATTTCATGCTCCCAACTTTTTGGGAACAGTTTTGAGACGGTCCCTTCCTGTTCTAACATTCAACAGCGTTGGTCCATAAAGACATAGATGAGCGAGTTTGGTGTGGAGGAACTTGGCTGGCCTGACCTCAATCCGATAAAACACCTTTGGGATGAATTAGAGCGGAGGAAATAAATAAAACAGTGGTACCAGTGAAATGATGAAAGACACAACAATATATAATCAACTACAACTCGCTACTACTTTGAATCATCAAATTGCATTTTTTATGTTTTTATATATTGTTGTTACAAAACACCAATCTCTCTTTTTTTTATTTTATTTAGCAAGGATTTGGGAACATCGATGGTGAATACTGGCTTGGGTTGGAGAACATCTACTGGCTGACCAACCAAGGCAACTATAAGCTGCTGGTGACTCTCGAGGACTGGTCAGGCAGAAAGACGTTCGCAGAATACGCCAGTTTCCGCTTGGAGCCAGAGGCCGACTTCTACAAGCTGAGGGTGGGCCGTTACCATGGCAACGCCGGGGATTCGCTCACCTGGCACAATGGGAAACAGTTTACCACCTTAGACAGAGATCACGATGTGTACACAGGTATCACAACCAGCACTGAACAAACACTATTCTGAATATTGTGGGGGACGTGTCCTTATCACAACCGGCTTCTTTACTGAGATCTTTGCATAGTTCCATTGTCCAATAAGGGCTAAATGCACTAACTATACAGTGCTGCAGAAATAAGTCCTACATTTTTGGTCAATTGATTTAATGGATTTTGTTGAAGTCATGCAACTGTGGTGTAGTTCTTTACAGCTCTGTACTTCTGAAGATTGTATTTAGGCTGCACATTTCATTTGTGAAGATTATCTTGATAAACAAAACTTGTAAGAACCATAAACTTTTGTTAGTCACAGAGTTTATTTTCTGCAATAAGCCAATTGACCTATCGGTAAGCCACGCCCCCCTTAGTTACTGTTGCTAACTCGGACAAACAAAAGTTGCTAACTGTCTTACAATGACAGTGTCAGTGTGAAAACCTTATCCCAAGATGTTTTTGAATACCCCCTCCAAATGATGGCCAAACTTAACTGATGGTTTATTAAGTTTATTGCGTCCTTTTTCACTCTAAAAAAATACCATAAGAGCTGAACAAACAATTAGCATAAGAAGTGCGCATTAACGTCTCATTCACAAACTCTCTCTCCGTTGCATTATCATTAACATACACAGCAAATTACACAAAAACACTCATACAACTAACAGTAAACAAACATCTACAGACATTATGCCTTTTCGGGGGGTGCTAATAAACTGTAAAATTTGTATCTGAAAACAACTGCGAGTGCGAGCTCTCCCTTTCACTACCCGTAGACTATAATACCCATCAAAATAGGAGTCCCTGCATAGTAAGACAGATAATGAAGACCTTAAACATATCCAAACGCACAGAAATGTATGTGTTTTTGACCTACACTGTTAACGTTACATGACGTGAGAACAGTTAGTTATTTCGGTTTGTATGTTAGCAGGGACTTTAATCGTAACTTAATGAGAGTATGACAAACATAAAATCCTCTCAGGATCCCTGGAATCAGTGTTACAGTGCCACATCGTTTTAGCATTTTTGTAGCATAAACACCGTCAAACCGATGAGAGCTTCGGATTTTCCAATGGTTCTCTATGGCGCTGAAACCTAAAGATGTCAAGTCAAGTCAACTTTATTTATATAGCGCTTTTAACAATGTAGATTCCGGTTCCGAGTTCCGGTTCCGAGTTCCGGTTCCAGCGCAACTGATACTCAACTGCCATTGGCTCATCTGTAATCGAGGGGAGGGGCTTACCGATAGGTCAATTGGCTGTTTGCAAAGGGAACCAGGATGGTACTAAATTCCAGGTTTGCGAACAAAATGACATCACTGCAGCATTCGTAATGGAATCAATGTGTAACAGTGTGTAATTCTATATCAGAATTCAAAGTCACAGTGTTGACTCACTCAAACCTAATTTTCTCTCATACAGGAAATTGTGCCCACTATCAGAAGGGTGGTTGGTGGTACAACGCCTGCGCCCACTCCAACCTGAATGGCGTATGGTACCGCGGTGGGCATTACCGCAGCCGTTACCAGGATGGAGTTTACTGGGCCGAGTTCCGCGGTGGGTCGTATTCCTTGAAGAAGGTCACTATGATGATCCGGCCAAATCCCAACACTTTCCATTAGAAACATCATGTGAAGGAAAACACAAATCTCATAACTCGAAAGACGTTGTAAATAGTGCAATTTCTTTGTTAATTATTGATTGTTTACTTTGTTTATGAATCCTTAATATGCAGTCATACATATCCAAAAATCCCAAAACATGACTTCGCGAAGGAGACACGGCTTTTTGGGTTTCCTGGAGCGACAGGTCCCAATGGTGTCCAGGGTTTGTGGACACTGAAGAGCAAGTCAAAAGGCTAGAAAAACTTTATAATCTTCAGCCCTGGCAACACGACCTGAAGCTGGACAGCCATTACAAGTAGTGCGCTTAAAATGGGGATATAGTCAGCGCGTTTACGTGAGCTGATCTTAACAGGCATCTGTAACCTCATTCTCACTGTAAGAAGTCTAACCTTGAAGAAAAGAGCTGTTATTTTGAGTTTACATTAGTGCTATAAAACACAATCTGTTATGTGCTAGCGGAGGCTTTTGAACAGTTTAAATCAGTCAGTTCTCATACCATTATACCCGTTTATAGCATTGACTTCCAATAAAGGGCACATTGCAATTGTGGACTTTTCATGCAAAAACTTTCATTTTTGGTAGTTATTGTGCACAATAAATGAAAGATACATGTATGCACCTATTTGTAGGAAGTCTAACCTTGAAGAAACCTTGAGTTTACATAAGTGCTATCAAACACAATCTGTTATGTACTAGTGAAGGCATTTGAATGGTTCTCATACCATTATACCCGATTATAGCAATGACTTCCAATAAAGGGCAATTGTGCCCTTGAAGTGGACATCTAAAAGGAATTTTTTCACGCAAAAACTAGTAGTATAAAACTAGCAAATTTAGCCTAGTTATTGTGTACACAGTTACTATCTTAAAGGGTTAGTTCACCCAAAAATGAAAATTATGTCATTAATGACTTACCCTCATGTCGTTCGACACCCGTCAGACCTCCGTTTATCTTCGGAACACAAATGAAGATATTTTAGTTGAAATCTGATGGCTCTGAAAGGCCTCCATTGGCACAATGGCACGGTTCACTCTCAAGACCCTTAAAAGGTACTAAAGACGTCGATACAAAGTCCATCTCACTACAGTGGTTCTAAAATAACTTTATAAATCGGCGAGAATAGTTTTTGTGCGCAAAAAACCCCCCTAAATAACGACTTACATAGTGATGACCGATTTCAAAACAAGGCATCATGAAGCTTCGAAGCGTTATGAATCAATGAGTCGAATCATGATTCGGATCGCGTGTCAAACCGCCAAACTGCTGAAATTTGGCGATTCAAACCGCTGAATCGACTCACTGATTCATAACGCTTCGAAGCTTCATGATGCCTTGTTTTGAAATCGTCATCACTATCTAAGTCGTTATTTAGGGTTTTTTTGCGCACAAAAACTATTCTCGCCGATTTATAAAGTTATTGTAGAACCACTGTAGTGAGATGGACTTTGTAACGACGTCTTTAGTACCTTTTAAGGGTCTTGAGAGTGTAAAGTGCCTTGTGCCAATGGAGGCCTTTCAGAGCCATCAGATTTCAACTAAAATATCTTCATTTCTGTTCTGAAGATGAACGGAGGTCTTACGGGTGTCGAACGACATGAGGGTAATTAATGACAGAATTTTCATTTTTGGGTGAACTTACCCTTTAATTAAGAGAGGTGAATTGGTTAAATTAACACATTTAAAAGCACAAATGTGAAGCCTCTGAAAACTTCAACGACTCAGCTACATTTAGTACCATAAATGCAAAGTCTCTTCCTCATTTGATCCGTTTATAGCATTGACTTCCAATTAAAGGTACACCGCAAATGTGGACTACACAGGAATTCTTACAGGGATTTGTCAACATTTAGAAGTACATTTAGTAGTTATTGTGTATGCACCTTTTTACAAGCTAAATTGTAAATAAAGAGATGTGATTTGGCTAAACTAACATTTAAATCTCCAAAGTGAAGCCTCCGAGAACTTCAATGTCTAGGCTAATTTTAGTAGCACAAATGCAAAGCCTCTTCAACATTTGATCTGTTTATAGCATTGACTTTTAATGATGGGTACCGTTGCAATTGTGCCCTGCGAAGTGGACTCCACAGGACATCTTAAAGGGATTTTTCAGGCAACAATAAATATGCTGTAATTTAGCCTAGTCATTGTGTATACCCCTATAGCTAAATTGTAAATTAAGAGACACAAAGCCTCTGCAAACATCCCAAAGATGTCTGTCTTGTATATTACTGACTATTTTAGTGTAACAGCATCCATACGTCCATGAGTCCTGTTTGGAAACCATCTGTACTGTATATAAAAGATAAGGCCCTGTTTACACCTGGTGTTAAAATGCGTTTTGGTCGATCGATATAGGAGAGTAGACGGTCTTTTGTGACTGTTCGAACACACGAGCGTTTACACTACGAAAGCAATCCGGTCGAATCTGTTCTCGACTACCTCTGGATGTGGTTGAAAGTGGACAAGCTCAAAACGTTTTAGACCCCGTTTACACCTGTAGCCTATTTAGTGTTGTCCACTTGTGATCCGATCGACCAAAACGCATCTTAAAACCAGGTGTAAACAGGGCCTATGAGTGAGTGTGTTTTTGTAACGCAAAATATGTTTGTGTTTTGTACTTAAAGAATGTTCCAATAAATTATGTACAGCTACTGCGGTTTAGAGACAAGCTCTTTTGTGATAAACTGCAAAAAAACAAGTCTTGTCCTACAGTAAACATGAAAGACGAAAGTCGAGAACGGCCAACAGATGGACTGGAGTTCAAAGCTCAATGTGTTCGTTTGTTCAAGCCTCTAAAGGTCAAAGGCTCTAAGGGCCCTACGGGAGACTCAGGGTTCGTCCTGCAAGAGAACAATCCCGATACTTTGCTGCTCGAACGTCATTATGAATGAAAAAGGTTGACATGGACATTAGTTTCCAAATGAGGAAAACCTTGGCTGGAAAATACATTAAAGTCAGTATGAAAACGCATACACTCACTAGTCGCTTTTACAGCCACGTTGTGTTTACTAATCCAACTCAAACTTTCCAACTTGTGGATTTTTAAAAAAAAAATTGAAAGAGTTGTCAGCAGCGCAGTGGAGACATTGAAGTCATGTAATTTTGAGGGTACTTCATTTATAGCTGATTGTTTTTAGGCTTTAAAAATTCATAAAAGTTGCATTCATTTGCGAAGATTATCATGATGAACAAAACATGTAAAAATCTAACTTTTGCTGGTCGTCACAAAAGTTATAAACTTTTAAATAAAATGCTATTTGCAACACATTTTACTTGTGTAACATGAAGTGTTTCCAATTGAAACAGGACTTTATTGAGAGGGGGAAAAAAAGTGCTGAATTTATTTTATTCATTCACAATTCAAATTGTAAAAAGCATCTCGAAGTAACATGCATCAGTGCATCATGATGGAAACCTGAATTATGAAAGTAAAAATATGATTCATTTTCAATTCATGCGGAGTTTAAAATGAATATAAAACAGTGGCGAAGGGGTTTAAAAGTGCCTGCACGACTAAATCAAAAGTTTCTGAGAACTATGGAACAGACGGTGAGGGGTTTTGCAGCATCAGTGCCGTCATTTTGTCCATGTTTACCGTAAGCAGACGCAAAAGAGAGAACAGCGAACTGATTGTTCAGCATGACAGGGAATATTAAGGACACTAGGACATACTCTGAATACCATGTGCTAGGTCACATCAACACATGACGGTATTTAAGAGTTTATGCACAAAGCATGACATTGCCCAGGGTCGGTCAGACAGTTCTCATACTAAACATCCCTTTTTTTCTGGTTCAATCTTTTAAGCTTTTTTATAGGGCTGCCAATCGATTAAAAATTTTCCGCAAAGTATTATCATCTAGCTTGCTTCCTAATATAGTTGTATAATAAACCTGGCATTGTACATTACATTTGCTTGTGTTCTTCTTTTGCAAGTCACTTTATATAAAAGTGTCTGATAATTGCATAAATGAAGTTAATTAATCAAGTTAATTAAAAATTCAAACAGATGATGATTACTAGGGCTGGGTATTGACACAAATTTCATGATTCGATTTGATTCCCAAGCTTTCGATTCAGATTCAATTCGATTCGATATTGATTATTTTGGAAATATGTCAGGCACATGGCAAATCTTCTCAAGGAAAAAATCTCAACTAATGCTGTAAACTACACTGAACAAAAAGTGTGTTGGATTTACATGATGTAATTGTGTACATCGGTCCCACATGAATCAATTAAGTTAAACAAACATAATTTGTTTATGTAAGTTCAAAATTATGGAATGAATAAATTTTAAGTGACCCAATTAAGAGGTCTAAAAGTGAATTTTATATGATTCAGGCATTCAATTTCATATATTATAATGTTACACAACTGAATTATAATACTGCACTAGCTAGTTATACAAGTTAAATTCCACAAGAACATTTTTATAATGAAGTTGTAATACTAACTTTACAATTACATAATTATATTTCTACTGTCAACTTGACATATTTATCCAAACATGCATTATATATTGAAGATCATTAACAATTAAAATGAATATGTAATATGGTGCATATATTTAGCAAAATGCTCCTCTCTAGAGTTCCTTTTTTTAGCTGACTAACGAGTTTATGGTCACTGAATATGTTTTTTTCCGAGGTAAATTTGACATTTACAAGCTGCGATTACATGAGACATGATACGGATGTTGGTAAGTTGTACTGTGTCTTTTAACATACCTTCAGATGTTCATGTTTATTTGGCGCTGTAACTGGTATTAAAGCGGAAGAGAAGATTCGGTTCATGTGCGCTTCGAGCTGCCGCTTCTCTTGAACTGAGGCACCACAGCGATCTGTCATGCCACATTAAAGAGCCTTTCCTAGTAAAATGGACAGAATTTGAAATCTGAGACTTTGTTTCATATCAAAAGTAACAAAGCAGAAAGCTTATTGCAATTTATTGGATGTGAGGCGCGCTAGAGAGTTCCATTCATTCATCAACTGAAAACAGGATAGACTAATCAATTCGTGTGGTTTAAGAATCGATATCGGTTCATAAAAATGAGAATCAATTAAAATCGAGGAATCAATATTTTTTACCCAGCCCTAATGATTACATTGCATTGCATCAGAAGAGTAAATCAGTGAATAAACAAAAAGTGATAGAGAGCCAATATCCCCGTATATGCATCATTCAACGTCAATCTGACCTACAGACCGCAGTAAACTATTTTACAATCAAACTTTTCAATCTGTCCAGGATTTAGAGGACGTTAATGCAAATTGTGTTGTTGCTATCTTCCATCTTCACTAAACATGATAAAAGCACCACTGTTTAGTCCAAAAACAACTGTCTCAAACAACACTCCCACAGACATATTGCACACAGGCAAGGAAACAATGTTGTTTCAGTGTTTTTCCATGCGTTACATGCCAGACAAACAATCTCTTTTACTGTCTACGTTGACCGTTCTAGGCCAGAATGAGCTGCTAAATATGTTTATCCTTTTCATGATGTTTAGTCAAAGGTTTGAGTGTGCAAAACTACCAACTTCAACATGCGATGCCAATAACAAAACTGCAAAAACATGACATTTCTTGGACAGAATACGCTCAAGTAATCAAAATATGACTTCTCAGACAATCCTGAAGAAATTGCACCTTTACATTTTTTTACAAATCAAACCCAGACTATCTAATATGTGCCATACGGCATCCCTCCATCTTCTCCCAATTTGAGTAAACTCAGACCAGCAGCTGTAAATGACTAAGTGCTGAAGAATATGAGACGGTTTCCAACAATCTCCGATCATTGATATCGCTGTAACAGGAGAGAGGGTTTGGAATCGATTCATTGTTGAGTCTTCAGACTTACTGAGAATTTGTGAGGTAATGAGAACCGTACGCCCCGTGATCTCTGTTAGAGTTCAGAGCACAAACACTGGGGTTCAATACACACATTAGTGCGAGAGAACATGGGAACACACTGAAAAATGCCTAAATTAATAGGACATGTTTCATATTCAAATGATGATGATAAAACACATGTGTCTCTCATGATCTGGGATGCACTAACCAGACAAACCCTGTTCCCATGGTCAAGAATGAGATGTTAAAAATGTTGGATTGATGTCAGAGTTCGGTTGGTTTGGATGACGTGAACGCTGTTTTCTGAACCCGTTAACCGGTGGAATGAGGAACGGTTCATGTGATACAGTTCACTGCTAATATAAACGCAATCATACAACATCACAGAAGTGAACAGCTATGATGGCCAGGGCTTGACATTAACACCTGCCAAACCACCACCCGGGTGTATTTCAGCAGTGGCGTGTAACGCAGTCACTCCTATGAGCCACTTTGGTGGGTTGGATTTAGTGCAATATAGTATTGTCAAAAATACAGATTTTATTTCCGATACATAACGATACTGAAATATCTGAAACGCTTCCAGAACTCTTTTTCCTCAGAATAGACACATGACCTCTTTCTCTCTCTAACAGTGAGTTACACAGAAACCCGCCTCCCCTCGCTCACTTGTTTTATTTGCTCCGGATGAATATTGTTGCTGTCACAGGGCTTGAATTTCGGTGTGGGATTGCATGTAATTGCTCATAATTTTACTCATGCCCCTAGACTTTGTGCTCACACCCAAAGTGCACACACTAAATTGAGTTACACAGGAAAAAACCCAGTGTTAAATTAATTATTTGACTCCACACTCAAAAGTGTTAAAAAAAGTCTGAAGCAGTGTTAAAGTTAATGAGATAATTTAGAGATTAATTAAGTGAGGATTGAGCATTAGCGGTGACACCTGATGATAACAAGCAGAATCACTGAAGGAAAGAATCACTGAAGTTACCATTATGGCGATCAGTGTTTGCTTTAGTTGGGCTCTTGACCTTGGTTTTATAACATTTGTTTTTGTCTGTCTGCTGTAACTGATTTATAGCAGCCAGACAAGTCCAAAGATAATGTGAGCAGGTGTTTTTGGTTGTGTTTTAACATAATTATCATGAGCTGAATCACTGATGTCATTTAGAGCCTAATTTTCGAGTTTGGTTTACTTTATTGGTTATAGCAGCCCTGATTCTACAGCATAAGATCTGGTGATTTCAATATAATCAGAGAGATTTTTAAAAGTTACTCTGTTCAAAAAAGGTTTGAATCCCTCTGTCATTCAGACACACAGAGACATCAAGAATCAGCGTATGAATCTCAACAATGGTGGCCATCAAAAAGCTTTTTGCCGTACATTTTGGGTGCACCAATCAAAACTCACCCATGGCTCCCAGCATGCACAGATGCATGAATAAATAATAAGATTAATTGTTTTAGTAATTTCTTTTATTCTTACCATTTTTGCTGTTTTATGTGACTTTGTAGTAGCTTTGTGATATTCAGAGTTAATCTGTGTATCTGATATGCTGTTTGTCACCATTGTTGAGATTCATACGCTGATTCTTGATGTCTCTGTGTGTGTCTAAAGCAATAAAGTAGTTGCACACTTTTTTGTATAGAATCTCATGCTGTAGCTTCACAGAGCTGTTGTAATCTATAATGTAAAATCAACACATCACCCATATACTTAGAAATTGGTCTCAGAATGATATTAGTTTATCAGGTCACTAAATGATGATTACATTAATAATGTTAATCAAAACATAATCAACTCCTGAACAGATTTTCTCTGTGCTTTCTTTGCCATAACAAAATGTGTTTTCTAAACACAGTTAACACAGCCAGAAAAAAAATTATGTTAAAAAGTCAGGGGTCAAGAGCCCAACTAAAGCAAACACTGATCGCAATAATGATGACTTAACTCTTTCCTTCAGTGATTCTGTTCGTTATCATCAGGTGTCTTCACTAATGTTCAATCATCACTTATTTAATCTCTTAATTATCTCATTAACTTTAACAGTGCTTCAGAGTTACTTTTAACACTCTTAACACACTTAACACTAAGTGTGGAGTCCAATAAACTCTGAGGAGATTTAATTTAACACTGGGATTTTTGCTGAGTAGTTTTCGATGCTTATTGCGCTCAAACAGTCAAATACTCCCGAAATAATGTCAAAATGTCGGTCTTGGCGAGTATTCATATAAACACAGTCAGTTTTTGTTTTAAGTGAATGTAAACAGTTGAGAAAGAAAGCGCATGTGTAACAGTGCAATGGATCGGTGCGTCAGGTTTTAAAGTGACAGCAGCCTAATATACCTGCTGCCAAATTATGAGATAATATAAAAAGATATCTATATGTCAGTTTTCCACCATGGTTTCCATATTAAATTTGTGGCCAGTGAAAATGCTGAGTGACTTTGGAAAACCACTAGCCACAGTGGCTGGCGAGCAAAAAAGTTCATGTCAAGCACTGTTGATGATTTGAAAAATGTTGGTGTTTGTGTGTGTTCTAACTCACTTTCCTCACCTGACTGATGGACTGCAAGCAGAGAGAATCTATATCTCATTTTACCCTATCAGTACATTCGCTGCAGACAGACGCAAGTGTCCTTATGTGCTGACGCTTTGAAAACAAAACCAAAGGTTCAAAACCCAAAATGTAAAAGTGAGGCGAGCAATGCATTTTGCCACCGTAGGTACTAAGCAAAAGGGGTAAACAGCTGCTGCTTTGATGATGCAAACACACCGCGGTTCAGACCCAAATAATATAATGAGAACACAATCCAGCGGGGCAGGTGGAGGGGAGACCAATCAACCTCGGGTTCGGACCAGGCAATCGAACCGAGTGTGAAAGCACCCTGAGAGAGAGAAGAGATGAGGACTCACCCAGGTAGGGGATGCAGGGCACCATCTTTAGGGAGCGGATGTACTCTCTCATCCTGGCGTAGTTATGCTCTTTAGAGGTCAGGTAGTCCAGCTTGTCAAACGTGGCCTTGTCCTTCCTATTGATCAGCTAAAGAAAAACAGGAAAGTTGTGGCACTCTGTTAGTTTTTCATCTGAAACACTATCAAAACAGACCATATTGGGAAGCTACTTAACAAAAGTTTAATGAGGTACAAGCTGCTCATAATCAGACACACATGGAAACACTTCTGAATTCAATAGAACATTTTCAGCACAGCAAATACACAAAGTCAACAGATTCCATTCTATGCATTATTTGAATTATGTTACTGATAAAACAAAGATTATTAAAGTAAGTTTTAACAAGTAAATAGTATTTCGGTCTTTCTTATTTTAGTGTTCATGTTAAATTCAATGTGTTACTTGTGTTTCTTTGTAATTATTTGAGATATTTACTTTTAATTTCTAAGTGAAAATAGTTTCAGAGTTCATTCTAAACCATTTTTTTTCAGTCGTTCAACTGTAGTCAATACATTTTCAGTGAACAATGATTTTTCAGTCTCTTAATGAGTTGTCACGAGTCTTCAATTTCGAGAAAACCGAGTTGTAAATTTAATAAAATCTATTGCATTTCATATTATAATGTTTGACAAGTGTTGATTCTTGGAAAATTGTATCGAAAACAATGGGGATCAATTTGACCCCAAACACAATCGATGTAACCAAAATTTGTACAGCCTTTCCAAAACAAATCTACGTGTTGAAACTTTGCATGCAAATTCATGATCCTAAATGAGCAAGTCACAAAATTCAAGAAGAAATAAACAGTTTAACCAGTGCTTCAAAAAGTTTAACAATCAAAAGTGGGTTAAATTGACCCTAACACAATTTCAAATACATTTCCAGTGAATAAGCACAGCTGGTGGATCATAAGGGGATCTTCTCAACATGCCGAGCAAATGCAAACAAGCAGCTTTTAGCGGCCCGTCCCGAAAGGATGAACAACCTGTGGAGAGAAACTATCAAACCAACTGTTTTCTGATGCTTCTTTTAGACTTCACAGCTGTCGTGCCCGGGGTTTGACCTGCGCTACACACTCTGAAAACACACACACACACACGTTGTGTTTTCATGTTTTATGGGGACTTGTCATGGACATAATGATTCTTATACTGTGCAATCTGCATTTTCTATCGCCCTACGCTAACCCTACCCTAAACCTACCAATCACACAAAACTTTCTGCATTTATACATTTTCAAAACACATCACTTGGTCTGATTTATAAGCTGTTTTCCTCATGGGGACCAAAATATTTGGGATATTACCGTATTTGTGGGGACATTTTGTCTGAGAAGAAAACTGAGAAGAAAATAAAGTTGCTGTTTAGAAACCTATTGATTTCAAAGCTAACACCCTTAAAAATAAGGGTTCTTTATTGGCATCTTGGAACTTTCCATTCCAAGGCTATTTATTAGTGTGAAAAAGGTTATTTCGATTTTTTAAATATCCTTCACGCTAAGGTTGTGTTAACACTTGGCATGTTTAGTTGGATTAAAACAAACTCTGGTGCGATTGCTCAGTTAGTGTGGTTCATTTGAATAAGGGCGCTTTCACACCTACCTTGTATGGTCCGGATTTTAGGACTTTTCAGTTTGGTCCAAATCAAAATTACAGGTGTGAAACCTCCCCCGTACCACGGTCCATATCAAACTGAACAAAGTTTTCGGTTCGTTTCTAGTGTGAAAGCATTTTCTGTATGGTCCGGACTTTCAGACCATTTACAGGAAGTTCCTGTTTATGTTTAAATATTATAATCTTATTTTTAAATTTCATCTAGGCTACATTGATTATGAAAAGTGAAAAGATGCGCAATATGTCAGAAGACAGAAGGCCAGAAATGATTTTGAAAGAAATGTTGTATGATTTTGCTTAGAAAGCCTTTCTTTAATGTGAATTTCGTTTTGTATAACTTGTATCTTAATTTTAATCAGATAATTGCCTGGATTTAATAAATAAGACGCAAATAGTCTCTAGCAGACAATAATCGCAGGAGCGATCACATGCTTTGCACATGAACTGGAGCGTCTCAAATAAACCAAAACTCAGCAGCTACTCGTCTCACAAACATGAGAAATATGTGTATAGAAAGCTTTAAATGTCCACTTTTAAACGTAACGAAAAGAAAATAGTCAAGCAAAGCGCACTGTTCACTATTGGCAACGATATGCGTCTGTTCATTCATTCTTGTCAAAAAGACGCTGACGTCAGACGCACATCCATTTACAAACCAATCAATGTACAGATGCAGCCCACATAGATGATGACGAGTGGACGCAAGTGTGTCATTTAAAGTTCTTTAGTGCACTCGCATAATTGCAATGTGAAACCAAACCAAAA
This sequence comes from Gobio gobio, assembly GCF_949357685.1. Classification (NCBI taxonomy): domain Eukaryota; kingdom Metazoa; phylum Chordata; class Actinopteri; order Cypriniformes; family Gobionidae; genus Gobio; species Gobio gobio. Next base: position 63,406,808 of record NC_137100.1, on the reverse strand, counting down.
CTAACCCAATGTATAAAATGTATCAAAACATGAACTTCGGTTCGGACCTTGGTGCGGACTTTCAGGTGTGAAAACGCCCTAAGTGTGAACGCTGCATCTGAACCAAACAAGTAGACTGAGACTGAAAAGATGGGTCTCGCTCCGCTTCCAAACCAACTCTGGTGTGGTTCGAATGAAATATGAATGCAACACGGACCAAAGACATGTAAACGAACCAAAAACGGGATACGATGTTCCGTAAGTTCCGCCACAAAATATATGCAATACAAGCTGAACAATCAGGTTGTGAACATATCCCTGTGCCTTTAGGTTCGGTGATAAAATGCCAAGTGAACACACCCTAAGAAGGTAAGGTTCTTTGGGGAACCAAAAATGGTTCTTCTATGGCATCGCTGCGGAAACCCTGTTTTGGAAAGCTTATTTTTAAACACTGAAGAATGTGAACACAAACTTATCAGATTTGCCTTCAAGGTGGTTTCATTTGGAGATTGTTTGCTAACTCTATTAGTAAACATGAACCAACAATGAACAACACTTCTACAGCATTTATTAATCATACTCAATGTTAATTTCAACATTTACTAATACATTTTTTAAATCAAAAGTTGTATTTGTTAACATTATTTAATGCACTTTGAACTAACATGTACAATTATATAATAAATGCTGTAGAAATATATTGTTCATTGTTAGTTTACGTTAGCTAATGCACTGTAATGTTTACAAGCGAGACCTTATTGCAAAGTGTTACCAGTGATGATAAATTAAATGACAGTGGAAAACATTCTCCACTCTGCAAGTGCAACAACATCTAAAGGATCAGTGAGGAACACTGAAAACCTAATCTAACGATTGCAAAACATTTTCTATCCTAAACAGTCCGTCCTGTTTTCCCCAGAAGGGTTTAATAGTTTACCTTTGCCCACCCAGCTTGTTCCAAAATACAACCAACAACACCAAAGCCAGAGCGGGCATATGGTGCAAAAGCGTCTCCATACATGTGCCTCATTAATAACGACTCCGGCTGGTCACGCCATGAGCTCATGGAAGCTGCGATCTCATTGGTTTACGAGGCTCTAGGGGACAATGCTAAAAGCTTGTACATTTGCAGCGGTAAATACCTCATGACGGGAAGAAATAGACACATTTTAAATTCCACTGACCATTGCAGAAAACACAGAGCTGTGGTGCATTCGGGCTCGAAACTTTGAGATGGAAACATCAAGGTGCTAGTCAAGGTATTCAGTGGTAAATATGCATATATTACTGTATATAAACATGCTGGTACATATATACTAATGGTGAAAGCTCTCATTTGACACAGAATTCAATAATGTTAAAGGGGTCATGAACTTAGAAACTTCTGACATATAAGAATATCCATCGGTAATCCAAAAACTGTTTTTATTGGAGCCAAGCATCTAAAACAACTCGTTTTGGATTTGTCTCTGTATGACATCATAGTGTTGCGAAAAAGACAGTAGATGATCAACGCCTACATCCACATCATTGCCTCTTTAGCCCCGCCCACCGACTCACACACGTCATGTAGTAAATACGAGAGAGACACGAGTACACAGGAATACTTGAGCAACACAAATGATAGAGACGCCGCTGAAGATTACAAGACGCTTTGCAGTGCCAAGCTGTGGAAAAACACAGTCTTTGCATTGCCCTCCTTGTGATCCTATCATTAAGAAAACGTGGATTAACTTTATGTTTAACATCTCGCATTAGTAAGACACCGTTTGTTTGTTTGCTGCATTTTTCTGCGGACCCATTTTTAAACAGGACACAGATCGACGCAGGCTTTTCAGAGAGACTGAAAATAAAATATTATGCAGTGCTGACTTTATTGGATCTGACAGTAATGCAACACAAGTGTGAGTAACAGTGTTTTTACCATGTGTCACTAGCCGCGTTTCCATTACAGATTTGCGCAAAACTTTTGCGATATTTTCTAAAAGTCGACAAAAAAATATATAATCATTATTGCGCAATATATAAAATATTGCGCAATCATTCCAAAGTTCATGCTACGTATGTTGTTAGGTTTATGTATATCCCAGCCACCGCACGTCATTATTTTTGAAAGAGACGTGAGTGTTAAAGCACTGATGGCAAGGAAAGCACCTTATACTTGAGCGGCACATAGTTTAATAAAGAACTCGTCTTCTGTCCAAACATACCATCATCTGTAAAGAATGATCGACTTTTACATACGCCAGGTTATTGTGACGCATTGCCACATACAGAGACGAGCGAAAAGTTTGAATTTGCATGGTGGTAACTCAACGTTTTTTTTACCACTTCCTTATTTTGGCTCGGAATTTAGTTTTTTGGAAATATAAACTGAATTTAGAAATGCTTTTGAAATTAAAAACTTTGCGTTTAATAAACAAAATATATTTTTGAAATGAAGACAGCATTTGGAGTGGAGTGAAAATAATCCGTTCCCTGAGTCCACGGCCTTTGCTGTTATCGTGAGTGTACACAAATAAAAGTAGAGAGTTTACAGTTTATAATTATATCTTGCACTGATCTCTGTATGGCTAAAAATGACGGAGTATTTTGAGTTTCCGCTGGAAGTAGGAAAAAATCCATCAAAAGGCGACAACGACTTCTACGGAAAGAGGGTTAAAGAAAACGTAGCCTATTTAGTTTCATATAGTTAGGCTATGTCTAAATATTATAATCTTTTAATTTCATATGTTGATTATGAAAAGTGAGCAGCATGAGTAAGGCTAATCAGATGCGCATATGTCTGGAGACATGGATTTTGAGCAAAATTGAATTGTGTTTTCTAGAAAGTCTTTCTTTAAAATTAATTTCTTTTGTATAAATTGTATTTTAATTTTGATCAATGTTTAATCAACTATTTGGCTGTAGGCTATATTTAATAAATAAGAAGCAAACCAAGATCATCGGGAATGGATTGACCTAGTCTTTGAGCAAGGCTGAAACTATAGCGTCTTTCTGTTTTAATACATTTCTTGAATATATGTCATAATTACAGTAGGCCTATAGATAGTTATGATATTTGTGGTTGCATCGGGGTCCGTCATTATAAAGTTACGCCACTTTCCTTATTAGGAGAAAATATATGTCGTTTTAACGACATAAGATCTCGTACATACTTGAGTGGGAAAAAAATGATATGTAGGCCCTATGTGAGAGCAATGCGTGACCGTACCAGGTGACCTGTAAATGCGAAAAAACTGTTTCCATTGCAGTTTTGCGAAAATTTCCTTTTTCGAATTGCCTGAAAAACCACCTCATGCGAGCGTAAAAACTTTTTTGCGATATATGGGAGTTTTTGCGAAATTGACGCATTTCCATTGGGCGTATTTTCAATTCGCAATTTCAATTTGCGCAATTTGAAGGGTAATGGAAACGCGGCTACTGTTGCCTTACCTGTTACAGTTTTATATGCTTTTGAAAGAAGTCTCTTCTGCTCACCTCTTCTGCCACATTAGATGCAAATATAGTCACTGAACATGTGGTCAATTTCATCCCAAGCCAATTTAAGGGAGCGTGACCAGGGGCGATTCTATGATTTTCATTTTAGGGGGGGGCTCAGCCCCCAGTGAGGATATGAAAAAAAAAAATGGTAACACTTTAGTTTAGGGTCCAGTTCTCAATATTAACTAGTAACTTATTAGTATGCATATTAGGATATTGGCTATTTATTATTACTTATAAAGCAAATATTAATGCCTTATTCTGCATGACCATATTGTACATCCCTTAATCATACAATGTAGGCAGGTTTACAATCACTTAGATCCCAAATGTGAGGTAGTTAGGGGGGTTTCATATGTTATAAAGGTTAATCACAGAAGCCCCCCCTAAAATAGGGCCTAGTGATCATTGATCTGGTTAGTAGGCTGGAATGGTGTTGCCGCAATGCTGACGAAAACGCTGTTATTTTCATCCGGATTGCACGTCCACTTTGTTCAGCCTTCCTAGGGACGGAGGAGTTAGGGATCAATGGTTATCTCGCTCTCTGTGCTGCACATTTTACGGAGGAAAGCTTCCACAATCTTAGCGAATTCAATGCAGGATCCGCACAACGGCTTGTCCTGAAAGATGGAGCAGTTCCAACTTCAAAAACAAAAGCTGTTTACGGGCCACAACTTGTAAGTATGATTTATTTTTCATCAATGTATTTTCCTGTAATAGTTCGTATTGTTAATTTATTGTAGCAAGGAAGTAAACAAGTGACAACGCTGTTTGGCTCTGCAAACCCGTTTGTTAAATGCTCATTCATACTTAACGTTATCCGCCTAACGTTACAAACTTTTTTTGAATCTCAACAGCGAACTTGGAATTGGTGTAAATTATTCTTTGATTAGAGCTTTTATGTATTGTTTATCTACATGCTTGTTTATCTACAGGCTTGCTAAACATGGTTCTGTGTTTGATTTGTCTACTATAGTAAAGCCAATGTTTAGTGTTCGTTTTGGGTTAATAGTTCTTGCGACAGATATTTGGCTATAATCGTTCTAAAAATACAAAAGTAACGATGACATTCAGTAGCGATCACTATAGATCCGCAGTCTTTACTCAAAAAAATCTGTTTGAGGACTGTAGCAGGCTATACAACAACAACAAAAAACAAACCATTCTGAAACGTCGTTTAACAGCCGTTCTTGAACAGGTTCTGCTCGATCATCTTCACTAAAATGTTCTGGGTCCGATTCGGGCTCATATTGTTTTATTGACGCCATTGTTTCTAATACTACCAAAGTACAGTCTACCAGTAAAGGTAAGGGGCGTGACGTTTCCGACAAACGTGCACTAGGCGGTTAGCGAATCACAACACACTGGGCCAGCTAACCAATCAGAGCCCATCACGTATTTTTGAGGGACTGGCTTCATACAACCCGGAAACCATCAGACCGTTTTTACAAGGAGGGACAGAGCAGTGTAGAATAAAGGTCAAATATATGAAAAATAAAGCAATTTTTTAAAAACGAAGCATGAACACATGTTACAGTGCACCCCACAAACACAATCAAGCCTTCGAAAGAATGTGTTTTACATCCTCTTTAAGCAAGTACTGCAATACAAGTTAAAGTCATGTCAATTACATGGACATACTGTAAAAGGCAGAGTGGGAATGATGGGAAAGGATATTACGCATGAGGAAATTTCCTTTAGTTGATGTTCAGACTCAGTTAATATTTCACTCCACACTGACACAACCCTTTCCGAACATGCACGCAGACAGATATTCTTTTAGTGGCTACGTAGGAACATTTTTATGGTGGGATTTCAGACTAAGCTCAGTCAGGACCAAAACTATAAAGACAAGAGAACTCAACTTCACCAGCATGGAAACTTTAGAATGACCCGATAAAATGGAATATGGGATATGAAATTAGGACAGTCAGCATCTTGGTGTTATAGTTGGCAGCGGGATAAGACGTTTAGGAAGACACTGTGTCATGTTTCACGTTTGTGGTGAGCAGCAGATTTCATTGAGATGGAAAATGTGACGGATGAATCTGCGTGAGCCGGGGAAGGGATGGATTCTGATCCCCTCTGTGAGTACGGATGGATTGCAATGGAAGAGGAAGTGGTTGAGACCTATAGGAAACACGGCGTGCACACAAGCGCGCACACACACACACACACACACAGCTTGGAGTCCTCAGATATGTTTACATGAACTACGAACATACTGGAAAAAAGAGACAAATCATTTAAACACATGCAACCACACACTAAAAGAACAGAAACAATGATGAACGTATTTCTGATTTGGTATTTGGAACAGTGTGATTTGCTGTAAGGGCTGCAAGTAGGCTACACCAAAAACTTTGTTATTAAAACATCATCTTCTAAAATATTTTCATGTATTATATTTATTATATCTACCTATTTCGATATCTGATTACATCACTATTTGATATATTTAAAAAAAATCAGCTAAAAATAATAAAAACACATCTTGTGAAACAAATAAAATGTCCAAATATTTCACTCCAAAATGAAAAGGAAAAAGAAACAAACAAACAAATAATAAAACTGGAAGCGTCTCATTAGTGTAGTGCAGGGGTTCCTAAACTTTTTTTGTCAGCCGAACCTCTTAAAGGTCCCATGGCATGGCATTTTTCTATTATTTTATAGTGTTTTCTGAGGTGTACTTATATTGTTATGACTTTTACATCATAAAATGTCATAATTTAGAAATAAAAGGCATTTTTTCTATACTGCTGTTTGCCCTGTGGCTGAATGCCCTGCTTCAAGAGGCGTGTCTTCTGTGAGACTTCAGTAAAAACGCCCACTGTTGTGATTGGCTGACATCTTTGCATTTTAAATGAGCGGAGGGGGCGTGGTTTAACGAGGCACGAGCAGGCACGAGTCTGCCAGAGACAGATGGACCTGTGTTCACTTCACATCAGTTCTCTCAGCATGTCTCAGTTCAGGGTGAACTGTTGTAGTTACTAGCATATACTTCAGGTTATTAGTTTATTTCTAGTCGGAGGGGCTGTCACTCATGTCAGAAAGTTAGTAACTTTAGTAAATTATGGATCAGCGCTGACTCGAGACGCGAACCGTTTAGAACGATTCAGTCCGATTTGGTGAACTGGTTCGGTTCACTAAAAAGAACCGATTCAAAAGAATGATTCGTTCGCGAACCGGACATCACGGAGACGAAGCGATTGCTAAAAAAGTTATTTATAGTAACTACTGAGTTATGAGAGCGCTGTCAGTCAGCGCGAGTTTATTGTGTTTGTTTCTGAGAGTTCTGAATAAACACGAGTCCCAGTCACACCGAGTCCTCTTCATCATTATTCTACCAACTTTGTAACACATGCAATGTACCATTACAGCGAGATGAACGAGTTAGTAAGTGTTGAGTATAGCATTATTTCTAGATATGTTCCAATCATATGAATAGCGTCATTGACGCGCATTGAGTAACGTTACACAGCGCAAACAAAGACACAACAGCAGTAATCGAATGTAATCCAGTTTATTGTGGGGAAAGCTGGCTAGCCGGATACCCTCACGCTTACCCCCCTTCTGCTTAATCTCACGCCGCGTTTGGTGCCTCCGCTGTGGGCCAGATGCAGTACTGGGGGTCGGGGATGTTGGAGGCCGAGCTTCGGCGTGCGTGAAGTTTATCTCTAAAGATGTGACTGCTGATGTTAAACAGAAAAGACTGTATGCACATTTTAGAACAGATAGACGCGACAAGGACGTACAAAAACACTGGCTCACAAGATAGAAAACACGAAAACACTGTTCTGTCGGGAGAGAGAGAAGCCGCTGCGTGTCCACAAATAATAAATAATAAGCTACACATAATAAATCAATGATCACAGATCAGAAGGAACTGAAGAAAGACTTCTGTTTTCATTTGTACATCCAAACACTGAGAAACTGCCAGTGTTCACTCGTTCACAAGTAACGTTAATGATCTCGAGTGTTTGCATGGGTGTGGCAGATTCTCTGGGCGGAGGAAAGGGAGGAAACCGCTCCTGCTTGGACGTCAAACCAGGAGACTTCAGGATTGGCTCGTCTGGCCTGTCATTTTCTCAAAGGCAGAGAGAGACAGCCAGAACTCGGGTTTACACCGATCAACATTTCTATCCACTTGGGGACAATATTCAGGCTAGGGGAACTCATATTAATGTTGAAATACCTCATAAAATGAAAATTTCATGCCATGGGACCTTTAAACGTAAAATATTTACTTGAACAGTACCCCCAGACAACCCATTCTCACTCCCAAGGCGTCAAAATCTGAAGCACTATATTGACGCGCGGTGTGCTCCATTTGATTTCAGTTGTTTGCCTAATGTTTCAGATCAAGACACATTTAATTATTTGCATTTGTAAAAGCAGACATGATTTTATGAATATTTATAGGCTACTTTTATATTTTGGAGCAACTCCCACTCCTACCCTAAACCTACCCACTTCTCAATAATATAAAACACAACAGGTAAATAAATGTACAGTCACAGGTATTTATTGCAAAAACTGACCAAGACAGTATAAAAGTATTAACTCATGTAGCATTCCAAGTCTTCTGAAGTCATATGATATCTTCATGTAAAGAACAGAGTTGATCTTAACGTAATCGATGAAATGATGATCCCGTTGCTCCGTGAACACACACACACACACAGTCATATCTCATTCAAATGAAACACACGGCTCTTGAGCATGACGCAATTGGTCACGAAACACACGAGAGCCAATTACATTTTACAATCAAAGCTGACATAATGACACAATTAGTCACGAGACACACGAGAGCCAATGCAGTTTCACTATGAAATCTGACGTAAAGTTTCTTCGGGCGGCAATTTTTGAAACTTGAACTTATACATGATCTGCGGATGGAGACGCTGATCGCTTTTGGAGATTTTCTTCACACAAATCAATCGTTTGGCCTCGGAACACTTGAATATTTGTATGGCTGCACGACAAAGTTATATTGTGAATATTTTGCCATATAGGCCTATTGTGATTTGAACTGTGATTTGATCAACTTTTCACTGTGTAGTTGGACTTTAAAGTGGACTCTAACCTCTTTTTAGTTTTGATAGTGTTTCAATCTTGTCTGGCTATCACCAAAAAAAAGCTCAATTTAACATTAGTCTGTGGAGTCTGCTCTGTATTTTCTACTGCACAAGAGACGTGATATACGGGCATAAATTAAATGACTCTGTACGCAATTGGATAGTCCTTCAACCAATCAGACCACAAGAGGCGTGATCAGCCACCGCTTCTCTATTCGTCATCGTGTTAAACCTGCCAATAGTGCGCCAGGTGGATAAGCCAGTCTGTGATTGGTTCCTGCAAAAGTGTAACAGAAGCAGTAGAAATGAGTTGCAGGGCGAAATCAAATCGGCAGATCAGGCTGAGTTTCAGTCCACATTACATTGACACTGGTTTTTAGGAAGCCAATCAAATTTAATAAAAATGATGATGATGATGATGATAATGATAATAATGAATTATTTTATAATTAGTTTTAACTAATTACAAAAAGACACAAATACAAATAACAATTAAAATATATAGCTGCAAGCAGCAATTGTCGGGGCCAAGCGAAACACCTGACTTTGATTGGATTTTACTCCCCCTTACTATGAACATTTGGGCATTAGCATAGCTATCGACCTATGTTTTCGAACTTCTGACACTGGTTTTGTCTCGATCGTAGTAGCGGTTTCGAAGATATCAGCTAACATTTTTTTTAACCCCTAGGAGTCTGAGCTGTTTTGGGGCCCTTTAGAAGTTTTGACATGCTCTGACATTTGTGTATTTTTCAGTTGCTTATAAACACATTAATGGCAAAAGTGTAATTGCACTGTATTTAGCACAAACTGGGCTACCATAATATGAGAGCAACATGTATGTACATGCTTGTATTTTTGAGAGAAAAATGTTTATGCATGGTTTTTGAGAATTAAAAAAAATAAATAATAATAATTAAGACCTCAAAACATACAATAGATATGTGTCCACAAGACTTTTGACTAATGGGTGTATTTGCGTAGAGTTTTTGCTTTAAACTGATGTGAGAATCATTGAGCCTACTCATTCACATAAAACAATACACTGATTTAAAATTTGTAAGAGTTTTTCTTCACAAAGCCCGTATGCGAGGAGGCGTGATAGCTAATAAATAATGATGGAGATCGCCTGAGAGGACAAAAGAACATAATAGCCCGCACAATGAGCTGCATAATGAATGAGCTTCAGGTATGTGACTGAGAGCAACAGGACAAAGGACATTTATTATATATTGTACTTCTCTAGTAAATGCATCTTGATTTAAGAATGTAGAATAAATATTTAGACTAGAAACAAGACAAAAATGACTAAGAGCAGAATTCTTTATATATATTACATTTTTTTAACTTTTTTTTTTAAAGTAGTCTCAAGCTAAAAAATGTAATAATAAATAATTAAAATTAAGATAGAATTTATACAAAACGAAATTCACTGTAAAGAAAGCAATTAAATTTCTACAAAACAAAACTCGATATTAATTCGATAAAACAAACTTTGATATTAAATAAAAAAACTAACATTAGGCTATAATATTTAAACATCAATATGAAGAAAAATACGCTAAATTACAACACTGCACAAACCATACACCGAAACCTGGCAAGTCTGGTATCGTTGGACTCAGCAATGATTCAGGAGTCTACCGATATGAATTTCGTGAAAATAAGTCAACCGCACCCAAAGTTATAAGCATTTGAAAAAAGATATTCTCCACTAAGTGGTACGGTTTCAAAACTTATTGGGCTCCTTCGGGGCATCGTGGTGATGAACCATACCAAGTTTCGTAACAATCCGTTCATGAGTTCATAAAATACAGCATTTTAGCACATAGTTCAAAATGGCCGACAGCCAAAATGGTCAATATGGTATGTGTGGACTGTCCTCTATCAGTGAGCCAAATTTCATAACTTCCCCGCAAGCGGTTCTATGGGCTGCCATAGACTCCCAGAGCGGAAGAAGAATAATAAGAAGAATGCCAATGATTTCAATAGGTGCCTATGCACCTTCGGTGCTGGGCCCCTAATAAAAGAAAACGTAATATTACAATATTTTCTTTTTGTCACCTACAAATAATAATACTAATATTTATGTCTATAATTTTTCCATTTCAAAGGATTTAGAATTTTCAAATTGAAGCTTTTTTTTTGGCGGAATTCTGATGAAATGCTGTAAACTTTTTAAAATGATGCGAACGTGTAAATAAAGTGAACCGTGCACATGTTGCATCTCACAGCACAAGCAAAGATGATCTAATCTTGGCAAGATTATCCTTGATGAAAGAATAGTTTTCAAAAATATAACTTATTTCTTGTGTTTCTGGGCTGAAATATGTCTGGAACATTTCATGACAGGCTTCGTGAGATTTAACCACATTCTTCTAATGTGTCCAAATATCAGGATATTGAAAGCAATTGAGAATGACTTTTTGCAAGCGTTTTTATTTAACCGTCTAGAAGAAATGCTTTATGTCATGACATGCCTCGCAGATGCCCGTTCCCACCGTAATCATAAAAGCTTAACGTAGGGAAGAACTGACATGAGGAATCCTGGCAGAAAAGACGTTTATTCCACCGTCACACACGAAAGACGATCAATGGAAACACTGTCAGATGGATTAGCAGTCAGTGTAACGTCTTTATAGCTTTGTTAGTCCGTCAATTAAAAAGCCAAAGCGCTTTCAGGTCCAAGAAAGCATTGATCCAATTATAAAATTAGACACAAGATTAGCTTTCTGCTTGTTAGCCAGGGGTGTGCAAAATTAAAGTGTGTGAATTTGAAGTGAAGTAGTTACAAAACAGAGTATTGGAATCTGAATCAGAACAACTGTAAGGGGAATTGCACAGGTGATGCATTCTGGGAAATGAAGTGTCCGGTAACACTTTAATTGACGCCTTTATATAATGCAGTATTTGGAATGCATTGATCATGCCTGGTAATGAACCTTATAATGCATTGAATGGGCTTATGAATAATTGTAACCACAGTTGCGATACATTAATAAGTATCTTTTTATTGTTACATCTTTAGAAAGAATAATGCATTAAACAACATGAAACCATTTTCAGATGCAACAAGAAAAGTGCAAATATTATGAATTCTAACTGTGGTTATAATTATTGATGAATATACAGTACCACATTACTATCTCTTATGCTCATCAAGCCTGCCTGCGTTATTTGATAAAAAAATAATGGTTTCTATTTTAAAAGGTCCCATGGCATGAAATTTTCATTTTATGAGGTTTTTCAACATTAATATGAGTTCCCCTAGCCTGAATATTGTCCCCAAGTGGATAGAAATGTTGATCGGTGTAAACCCGAGTTCTGGCTGTCTTTGTCTGCCTTTGAGAAAATGACAGGCCAGACTAGCCAATCCTGAAGTCTCCTGGTTTGACGTCCACACAGGAACGGTTTCCTCCCTTTCCTCCGCCCAGAGAATCTGTCACGCCCATGCAAGCGCTCGAGAGATCATTCCTTGTGAACGAGTGAATGCTGGCAGTTTCTCAGTGTTTGGATGTACAAATGAAAACAGAAGTCTTTCTTCAGTTCCTTCTGATCTGTGATCAGTGATTTCTTATGTGTAGCTAATTATTTATTATTCGTGCACACGCTGCGGCTTCTCTCTCTCCAGACAGAACGGTGTTTTCGTGTTTTCTATCTTGTGAGTCAGTGTTTTTGTACGTCCTCGTCGTGTCTATCTGTTCTAAAATGTGCATACAGTCATGAGTTTCTGCTCAACATCGGCAGAGCCACATCTTTAGAGATAAACCTCACGCACACCGAAGCTCGGCCTTCAACATCCCCGACCCCCAGTACTGCATCTGGCCCACAGCGGAGGCACCAAACGCGGCGTGAGATTAAGCAGAAGGGGGGTAAGCGTGAGCATATCCGGGCAAGCCAGCTTTCCCCACAATAAACTGGATTACATTCGATTACTGCTGTTGTGTCTTTGTTTGCGCTGTGTACTCAACGCGCGTCACTGACGCTTTACATATGATAGGAAAATATCTAAAAATAATGCTATAATCAACACTTACTCGTAACTTGTTCATCTCGACAGCTGTAATGGTACTTTGCATGTGTTACAAAGTTGGTAATAATGATGAAGACGGACTCGGTGTGACTGGGACTCGTGTTTATTCAGAACTCTCAGATACAAACACAATAAACTCGCGCTGTCTCCGTGATGTCCGGTTCACGAACGAATCATTCTTTTGAATCGGTTCTTTTTAGTGAACCGAATCGATTCACCAAATCGAATTGAATCGTTCTAAACGGTTCGCGTCTCCAGTCAGTGCTGATTTACTAGAGTTACTAACTTTCTGACATGAGTGACAGCCCCTCCGACTAGAAATAAACGAATAACCTGAAGTATATGCTACTAACTACAACAGTTCACTGAACTGAGACATGCTGAGAGAACTGATGAGAAGTGAACTCAGGTCCATCCGTCTCTCTGGCAGCAGCTCGTGCGTCGTAGACCTCGTTAAACCACGCCCCCTTCGCTCATTTCAAATGCAAAGATGTCAGCCAATCACAACAGTGGGCGTTTTTACTGAAGTCTCACAGCAGACACGCCTCTTGAAGCAGGGCATTCAGCCACAGGGCAAACAGCAGTATTAAAAAAATGCCTTTTATTTCTAAATTATGACATTTTTTGATGTAAAAATCATACTAACAATATAAGTACACCTCAGGAAACATTATAAAATAATAAAAAAATGCCATGCCATGGGACCTTTAATATACTATAAAATATAATTTATTCTTGTGATCAAAGCTGAATTTATCATCATCATTACTCCAGTCTTCAGTGTCACATAATCCTTCAGAAATCATTTTCATTTCAATATTAATACTGAAAACTCAGCTTTGCATCACAGAAATAAATTATATTTTAAAAGCATTTTAAAATAGAAAACCATATTTCAAATTGTAATAATATTTCACAATATTACAGTTTTTTCTGTATTTTTTATCAAATAAATGCAGCCTTGAACATTAATATACATAACTACAATGTACATTATGAACACCTTTATCATACATTATAGGCCTACACAAGGGCTTCAAGTGACGTAATCCCAAGTGTTGTTCAACCTTGAAAATGTATTAAATGATGAAATATAAAAATCTATCATTTTTCAAAGCCTATAAACTTTCAAACTTCAAGGCTTTTTCCAACATTTTCCAAAACTCCAGATCTCAAATTCAGGCCCCATGAACTGTAAATAAAGGTTTCCTCAACTCATTTCTGAATGGTTAACAACCCTGTTGGAAACATATGCGAAGTGTAACAAACAGATTATTTAAGACCAGCATCAACGATGATTGATGTCATCGCCTTCATCCAGCACTGCTCTTTCGCTCTCATTTGGACAAAACCTGGACCCATCTGTGAGAATGTGGTTTGTTTGTGGACATCAGCTCAGAATTTAGCGCCGTCGTTTGACACTTAACTCCAGGCTGTTGTCCTGAACTGCTCCCTGAGCAGCTGGATCCTGGACTTCCTGTCAGGCAGATGTCAGGTGGTCAGACTGGGCAGTAAGACCTCCTCCTCATTGAGTTCTGACAGTTCTCAGTCCATACCCCTTTTCCACCAAGGCAGTGCTGGTGCTGGTTCGGAGCCAGAGCCTAGTTTCGAATCGGTTCTTTGTCTTTCCACATCCAAAGCACCAGCTCTGAACCAGGAAAAGTGGTTCTTAAAGCAGCACTAGTTAACTTTTCAACCTTCATAATATATTTTCAAGACTCTTGTGATGATACATCGACTTACAATAGGTTGAATGACACGTCTGCCATAGCCTGACGGGGTCTGTATCGTTTTTAATCGTACTTTTAAACTTCGGGTTTCGGGTAGTAACCCGAGAACAAAAAGAACTACAAAATTCGACCGCTTTACGGCATATACGTCACTTCCACCACCACCCCCACTTCCTTAAATTCGGACGTGTGAGCCCAAATATGGTTTGTTTGCCGAATGTTATAGTCATGGCCGAAGCAGCACAGAAAAATAAGAAAGCAAAGGTTTTGTCGGAGGAAAGCAAAAAGAGGAAGCGAGAAAGTGATCGGCTTAAAGGCAGGACGAGGATCAACATTGGGCAGCGTTTGCTCGTTGGCGTGAGCTGAAGGAGGAGGGGCTACATTCTTGCAAGTAAATACATAAGACGTACAAAATCATATTTTAGGATACCTAACATGTCTGTGATATTTGTTTATTTGTCTTTCCTCAAGCTATAATGCAAATCGATTTTTCAAATTTGCAGATTCATCTATGGTAGCTTGATATTATAATATTGACGATATATGGTTATTATCTACCACTCAAATATTGAACTGAAGTATCATAGATTCTGTAAAACGGGAACCAATAGACTAGGCTACTATAATGACGCTGGCTTGTAAACGTGAGCATCGCGATCATTTGGCGTTTGAAAAAAAATAAAACCCATGAAATGATATTCATATGACATGCTGAAACATATGCCACTGTACCTGGGATGAAGACATTTCACACGCGACGCAAGCAGAACACCTGCATGTGAACTCCGGCAGTGTTCAGGGGTTTATCATGGTTGTCATGTCAATAAATGCACATGCGATGCATCCACTGATGTACAATGACAGAGTTTACGACAGTAGTAGAGGACAATACTGTTTCCCAACTGTTGGGGGACCCCAAGAGCAAAAACTACCTAGTGGTGCTTTAAGTTGCACCAAAACATATCTGGTGTAGAAGTAAGAACCGCTTGCGTCAGGGGCTGGGGGCGGGGTAACCCTGACCAACAAGACCAACACAAACTTATGACTAGGGTTGGGTATCATTTGGGTTTTTTGTGATACCGGTGCCAAACTGATACTTTTAAAACGGTACCGGTGCCTAAACAAAACAAAAAAAGCCACAAAACAACATTGGATGACATTAAAGAATGGCTTTTAATTTATTTTTTATTTTTTTAATCTTTCAAATGAACAATTTATTAAAAGTTTAAAGTATACTTAAATATATAAATATAAATAGATACAAAACACAATTTACTGAACAAATTCACAGTAAAACCTGAGCCACCTAACTCAACCACAACAGGCCTAATTTAACACTAACTATACACTGTGTCCCTTGAATGCAATGTAAGTCGCTTTGGATAAAAGCGTCTGCCAAATGCATAAATGTAAATGTAACACTAAATAACACAAGACTAATAACAGCAGTAGTCTGTATTCTTGGTATGCTACAAACCAGCTTCGAGCTTCAGCTTTATTTTGCTGAAAAACGACCATATTCTCTGGTTAAATATTTTAGAACGCATCACCTTATTGTTTCCATGGCGATGTATCATGCTTCTCACATGACACACAGCTATGTCATGAACTATCTGATTTTCAAATATATGTGTGAGTAAATGTGTGTTAGTTGATCTATACTGCGCGATGTTAGTTTGCGCCTCAGGGAATCGGATCTGGCGGATTTAAGGCCCTTTCACACCGGACGCGTAACGAAAAAGCGAAGCGGAAAAAGCGAATATTTCGTGTGCGAATAGTTCGCATCAAAACCATTCACACCAGCCGCGACGCGAGTTTGCGACGTTTCAGAACTCCAACCTTCCAAAACATTAATGCGACAGCTGAGAAACACGGACACGTAATCATTCAGTGGAGACAAGCTTTTAATTTTCTTTAAAAGACAGAGAAGAAGGTTTTGGGTGCACCCAGTCTTAAAGAACAGAGAGTCTGAAGGGGAGTTTGCTAATCTTCTACAGGAGCTAAAACTTTATCATGGCCGGTTCCGCACTTACTTTCAAATGTCCATGGGACAATTTGAGGAGCTCCTCCAGACAGAGACGGTAGCAGCGCATCTGACGAGACACACACACACACACACACTCTAAAGGAACGGCTCGATCCGGAGCTGCTGTGTTTCCAGTTGAGTCACAATGTAAACATTTAAGTGCCACAGTCGTACTGACGGAAACACATTCACTTTCCAAAGTCGCGGACGCAATTAGATAAAAAAAAAAAAATAATCAATTTATTGATTATAATATCTGTAGCCTATAGTGGGCAAACACAGCTGCATCTGTACAGCTGTAAACACAACTACAGCTGTAATCTCGTGAGAAATGTGACACCTGGCAAAGGTTAATGTTGATTGAATGGCTAGTGACATCAACTGGACATTTCGTCACCTTTGTTTCCTTGTATGTGATTGGTTTAAGCCTTTTCTGTCGCTGCGAGTGTTAAAAAAAATCGACATCGAAACGAAAAAAATAAACATCGTTTTTCCGCCGCAGCACATTCGCGTTCGGTGTGAAAGCACTCATTACACAAACAGCTGATCAAAAAATAAAACCATCGCGCGAATTATTCGCGCGTCAAAATCGCGTCCAGTGTGAAAGGACCTTTACATCATGTAAATTCATCATCATCTCAAGAAATACATGAAAGTAAGTGACGCTGAACTGGGAGAAGAATAGAGTAAACTATATAGTTACTATATAATGTGTATCTTATGTGAATAAAACACATAGTCAAATTATAACTGTCGGAAAGAATTGTCATTGCCGCTATAGACATCAGTGTGTTTTTTGCTAGTACTTATGAGCATTTAAATGTCTGAAACCTAAAATAAACACTGAATAGTTGTGATATGTGACGAGCGCTGAGCGTGTCTGTCTCTGGCTCGGCACCAGCCAAAGCGCGAAAGCACTTTTGAATTTAAGCGGAACCGAAATGAGGCACCGAAATCTGCGTACAGATTTGGTCCGGCTACATACCGGTTATATAGGTAGGCTATGGCACCGAGTTTCAGTACCCAACCCTACTTGTGACCGCCATTTTTGAAATAGCAGCTAACCGAGGTAATAGCTGCTTGATTGTAATCTCTGTCTATACAAATTTTGGTGAGCTGCACGAATGTGTTGGATTCGCTGTGTTTTGATGCGGATGTAGGATTGTAAAGCCATGTGCATCAATAGTAACGCAACGTTCGCCATAAGCTGATCGTTCTGCGCAGCGCAGATGCATCTCGAACAAGCCTGGTGTGTTTGTGTTTCCCACTGCCTCACTGGTGTTGCTGAGAAAGATGAGACTCATTCAGTCCTGGCTCTGTGGCGGCTCTCTAGCCCGTGGAAAGGCAAACCGGTTATTAGAAGGCTTGTCAGTCGAACCAACTCCGAACCGGCACTAGCACTAGCTCTGAACTAGCACCCGGTTCATGCTGGTGGAAAAGGGGTATCATATTCTTTATCCTACACCCAATGAAGCTTTGCAATATCCCAAAATGAGTATAAAAACATATGGATGGAAACATATCTTTTGATACATTCACTATATTTGTGTTCCTGCACTCAAATTGCACAATGTTTGCAAGTCAATAATAGGCAGGATTTGCAATAATTTTGCAAATAGTAGATTAAAATGAATATACTTTTTATTATTGTGTTTTAACGTAATGATTTTGGGATTTTTCATCTGATTAATAAAATAAATAATCTACAGATTAGTCGATTATTAAATTTTTCTTTAGTTGCAGCCCTACTACATATTGCTCTACTAAACAAAAGTGACTTTAAACTGAAAAAAAATTGGTGTAGGACTTATTCAGAAATTGCTGGTCAATTTCACAAAGAATTACAAAAAAGGTAAGTAACACATTGACTAAAAAGTCAAATTTAGAAGTAGAAAGACTGAACATGTATTTTCTTGTAAAGAACTCACTAATCTTTGATTTATTTACAACTTTGAAAATCATCTTCACTGCGTGTCCGCCAGGAAATCATTGGGCCGTATGGGGAGAAGCATTCATTGACCGAAGCCCAAGATGAACCGTGGGACTGTCTGTATATCTGAGTGAGATTCTCCTGCATGCAATAATAAAACAATTCAAATAAGGTCCACAGTCTCTGACCTTCCCCATCAATGAAGCCTGTAATGCAGCCAGCAGAGTTTCTTCCGGTAAAAGTCGGAGCTCATCTAAATCATGGTTTTGGAAATGGTCTAGCTAGCGGCAGTTCTGGCCTTTAGGGTGTTGAAAGCGGATATACCATGTTTCAGGCGGTTTCAGAATGCCTAACATCGAATATTAGCCAATATTTTCTCAATCTGTGATTCAAATCAATTTTCTCAGTGCCAGCTGTTGACGTCTGCTGAAAAGCTCGGAAACGCCAGGCTAATCCTACCGAAGAACACTGTATAATCTTCCTTCTGTGTTTGCTATTACTTTTCAATTTTAACAGTAGGATTTGAAGTGACCCTTTTGCGAACAAAGCCACTGAGAAAGCTCCTGTTCTGCTCTATGTGGTGCCATGATGGGGTGACGGAGCAGGAAAATGTGTGCTGGAGCTGGCAAACCCATCCGCAGGTCTCTGGCTGAGAGAGCAGGTGTGAGGAAAGACCGGGATAAAACGAGCGCTACTGGTCTCTCAAGGCCAATTAGACCTGGGCTGCTTTCAATACAGTACAGGCAAATCACATCAGCTCATACCTGCAGATGGGCCGTAAAGTTTGTTAGCTAGCCATGTAATACTTCCCTGTTTTCTCCAGTAATGCTGCCCGAAATTCACCATTGTGTATTGTTGAGGTATCATTCACGTAGCACAAATAGTGTGAGACGAGTTACAAGCCAAACGTTCAAATCACTCCAAAAACAGGCACGATAATAGCCAACGAGCTAAACAAGCAGGGCTGTCAATCAAAATTTCAACTAACTTAATTGAAACATAAAATTGAAATAAAAATGTATTCAACTTAAAGGGTTAGTTCACCCAAAAATGAAAATTCTGTCATTAATTACTCACCCTCATGTTGTTCGACACCCGTCAGACCTCCGTTCATATTCGGAACACAAATGAAGATATTTTAGTGTAAAGCTGATGCTGAGAAAGGCTTCAGATAGGCCTCCATTGGCATTCAGTACATTTACACTCACAAGATCCATAAAAGGCACTTAAAACGTCGTTACAAAGTCCATCTCACCACAGTGGCTCTACAATAATTTTACGATGCGACGACAATAGTTTTTGTGCGCAAAAAAAAATCTAAATAACACCTTTATCCAACTTGTTCTTGTCTTCCGTGTGTGCCTCCACGACGCATGCGCGAGAATATGACGCAGATCCGGCGTTCGGACACATGACCCAGAAGAGATTTGTTTACAAGCAGAGGAAGACGCGCGTATCTAAGCTGTTGAATTCTACATTGATCGTGCTTTAGGTCTCGGCGTAGTTCTCAAAATGGGCTAAAGTGTGCATTTCATGGATTCCCGAACGCCGGATCTGCGTCATATTCTCGCGCATGCGTCGTGGAGGCACACAGAAGACAAGAAGAGGTTGAATAAAGGTATTATTTTGATTTTTTTTTGCGCACAAAAACTATTGTCGTCGCATCGTAAAATTATTGTAGAGCCACTGTGGTGAGATGGACTTTGTAACGACGTTTTAAGTGCTTTTCATGGATCTTGGAAGTGTCAATGTACTGAATGCCAATGGAGGCCTATCTGAAGCCTTTCTCAGCATCAGCTTTACACTAAAATATCTTCATTTGTGTTCTGAAGATGAACGGAGGTCTGACGGGTGTCCAACGACATGAGGGTGAGGAATTAATGACAGAATTTTTATTTTTGGGTGAACTAACCCTTTAAATAGTAATATTTAAAATGAATAAAAAATGACAAAAGCACTTAAGAAATAGTAAAATTAAGCGAACAAAGAAAATCTACAAATAAAAGCCAATTCAAAATATGAATAAAAACTACAACAGTATTAAAAATAATACTAAAATGACTTGCTATGAATTGTCTAAAAGCCAACATTAAAAGACATTCCATTTAAAGATGCATAAGCATAAATAAATCAGTAAACAATACTTGCTGATAAATAAAAATGTATTTAAAAAAAGTAATAAATAAATTAATATTGGATGAAAACTGAAAAAAAAAATATATATATATATTTTATGAAATAAAAATGTAAATTAAAATTAATTAATTAATTAAAAATGTTAACTACTAAACATTAAACTAATATTAAAATGAACAGAAAATATAAAAATAAAAGCAAAATTTAAAATATTAATAAAATATAGCATGAAAGGGCAGGAAATTTGAACGATCCTCCTTCTCCACATTTTGTAAACAATGGGGCGGTGTACTTCCGCCCACGTTTGGCGTGAACTTTCCAATGTACGTTACATAATGCCTGGCTCATTGCAGACCAGCACAAGATGATCAATTGTGGTTAAAAATCATATACATTTGAATTTTCTGATCGTGTCGCTAGATAAGACCCTAGTCCTCATCTGGGATCGCGCAGTACCATTTGAAGCTCTTCAGAGCCCTTTGAAACTGCATTGATGTGGACGTTCAACATTTTGGTTGCATTTAAGTCCAGTGGAGAAAAATCCTTTAAAGTTTTCCTCAAAAAACGTAATTTCTTTTCCACTGAAGAAAGAAAGATATGGACATGTTGGATGGCATTGGGGTGAGTAAATGATCAGGAAATGTTTATTTTGAGGTGAACTAATTTTTAAGGCCTTTAAGGCAATTGGTCCAAAGTCCGGCTCCACATCAAATATATTCTGTTAGGCTGTGTTTATATTTTTTTCCCAAAAGTATCTTGTTTTAGGCCAATTTTGTGTTGTTCCCCTGACATCATATTTTTTATGCATGATCCCTTGCGTTTTGTAAATGAATCTGGGCTTCGCATTATATCAGATACGTTCATAGTTCTTATGCTGTAGATAAATGAATATGTCTCATCCACGTCACCTTGACTAACGCCAAACCTCCGGCGCCACGGATACTCTCAGCGGCTGTGGAGCGGTTTTTAAACAGCGAAGTGTCCCTGGTGTCCCTCTGAGGGTGGATGGACAGGGCCATAAACATGCCTGCACAGTTGATCTTGGCATCAGCCAATGGAGAGGTAAGTATCACTGAAATAAACTTGGAGCTAAAAATCATTAATGGAATATCTAAAGAGTCCTTGAGTGTAAGAGACATTATATTTTAAATATATGATTTAATAGGAAGGCTATAGAATAATCAAACGCTTCACAGTTTTCACTGCATACATTCTAAATTCAACATAGATTCATTCTTATTAAAGCTACAAATGTTTTATCTTAACATGAAACATGTCTTTCGGCGCTCGACTCGTCCAGACGTGCAAATCGTGACAAGTATACACTGTAAAAAATAAGGTAGCAACATTTTAGTTTTTAAAGATTTACCTAAAATTGACAGTAAAACACTGCATTTCATTAACTGATATAATGTTAATTTACCAACCTATTGAAGTACTAATATCTGTTTTGTACCTTTGTAATACACTGACAACCACCAATCACAGTGCTGCTGAGAGTCACATGATAGAAGGTTAATACTAATATATAAAAAGTGCACAGTTTCATACACACAAACACTAAACACCATCATAACATAAAAAAATGCAATAAACATTAGTTTAACAACATTAGATGTCACATAAAAACCCTACTGAACATAACTGATTAGAAAAAAATAAGAAGAAACGGTTAATCAGGGCTCTGAACCAGTTCAAGGAACGAAAACGAAAACCGGAAACGAACGAAATTTTAAGAGGAACAAAAACGAAAACAAAAACAATTTGAATCGTTCTGAACAGAAACGTTAATTTGAAATGGCCATTAACCGGTTAATAACGTTATTTTATCGTTCTTTTAATATTTTAAATTGGCAGTGACCAATAATGAATAGTAGTGCAGCATGTGATGTGACGGATCAAGCGTGAGTGAAATGCCCGCGCACCAGAATCTATGAATCTACCGTCAGTAAAGAGCGCGCATTTACATGCCTCAAGTACATTTCTTTCCCCGCTGAGGTCTACAATGAATGTGCAGGTATTGGAGGACATTCTTTTCGTACGTTTAAATAAGCAGTACAGACTTTAAGCTCAAATAGTCTGATTTAGACTAGTTTATGGATTCCGTTTAAGCCTGTCCAAGTAGGCTATAGCATCTATCAAATTTTTCCTATAGTCTTTCAGATTGCCAATACAGGACAGGTCAATGTTTTCTATATAGACGGTTGATGCTTCGTATTAAATGGTATATTGCATTAAATGATCAAGCTTTATTAGCTGACTGAATTTGATTTTTGTGATGCAAGGACGTGTTGCGCAGTGTTTGCTTTGAAATTAGCAGTTGACGGTGCATTAAAAGAGCAATGGTTATCCAGTTTATTTATTCTTTATTCATGCAATTTTTAAAACAAGTCGTGTTGAAAAAAAGTGATGTACAAAGAATGTTATCACTCTTCTGACAATAATTAGGCATAAGAGGCCACTTTCGATTGTTTAACGCTCCATTAAAACAGGTCCGCTGTTTATGCTTTGTAATTAATGCATGTATTTCTGCTGTGGTTTTAAAAATGTTATGAAATAAATATTCAAGTTTAATTACCATGCGTATTATTATTATTGAGTGAAAAATAAGTCTATTTATACATATTTGTATAGGCTAAATTAAAATAACGTTATTAACCGGTATTTTTTCAAATCAAACCGTTTTCGGAACAGTAAGGTTTATTGAGGAACGCAAAAACGGAAACGCTATAATATCGATTCTGCTCGGAGTGAAACGATTGATATTTTTTTCCGTTTTTAAGCCCTGCGGTTAATACATCAAATGTGAAGCGTTACGCAGGGAATTCTTGGAATGTCAATTGATGTTTTTTCACTGTAAATTACACAACTTTTTGTATGTACTGTTAGATCCATTACAGAAACTTTCTATTAACCAATTAAAGGATTAGTTCAATTCAAAATGATAATTTCCTGATCATTTACTTACCCCCATCTCATCCAAGATGTTCATGTCTTTCTTTCTTCAGTCGAAAATAAATGACGTTTCTTGAGGAAAACATTCCAGGATTTTTCTCCATATAGTGGACTTCAATGGCAACCAACGGTTGAAGGTCCAAATCAATGCAGTTTCAAAGGAAGGGCTTCAGAAGTTAAGTCAAGTCACCTTCATTTATATAGCGCTTTTTTACAACACAGATTGCTTCAAAGCAGCTTTACAGTGATAATAGGAACTTCATTTTGTTTTAGAAGAAATATTTTTGATCGATTAATTTCTGTTGTAAAAATGTATTAGTAATTTAAAGGCCCCCTGAGTTTTTTAGCTTTTAGTATGATTATCTTAGCCTTAAGGTTAGGAACATTGTTCCAAAACAATGACAAAATTCGCATTTAGGAGATATAAGCATTCAAAACTTACAATCTCTCACTTCCATTCAAATGAATCACAGATTTTGATTATTTTGATCATCGCAGACTTCATTTTCTCATCACATCTTCTGTCTGAAATCAATCAGTTGTTCACACATTTACTGTTTTCTACTTGGTGAATGGCACATAGCGCACTATACATGCGATAGGAAATGATTCAGACATGTAACGCTTTCAGTTGAGGCGAATGAAGTCTGTTTTCACGTTAGTTTCACGCGCACAGACACACAAAGTTACACACACACACCAACGGCTCTGGTCTAAAGTTGGACTGACGTTAGATACTCGAGAGCGCAGCGCGGATCATTTGCGCGAGTCGGCGCAGACAACAAAACATATCGGACCCATTTCAATTCTGCACAGAATGCTGTATTTCAAAGAGATATGGAGGAGATTATGATGATAAATGGTTAGATTTGGAGGAAACTGGCTTTAACAAACAGAAAGGCTAGTCAAAATGTGGTATTAACGAAACGCTATTGGCCGTTTCAAAAAAGGGGAGGAGCTGCTAACAACTGGAGCCGTTTCAGGGGAAATTACGTCAACACATTGAATAATGCCGCGCGTTTCAAAGCACTTCAGTGGGTCTTTCATTTGGAGCCATTTAAACAACACCAGCTTCAACTAGAACAGAAAACCCCCAATGCGCTCCGGACCCCATCCGCACGGCAACAGCATTTGGTGGCCCGAGAACGCCAACCATGAAATAGGTTTGAAATAGTTTTGAAACTATACCATC
Organism: Gobio gobio; assembly: GCF_949357685.1. NCBI lineage: Eukaryota > Metazoa > Chordata > Actinopteri > Cypriniformes > Gobionidae > Gobio > Gobio gobio. The sequence goes on along the minus strand of NC_137100.1, from coordinate 63,382,263 downwards.
ATCATCCCCTCGCAAACCCCTAAAAAGGCCAATCCGTGAAATTGGCAGAAGGGCTTCAGAGGCTCTGCACATCCAAAGCCGAGGAATAGAGTCTTATCTAGCCAAACCATCAGTCATTTTCAAAAATAAATAAACATTTATATACTTTTTAACCTCAAATGTGCAACTTCGGTGTTGTTCTTCTTCACAGTATTGCGAAGTCATCATGTTGGAAAGGTCATGGCTGTGACGAATATGTAAGTACCGACCGAGTGCCGAAAAACTCCATCTCATGGTCTCCTCCAACTTTAAAATCGTCTGACATCGTTGTTTTACCTTTATTTTTGTAAAGGCTGTTTGATTTAGTCTTTGCACGTTCGTTTTAACACTGGGTCGTACGTCATGGCCGTGACCTTTCCGATCTGATGACGTCATACAAAAGCAGAACACCGAAGACACGCATTTGAAGTTAAAAAGTATGTTTATTTATTATTATAAATGTTTATTTCTTTTAGAAAATGACAGATGGCTTCGCTAGATAAGACCCTATTCCTCGTGGGATTGTGCAGAGCCTCTGAAGCCCTTCGTTTGAAACGGCATTGATTTGGACCGTTGGTTGCCATTGAAGTCCATTATATGGAGAAAAATCCTGGAATGTTTTCCTCAAAGGACTGAAGAAAGAAAGACATGAACATCTTGGATGAGAAAATGATCAGGATATTTTAAATTGGAAGTGAACTCATCCGTTAACTGTTTTTTACCGCAGCATTTTTACAGTCTTTTACGGTTAAAAATCACAATCGTTTTTACAGTGTAGAGTAAAAGTCGTGCATTCCAGTCTTTTAGAAGGCAGTCGGCAGCAGACAGAGGTCAATCAACAGGTTTTATAAAAGTGGTGGCCAAAATCAAGAGGAAAATACGTTTCTAGTACTTTGAAGGTCGTACTGTTCATTGAAAGAAAGTGCAGGAAAAGATTCATCTGCTATTTTAATTGATGAATGCTTCATAAGAGCATAATTTCTCTCCATATTTCAAACATCTGTTCATTTTTAGGAGAAGTGGTCATCTGGCCTCAGATTTGAAGAGTGAGAGGATCCAACGGCAAGTGCCAAATGACACACATCCAGACATTGTGTTTTCAACCAGTAAAACAGTCTAAAGCTTCTGTATGTTGCCGGATTAAAACAAGAGCTGTGATGTGAGCAATCTGGCTTTAAACACCCCCTGATGCCATTTCTTGTCTTCTACCGCAAATAGTGGCAAACAAACTGGAGTGAAAAAGCCCCGGAAAATCAAGACCATGAAAGAAGAAAATGTGTTTTCGGGTTTCTATGCTGACAACAAAGTTCATGCGTGAAGCCCTGCTATCGTCATGATCATCTTGATCGATAGTGGCAGAAAGAACAGCATGATCAGATTCAGACATCCATCACTATAATCCATAGTCATTATGAAGCGGCCATTGCGAATGTGAGTAACCTGGTTTTGTCAAGTAAATAACACTTACTGATGAAATGGCATGGCTTTTTTAGGGATTGCAACATAAACCAAGATTTAATGTTCAATACATACATGATTTAATTGAATATTGCATAAGAATGACAATGCCAGTGTTTTGTTGGCAATCGGCACGCAAGTGCATATAATGTCAACAACACGAACATATAGTGAATCAAAAGTTATCTAGGGATAATGCCATGATGTATTGTGTGAGTGTGTTTCTTTAGCTCCGCCCACTGCACGCCTGCACGAGCTCGGCTGTTTTCAGAAAGAATCGGTACAGCATATCTGTCTTTTATAAATATCATAAAACTAAAGACTCTTCAGAGATATGAAGAAAGTAATACTACTCTATAGCTACTCAAGATTAACATGAGACGGGCAGTAACTGTGTGTGTTATGTACCCTTTAAAGGGTTAGTTCACCCAAAAATGAATATTCTGTCATTAATTACTCACCCTCATGTTGTTCGACACCCGTAAGACCTCTGTTCATATTCGGAACACAAATGAAGATATTTTAGTGTAAAGCTGATGCTCTGAAAGGCTTCAGATAGGCCTCCATTGGCATTCAGTACATTTACACTCCCAAGACCCATAAAAGGCACTTAAAACGTCGTTACAAAGTCCATCTCACCACAGTGGCTCTACAATAATTTTACGATGCGACGACAATAGTTTTTGTGCGTAAAAAAAAATCTAAATAACACCTTTATCCAACTTGTTCTTGTCTTCCGTGTGTGCCTCCACGACGCATGCGCGAGAATATGACGTAGCGCCGGTGTTCGGGAATCCATGAAATGCACACTTTAACCCCATTTTGAGCACTACGGCGAGACCTAAAGCACGATCAATGTAGAATTCAACAGCTTAGACACGCGCGTCTTCCTCTGCTTGTAAACAAATCGCTTCTGGGTCATGTGTCCGAACGCCGGATCTGCGTCATATTCTCGCGCATGCGTCGTGGAGGCACACACGGAAGACAAGAACAAGTTGGATAAAGGTGTTATTTAGATTTTTTTTTGCGCACAAAAACTATTGTCGTCGCATCGTAAAATTATTGTAGAGTCACTGTGGTGAGATGGACTTTGTAACGACGTTTTAAGTGCCTTTTATGGGTCTTGTGAGTGTAAATGTACTGAATGCCAATGGAGGCCTATCTGAAGCCTTTCTCAGCATCAGCTTTCAACAAAAATATCTTCATTTGTGTCTGAAGATGAACGGAGGTCTTACGGGTGTCGAGCGACATGAGGGTGAGGAATTAATGACAGAATTTTCATTTTTGGGTGAACTAACCCTTTAAGGAAATGATGCAAAATATAGAGACTGGCTGGTAAATTGTCTCAATTCTATGGAAGCTTGTTTCCGCCACTGAATAAAAAAAATAAAAAGGTAATTACGACTTTTTATCTCACAAATCTGACTTTTTTTCTCGCAATTATGTTATAAAGTCATAATTGCATGATATCAAGTTGTAATTGCGCGTTATAAAGAATTGCAAGAAAAAAAATCTGAATTGTGAGACGCATTTAGTCGCACATTTTTTTTTCCCGTGACAGAAACAAGCTTCCATACAATTCACCCTCATGTAGTGTGGGAGAATGTTTTTTTTGTTTGTTTGTTTTTTAAACAAATGAATAATTGTATTATTTATTTAAAATATTATTTATTTATTATTATTAAATTAATCAAAAGTGACATTTATAATGATACAAATATAATGGTTCCACAAAAATATAAGCAGCACAACTGTTTTCAACACTGATAATAATCAGAAATATTTCTTATTTCTTGAGCAGCAAATCATCATATCAGAATGATTTCTGAAGGATCATGTGACACTAAGACTGGAGTAATGATAGGAATTAATTTGTAACATTTATATAGCGCTTTTCTGGGTACTCAAAGCGTTTTACATGGAAGGGGGGGGGGTCTCCTCATCCACCACCGATGTGCAGCACCACCTGGATGATGCGACGGCAAAACGCCCTGCTTAGCTTCAGGGGGAAACCAGTCTTGGGCTACAGGGTGATATGGCTGCTGAAATAAGAATATTTCTGTTTTTACAGTATTTTTGATCAAATAAATGCAGCCTTGGTGAAGAAGAGACTTCTTTCAGAAAAATAATAATAATAATTAAAAAAAAAAAACCATACTAACCCCAAACTTCTGAACAATAATGTATTTTAAACAGTGGCTACTTTAAAATGAGACTTTCGGCTTCTCAATTTGTTCAGAACTTTGGTTCATTTGGGTGCACCACTTCTCATGACTAATGTTTTCTGCAATCTACGCTTATTGAAAACCATACAGTATACAGTAGGATGAGAGAAGTGTTATGTTTGGATTCCATGTCTCTTTCCACAAAGTTACAATTCTAATTTTCCATTTTAAACTGCTTTGAGTGGAACGATTTGGTTAAAACGCATCAGTTTCAAAGTGAGCAGGGAAAAATAATTACCGGACTAAGTGGGCAAATTGCAGAAAACATACTTACCATGATATATGAGCAACACGTTTTTTATAATTCAGATTATATAATTATGATTAAGTAGCTAAAGGTTTGAGGCCAATGATGAGTCTGGCTTTATTTTGTGGGGACAAAACGATCCTCTCCATGAGGACAGTCTCAGATTCATTAGATAAACTAAATATATTAAATAAGTGTCTTACCGCCCAGGTCTTGCTCAATCTGAAGATGGGAGCGCTTTGCAGTGCCGACACCACCGACACCATAGAATGAAGGTTATTCAGCTCTAGAAGTTTCTGCAGACATAGAAAGCAAGTGGTGAATTGCTATACAGTTCAGAAAACTCACTGCACAAACCACAAAAAAGGCCGTTTAAAGAGCACGAGGAAATCAAAGTGTACATTTATATAGCAACCACTTCCGTTTTACTGGTTGCATTTTATTTTATCATGTTTTGCTATTAAACGCATGTAATGAAAAGTTCTCACTTTATAAAAGGGTGGGTTGCAATTTGTGCAAACGCAGAAAATGTCCTACTGTCTGTTTGTTAGGTTAGATGATGTCACAGCTACCGCCCACACTCAAAACTCCCTTTACTGCTCTCTGATTGGACGCTGTCCACTAAAAGACAGTGACCTTCAGTAAGATACAGACCTGCTTTCATCATTACTCCCACAATGAAGCCCCAACAAATGATGGAAAACTGCTTTGCGCTCGCTTCAGCAAATTTGGCACACCTGAATCCACTCCATGACACATGATGACTACAATCTGAGTGTTTTTTGTTCTGTCAGCAAGTGTTCCTCTGAGATTTAGTCATGAGATATCTGAAGGATGTCCAGATATTCGAGCTGCCTCATTGACGTGGCTTGTTTTGATGACTTTCTTTTGAGAGCCAGATTATCCGGATGAAAAACCAAAGGGTGAGCAAATGTTGTCAGAGTAATTATCAGACCATTGTAAGACCATTAAAAAGTGAAGTATGCAATTGCTGCATGTTTCTAATAATAATAATAACAACATAACATACGCTGTACATATTAGTGTTGTAACGACTTACGGTTTGGTCTTCCCGATCACTTTTTTAACGCGAATCGACGCGTTTGTGTAAGAAAAATACACATATTTAAAACTTTATCAAGTAAACTTTCGGCCGATCGCCTTCTGTGGAAAAGTGTTGAAAAGTGAAACTCAAGATGCGTGCACGACGTCTGACGGGCGGACCTGGTCTCGTTAGTCTTTCGATCGGCAGGGGAGCTTTCAACAATTTTTCCATCTATTGAACAGGGAAGGCGGTCGGCCGAAAGTTTACTTTATAAAGTTTTAAATATGGATATTTTTCTTACACAAACGCATCGATTCGCTTCAGAAGGCCTTTATTAACACCCCAGAGCCGCATGGAGCACGTTATTTGATGGACAGATGCACTTTTTATGGACTTCTAAAACAGAGCAACTATAAATCCAATTCTAATGTGGCGTTCACACCGGACGCGATTCGCGCGAAGGTGGACGCTTGAACAGTTTGAGTTTACTCGCTTCAATCGCGCGTGAAATTCGCTCGAATCGCGCGTGACATTCACTGCACAACAGGCGCAAATTCACGTCATGGGCGGGGCTTCTGCCAGCGGCTCGTCTCGTTGAGAAATGGCTGACATGGGCTGTGTTTACACGTCTTTTTTTTGTTAAAATCTACTGTTAATGTGTGACAAAACGTAGTTTTAAGACTTTTTCAGTCGATAATGTAGTTGTTTAAAGCTCAAATATGTGGTCTATTTATATAAAGAGTGCCTATTTGAACATTTTATCTGGCGTTTTCGGAGTTGTGAGCTCCAGCGGATCAGCGCCGCTCAGCGCTCGTCAAAGCCGGCGAGGGCAACCTTTCCTCGGCCAGTCCTTCTGCCGTCTGCCGCTGGCTCTGATGTCTCTGTGGTGTGTCTTAAGCTATAATTCGTCTTGTAACGGCCGATCTTTGGTCTCATGGATCTATAATTTGTTCCCTGGCAAATCGTTTAGGCTGAGGGCAAAGAGAAGTTTCATTACTTTATATTTTTAGGCTATAACTGTACGTTGCAGTTGTAACGTTAGCCTACTAGCACTGACTTTGAATGTTTGAGTGAATTGTTTGCTTTATTTCATGTATAGCTTATTATACCTTTTACTTATACCTTTGTATTATTGATCATACATAAACTTGCATTTATCAAAAAGAGACTGTGTTGTGTTTCATGTCATTTAATGTTATCACAGTGATAATCATATTGTCTGAACCAGATATTAATATACAGATTTTCTCCTCATTGTTGTCACTACTAGAGCAAGCTCCTGATTGGTTAACGCGGCGCGAAATATCCGCCAAAATTCAGATTTTTCAACTTGAGCGATTCGCGCGTTCAAAACGCTCAATTGGCGTCCTTTGCGCCGCCTCAATGGCGTCCTTCGCGCCGCAGAATGCCATTTCGCGTCTCTGCATTGACTTAACATGTAAATCACTCGCGCGAATCGCGTCCAGTGTGAACGCACCATAATGCTTGGATTAGCCTGGACTTTTGTAATATAACTCTGGTTTTATTCGTCTGAAAGAAGAATGTCATATACACCTAGGATGACTTGAGGGTGAGTAAATCATGGGCTAATTTTCATTTTTGGGTGAACCATCCCTTCAAGTTAAGAAAACCCTTAGTTACAAGGTTAAGGGTACCCTTAGTGAAAGAAAAAAAAAAAGTTTTCCCTTTTTTTTTTTTTTTTCCTTAAGTTCAGTTATGCGTTGCAACAAAGTCCTTAGTAACCATTTAGCCCTTAAAAAATTAAGGGATCAAAATAGGTCCCTCAAGTCATCTGCTGATTTCAAAAGCGCTTGATGATTTCATGTTAATTGAGAAAGAATGTACCGATGTGCATTTTTACCAATCAATTAAAATAAGCCTGTTGAAAGTATGACGTGGCACGGTGTATATTGATTAAATAAACATTCCCCACCAAAGTTTTCATATTTTTTCATTACTTCCACTGTGCACTTGAATTAATTATTTCATGGCAGGCTTTCATCTTGTGCACAAGAGTGACTGATTATAGTGGCAGGCTTGGGTGTTTTTCCCCTGTCTTTAAAAAAAAAAGGCTGCTCGTCCTTGGTCCTGTTTGTTTTAGATTTTTTTTGGTTTCCATTATTGTAAAGCCAGTTAGCACACGTTGTGTCATTCAGTGAATAATCACTGAAGTTGTGAACAAAGTGGCGTTGATGCGTGAGTACAATACAATAACAATGAGAGGACATAAATAATGTCATTTAATGGAAAATGGTGTGAGTGGCGCGGCAGGATTTTGAACATCCTCTGGTCAGGTGTCGTAGCTGGACTCATAAAACAATGTGCTCGAGGAAACTCTTTGTCGTCCATCAGTCCGCCTTTAATATTCTCCATAACTCAAATATTGCGGTACAGCTGTATAGTTTAGTAAATGTTAAACTTGTTTAAAAGTCAGTGGTCTGTTATTATCTGTTTATTGCGTGAGATTTCGTAACTAGCAACCGCTTCTCCATTGCCGTGTTTTGCCAGAAACTATCGCAAAAAGCTTAGTTTAAACACTTAGGTAAGGGTGACGGTTAAGACATTTGTTGCAACGCTCTTAAAGAAATCCCTTGCCTCAGGGATTTTTTCCCCCTTAGGGAAACAACCACTTAAGAGGTTTCATGCAACCGGGTCCTGAACCTTGGAAATTCTAACAATTACAATAGGGTTTCAGCGCTACAGGCTTGAACCCCAAAAAATTTTTGGTGTATTTATTATAAACACATTCCATATATTGTAAATGTCAGCTCTGGCTGGACTTCAATAAGCTCTGCATGTAAAGTAATGGATATTTGAAGGAAATTAAGGAAAACTGATGCAAAGTTATATAATGGTTATATAACTAAATAATAATGCTTTGTTGATCGGTTAGTGTGTGCCAACCGACTTTAAATGGCACCTCATTTCAAAGTAGAAACATACTGTATGATAATCTATAGTCCACACTAATGAGGTGAGCCGTCGAAGTTGGACAGACTCACAAACATCATCTCTCAACATGCACTACTGCAGCACGATACAGCTGGAGCAATTCAACGTCATTAGAGTAACATTTCTACTGTATATATCTAATCCAGACCCAATGCAAATTCCCTGATTGCCCTTTAGCTCTGTGTGCTGCTGTGTTTGTGTTTTGAAAATGTGTTTTGGTCGATCGATTCACAAGTAGACGAGGGAGACACGTTCCCGTTTACACCTGGTGTTTTAATCCGTCTCTTTTGTCCACTTTCAACCACTTCTGTCCTGATTTCTTTGAGGGGAGAGTGTATGGGCGGGTAAATGTATGGGCTTTTTTCAGATCTTTCGATCTAATGGACGAAATAAGCTCTCGCATTTTTATATGTGAACATGCCAGGGGACGACTGAAAAACATATGGAGAGCAGCAGCTTTCATTTTTGCTCAAGACCAGCAAGAGTGTGTGTTAGAAATCAGGGATGATTTTCATCTTCAAACCAAACTTGTGTCTCCAGCTGACAAAGTTTAAATCCCGTCTGGATAGAGTGCTTCCCATAATGTTAATGCGTATATGCGGAGAGTAGACAGTCTTTTGTGGCTGTTCAAACACATTCAACCAATGAGCGTTTACACTACAAAAGCAATCCGGTCAAATCTGTTCTCGACTACCTCTGGAAGTGGTCAAAAGTGGTCAAAACGTTTAGACCCCGTTTACACCTGTATTTAGCGTTGTTCACTTGTAATCCGATCGACCCAAACTCATCTTAAAGGGTTTGTTTACCCAAAAATGAAAATTCTGTCATTAATTCCTCACCCTCATGTCGTTCGACACCCGTAAGACCTCCGTTCATCTTCAGACACAAATGAAGATATTTTAGTTGAAAGCTGATGGCTGAGAAAGGCTTCAGATAGGCCTCCATTGGCATTCAGTACATTTACACTCCCAAGACCCATAAAAGGCACTTAAAACGTCGTTACAAAGTCCATCTCACCACAGTGACTCTACAATTATTTTACGATGCGACGACAATAGTTTTTGTGCGCAAAAAAAAATCTAAATAACACCTTTATCCAACTTGTTCTTGTCTTCCGTGTGTGTCTCCACGACGCATGCGCGAGAATATGACATAGCGCCGGCGTTCGGGAATCCATGAAATGCACACTTAAGCCCCATTTTGAGCACTACGCCGAGACCTAAAGCACGATCAATGTAGAATTCAACAGCTTAGATACGCGCGTCTTCCTCTGCTTGTACACAAAACGCTTCTGGGTCATCTGTCCGAACGCCGGATCTGCGTCATATTCTCGCGCATGCGTCGTGGAGGCACACGCGGAAGACAAGAACAAGTTGGTTAAAGGTGTTATTTAGATTTTTTTTTTGCGCACAAAAACTATTGTCGTCGCATCGTAAAATTATTGTAGAGTCACTGTGGTGAGATGGACTTTGTAACGACGTTTTAAATGCCTTTTATGCGTCTTGGGATTATAAATGTACGGAAGACCAATGGAGGCCTATCTGAAGCCTTTCTCAGCATCAGCTTCCAACTAAAATATCTTCATTTGTGTTCTGAAGATGAACGGAGGTCTGACGGGTGTCGAACGACATGAGGGTGAGGAATTAATGACAGAATTTTCATTTTTGGGTGAACTAATCCTTTAATACCATAAGGTAACTACATGGTTTACGGTTAAGTTAAGTGGTAGGTTTAGCCTAGTTTAGCCTGGGTTAGTGCCTAGTTATTACCCAGTTATTGTAATTACATAGTATGTACATGGGGAACAGGACTGTACAAGTACTACCAAAATAACTGTTCTTGAACGTACCTTTGCAATCTTGACAAAGTGGCTCAGGATCTCAGCACGGATCTTCAGGGTTTGAGCGGTGAGGATTTCCCGTACCAACCAGAAGCTCACCTGAAGAGATGGGAAAAACAGTGATGCCAGGGAACATTAACATCCTAACGTATCAGGAACAGGCAGCAAAACAATATGAAATATCTGAGTCATTGAGTGTTGACCATCTGCCGATCCTGATCCGACACTTGCTAGCGCTTGGTGCACACCTCAAATACATTTAAGTTATTCAAATCAATCCAATGTATACAATGTATACAGGGCTGTACAGAGTTTCTCAGGGGCTCAAATGTAATAAAAAGTACATCTATAGATACTATAGAGGGCTACTGTCCTGCAGAGCTCGGCTCAAACTTGCCTCAACACACCTGCCTGGAAGTTTATAGTATGCCTTGATGAGGCTTCATGATATTCACGTGTGCCTCATTTCAACGGCCCTCCTCTCTCTCTCACCCAAACCAGTCGGGAACCCGGCAAAGGGCGACGATTTCAGGGACAGGGTGGCTCTGATAATAAGGGAGAGGGAGCCGTTCTGTCACAATATGAACACAGTCTCAAAAAGAAGGATAAAAGCAGAGGTCAGCTGAGGTCACGTCATGTCAGGACAGCACTAGGTCAAGTTTTCATCTGCGGTTTTTGGAATTTGATGCTTTTCACTAAAGGGAAACTCAACTGGAGTCAAAGCATATCTCGTGGAAAACCCATTTCTGACAGACAAAAACAAAAGTGCTGGAAATGACTGAGATGGAAGAAAAGCTATGTAATAACTGAAAAACGAGACACTCCAGTCTGATTATAATTGTACGGCAAACACAGAACGCCGGGCACACAGATTTCACTTGGCAGAGACTGCAGCGAAAGCAGATGCCAAAAAAAAAAAAGAAAATAACAAAATTAGAAAGCAGACGAAGACCGTAGTAAAAGGTTTAAGATTTCTGCCCCATGGAGCCGTTATAACACAACGGGAGTCAGGTAACAAACCTCAACAATTTCCTCAAAAGCAGCCTTGATTATATTTCACACAGAGGGAATCAAACTCACGAAACTATTTCGTGTCTGACAAATAATTCAGGGGAAAAAAATCACTGGTGAACCAAGCAGGAATGCATGTTATAGCGTGTACGGATTGCAACAGAATTGGGATATATTTTTACATAAAAAAACTAATCATAAAAACTACATTACAACTGTATACTAAGATTAAGTCTAAAAAGCCCACCCAAGTCCTAAAACACAACATGTGGTTAAAAACAAACCTTTTGCTGGTTTATTGGAGGAAAAAAGGCTGAATACAGCTGATTTGTCCACAATCAGCAAACAGTCACAGAACTCCCAGAGGAACAGTAAATATATCTGTAAACTAGGAATATATGGACTGAACCGTCCAAGCAAATGTCTTTTCCATCGACCCTCAGGAAGTCAGTTTCCATAACATCATGGGGATAAAAGAGTACATAGTTCGACCATAAATTTAACCCCTGACTTTGATCCTTTAAAAGAAGACATTAAATTGACTGAGTACTCAACGGTTTATAACTTTCAAGCTAGAATAGAATAATCAACTGCAGTGTTCCAAAACATAGTGAGCTGCCTACATAGACAGCATGAGCATCCTAACTTCATACGTTAAGTGAGTGATTTTAGGAGCTCTAGATAGACAAGAAAAAAAAAAAAATCCAGACTTCACCAAATGTCTATGTGGTGTTTTTAATATGCTTTAATACAAATCATGAGCAAATTCATCAGTCAACACCATTGCTTTTTTGAGTATTTTCTCAATCATTTTAATTACCGTTATGTGTCTGACGTTGTAGAGAGCGATTCATAAAACGCATTTCCATTCTGATACATCGATTTGTAGAAGAGCCTGTATGAGTGAGTGGAGGCGGGGCTTATTTGCATATTCATATCCACATATACTAAATGAAGCATTCAAATCATATTTTAAGGCATGAATAAAATTTACACAGGAAAAACAACATTTAAATGTGTAATTTTGGTGATCAAAGATCAGTTTGAAGGGATAAAATTATTGACTACAGGGGGACTTTAAAGTGCCCCTATTATGGCATTTGAAAGGTTCCTATTTTTGTTTTGGCCCAACAACAGGTTTACATGCATGCAAGGTCAAAAAAACACTTTCATTGTCTAATATATATATATTTTTTTTACCTTATTTGCTCAACGACTGCCAAAAGATTCGCTCAACGATTAATTTTTCCAAATCCCTCCTTTGCGTGACGCTAATCTGCGGTGGTATGAACAGACATGGCATCAATTTTGCCTCACCAATTCGAGCCAGAGTCGCTGATGAACCAGAAAGTCAATCGCAAACACGACTGGAGCAGGACCTTTCTCAATGTAAGTGTCAATGTAATGTAGTTTATAGCACTTCAGGCTGACTGAACATGCAGAATCGGAAGAATGTCTGAGAAGAGACGGACTGCAATCTGATCAGGGTTTGTCTCATTTGTCTTATCTTGGTTTAATGTTGCCTTGTTTGCCTTGAGCACATGGCTCTGTCTCTGTTTGTGTTGGCCATGTGCTCCTCTCTTCCAGCCTGTGTGCTTCTCTGCTCCCTATTTATTGTGTTCTCTTTCCCTAATGTTTTGCCAGTTTGTTGTATTAAGTTAGTTGTGTTTGTGCTACCTGTGACAACTTGTGCTACCAGTGACAACTTGTGTGCTACCAGTGACAACTTGTGCTACCAGTGACAACTTGTGCTTCATGAGCTTTCCTTGCTCATTGTTGGATTTCGTCATAGGTTGTTCCTGTCTACGTTTCCTGTTATGTGGTTCAAGTCAAGTCTTGGTGCTTTGTTCCCTTCCTTCTGTTGGACTGTGTTAACCTCCTCTCCCACCATCTCTTGTCCTGCCTGCAGTGCGTCTCAAATAAACTGTTTAATCTCATTCTGCGCCCGAGTCCTCTCTCACTGTTCCGTGACACTGTCGCCATTTGTTAGTTCAGAGTACATTATATGATTATAACTGACAACTAAGGAAAATCCCAAATTCAGTATCTCAGAGAATTAGAATATTACTTAAGACCAATACAAAGAAAGGATTTTTAGAAATCTTGGCCAACTGAAAAGTATGAACATGAAAAGTATGAGCATGTCCAGCACTCAATACTTAGTTGGGGCTCCTTTTGCCTGAATTACTGCAGCAATGCGGCGTGGCATGAGAAGATCAGTCTGTGGCACTGCTCAGGTGTTATGAGAGCCCAGGTTGCTCTGATAGTGGCCTTCAGCTCCTCTGCATTGTTGGGTCTGGCATGTCGCATCTTTCTCTTCACAATACCCAATAGATTTTCTATGGGGTTAAGGTCAGGCGAGTGGGCTGGCCAATTAAGAACAGGGATACCATGGTCCTTAAACCAGGCACTGGTTGCTTTGGCACTGTGTGCAGGTGCCAAGTCCTGTTGGAAAATGAATTCTGCATCTCCATAAAGTTGGTCAGCAGCAGGAAGCATGAAGTGCTCTAAAACTTCCTGGTATACGGCTGCATTGACCTTGGACCTCAGAAAACACAGTGGACCAACACCAGCAGATGACATGGCACCCCAAACCATCACTGACTGTGGAAACTTTACACTGGACCTCAAGCAACGTGGATTGTGTGCCTCTCCTCTCTTCCTCCAGACTCTGGGACCCTGATTTCCAAAGGAAATGCAAAATTTACTTTCATCAGAGAACATAACTTTAGAGCACTCAGTAGCAGTCCAGTCCTTTTTGTCTTTAGCCCAGGCGAGACGCTTCTGATGCTGTCTGTTGTTCAAGAGTGGCTTGACACAAGGAGTGCGACAGCTGAAACCCATGTCTTGCATACGTCTGTGCGTAGTGGTTCTTGAAGCACTGACTCCAGCTGCAGTCCACTCTTTGCGAATCTCCCCCACATTTTTGAATGGGTTTTGTTTCACAATCCTCTCCAGGGTGCGGTTATCCCTAATGCTTGTACACTTTTTTCTACCACATCTTTTCCTTCCCTTCGCCTCTCTATTAATGTGCTTGGACACAGAGCTCTGTGAACAGCCAGCCTCTTTTGCAATGACCTTTTGTGTCTTGCCCTCCTTGTGCAAGGTGTCAATGGTCGTCTTTTGGACAACTGTCAAGTCAGCAGTCTTCCCCATAATTGTGTCGCCTACAGAACTAGATTGAGAGACCATTTAAAGGCCTTTGCAGGTGTTTTGAGTTTATTAGCTGATTAGAGTGTGGCACCAGGTGTCTTCAATACTGAACCTTTTCACAATATTCTAATTTTCTGAGATACTGAATTTGGGATTTTCAGTTATAATCATCAAAATTAAAAGAAATAAACATTTGAATGTTTGAATGAATATAATATATAAGTTTCACTTTTTGAATGGAATTAGTGAAATAAATAAACTTTTTGATGCTATTCTAATTATATGACCAGCACCTGTAGCATTTAATTGGCCAAGTGAAGGCTCAAGACAATGCAAGAAAGGATGAATCACAAACGATCCAAGTCTGTTAAAAGTATGGTAGAGGTAGAGGACAATATCTGGGAATAGCTTGGGTCTATTCATATTAGACACAACAGAACTGTATGTAAACTCTAATGCCATGACAAGATCCACACATTTGTTCTTTTCTTAATGTTGTAATTATTTTATTCTCTTTGAATTCAAGAGGTTCACAACACAAAACCGTCATGTTTTTTTTTAATTGCTAGTGCTATTTCGCGGCATCGATAGTTCTTTCGGTTTTAGAAAAAGGTTGCATTTGACTGCATTTGCATTTGACTATTACGTTCTTCTTGTCCTCATCTCTGACAAACTCGAAGTAATGCGCATACGTCCATCTCGCGAATGTACAGTCGTCTTCTGCCATCTTCATCCCTTAAGCCTTGTTTATACTTTCGTTTGGCTCCGCAGCGCAAGCCTCTGCTGACTGCCACGCGCCTCGTCCGTTTGCGGAGGTGTTTATACTCGACACCCTCGCCGTTGTGCTATTCTTTGAAATGACAGAGCCTTTAAGCCTTCTTTAAGCCGGGTGCACACTGTACGATTTATAATAGTCCTTTACGATTGTTCCTCCAGCAGCCATATCACCCTGTAGCCCAAGACTGGTTTTCCACTGAAGCTAAGCAGGGCTGAGTCTGGTTACCTGGATGGGAGACCAACTGGGAAAACCAGGATGCTGCTGGTAGAGGTGTTAGTGAGACCAGCAGGGGGCGCTCACCCTTTGGTCTGTGTGGGTCTTAACGCCCCAGTGTAGTGATGGGGACACTATACTGTAACAAGCACGGATGAGACGTTAAACCGAGGTCCTGACTCTCTGTGGTCATTAAAATCCCAGGATGTCCTTCGATAAAGAGTAGGGGTGTAACCCCGGCATCCTGGCCAAATTTGCCCATTGGCCCCTGTCCATCATGGCCTCCTAATCATCCCCATATATATACGATTGGTATCATCACTCGGTCTCCTCTCCATCATAAGCTGGTGTGTGGTGGGCGTACTGGCGCAATATGGCTGCCGTCGCATCATCCAGGTGGATGCTGCACATTGGTGGTGGTTGAGGAGATTCCCCCTTCTATGTAAAGCGCTTTGAGTGCCTAGAAAAGCGCTATATAAATGTAACAAATTATTATAATTATAATTGTCAGACTGTACGAACAAGATCCCCGCTGTAATCCAGGTCACACTGTAAGCTCTAAGTAGTCATTAATGTACGATATGTACGAATGTACGATAGTCAGACTGTACGATAGTCAAGGCGCGCGCGCAAGAAAACTCACCCGCAGTTTTATATCATCAATCAACGAAGCGTTCGGTGACAGAGAACTGCATTACATGCAGGATTGAAATGGTAGCTACAAAGAAATCTTAAGCGCTCATTTTGGTCATAGTTTGTCAAGAAAAATGAAGATAATTTGACGGTCGTCGTAGGAGAAACCACACAGCAGGATTGGCGCCAAATCTTTGGAGGTCTGAGGTCAAATTTGATTGCAGTGATCATTAATCAGCTGCCGGTGACCATGTCAAACTAACGATCAAAGACTTCCGATTTTAGCCAAGGATCAGAGGAATCTTTTAGGATTTGCAAAATTTGTCTCAGACGGCCAAATCGTGGCCAAAATCGCACATTGTGCACCCGGCTTTAACTGCTTTTCTACTGGCCAGTCTGGAGTCTTTATTTACAAACTTGGACACCACACGCGGCTATTGACTGACCTCGAACAGGTAATAACTTGCTTGCATTTTTCATTCGTTAAAGTCTCGCGGTCTTGCTGTTTTTTGCTGTTGTTTTTTTTAACAATAAAATTTTGGGCTAAAAGTGTGTTGTAACGCGAGCGTACCGAACATGTACCGAGTAAAATATTACTGAAAATTGATTAGTAATGCCTAAAAGAATATGTTACTGTAACACCGTGTCCTAACTACATGCGACGCAGCGCTGCAACACGCGATAAAAGCCATCTTTTCCATGTTAATTCGAGTTTTTGTCCTAACCAGCCGTGACGGCGACATGCGATGATTATATTTTAGAAGAAAGTTTCTATTTCTGCGACGTCGCGGCTGGAATAATAAAACAAAACATGGCAATGATAATCTCAGGTAGTGTTTATGTGCTTTATTTAATGTTTTAAAGCGTGTAATGTGACTTTGAATATCATTTAGTGCTCTCAGCTTTGTAACGTAGTCGTACTAAAAGCAACAATGGATAATTCACCTCAGATCTTGAAATATTAAACAACTGGAAACAAGAATGTTCAAACTGTGAACAAACGAGTATATTCTATGATAAAGATTGTTTTAGTAACTAAAGCAAGTATTTTAGTAATGTTTAAATGATCAATTTCCTTGAGATGGGGTCAAGATTAATCTCTGGTGCCGTGCACTTGCCGCGAGAGCCCGCCCAGACGCTGTTCTGATTGGCTGTGGTTTTTGATTGATTTGTCGCATCTTGTAGTCGCGTTGCATCTGGTGTGGACAGACAAGTTGCTTGTCGCTGGAATCTTATTGCATCGCGTCTAGTTAGGACATGATGTAATGCATTACTTTTGTAGTCTGCGTGTCACAGACTAATTAATTGTCTAATTTATTTAGGTGTACGTGTGGGAACTATCAAAATGCCAAGTGAGGCTGAAAATGCTGACAATATGCTAATATTTTGTCAACGAAACGGCTTGGGATTCATTTTAAAAACGGTTTGTTTAATTGACTCAAGAGTTGAATCTTACTTTTGAGAGACAGTAACTTTATACACGGTGCAATTTCATATTTAAAATGTTTCCCTTCACTTAGAGCTATGTTACACACTACATGAAAGGTCATTTTCAAAAATCCATAATAGGGCCACTTCAAATACTTGTAGTGAAACTGAGAGACTACACTCTCAGAAAAAAAGGTACAGGGCTGTCACTGGGGCGGTACCCTAAGGTACAAAAGTGAAAAGGTACATCTTTGTACCTTACTCACCCCTGAAAGGTACATTTTAGTACCTCAAAAGGTACATATCAGTACTTTAAGAGTGCATATTAGTACCTTAAAGGTACATATTAGTACCTTTTTTGTTATGTACCTTAGGGTACCGCCCCAGTGACAGCAATGTACCTTTTTTTCTGACAGTGTATACAACATTTTAAAAAAATAAAGATGAATTTTTCAACAGTACACATAGCTAAAAGGAAGAATAATGATAGAATTTGCTCTAGTTTAAACTTTGTTTCACTAAAAATTTGGACCCACTTTATATTAGGTGGCCTTAACTACTATGTACTAACATTTTAATTAATAATTTGATACAATGCACTTATTGTGTACATACATGTTTTTACATTGTACTTACATTTAAAAAAATACCTGCATGTAATCTAGACAATACACACTTTACAAAAAGGTTAATGCATTAACTAACCTAACCCAATATATTTTTACTGCATTTAATATTCATGTTACTCAGTCCATTAACTAATGCAACTTTCGATCTTAAAAAAGTATTAGTAAATGCTAAGATAAAAATTAATAAATGCTGTAGATTAGAAGTATTTCTCATTGTTAGTTCAAGTTAACTACCATAGTTAATTATCGTTAACAAATGAAACCTTACTGTAAAGTGTTACCAAAAAAATGAATATGATACCTGTACATTTCTGTAAAATAAAAAATAAATACAAATATTTTAAAATACACACCATGATGTAGTGTGAGTCAAGCTTTTATTCAAAGTCATCGCCTCATTAATCATTTTAAAAATGACAAAAAAAGGATGTTACCCCTGAAGAAACACTGTGTAAATTCTGATAAAGTATTCCCAAACTACTCCTCCTTTGTAAACGGACACTTCAGTGTGATCTTTATGAAGAAAAATGTGCAATGCTCGAGTCATAGTCATTAAGAGTTATTATCTAAATAAAATGAGCTTCAAAATGTTTGAGTCAGGTTTTCCAGCAATATTGTATGAAATGGGACAGGCGTATCATAGCGCGGCAGCTGTGTTAAGTTAAAATGTAAGAACGCTGCTTAACTAGATAAGCCAACGGTGCAATGATGTCATAGCATAAAGCTCATTATTAAATCATTTACACATTATAAGAGCGCTGGTTGGTATAGAAGCCCGTGCAGCGCTTACATTTACTTGGCTCTGAGATGACGGTTCTTTTTCCAAAGTGGCTGTAAAGTGGGTTTTACCAAAGACCCCTTCATGAAAGCGGGTGAGCTCATCTAGTTCATTCTTAGCCATAATGCCTTCAAAACGGCTCTGAAAGCTTCTGTTCTCGCTCCATAAATTATGAACTGGCAAAGAATGCTACAATATTTTCGAGGGCCGGAGTTTCTGCTCAGTTGCCATGATGCTGGACCACAAGGTTTCCTGCTCACCTGGTTTTACTAAAAAAAGTACAGAGCTGATTTATTACATAGACAAATTCGACTAGATATTTACATTTTGAAGAAAATGTGAGGGGTGCTTGAGCGTGCAAAACTCATCACCACAATGTTTATCAGCTCAAAAAAGATCACCTCATATCATCCAATAATAATAGTCACCAAGGTGAAAATCTGATTACTTAGATGAACACACTTGAGTTCTCAAGTTAGTGAGTTAAGTAGATGATAAAGTTACAAGTGAATGTTTAACATTCAGGGTTAGGGGTTTGTTTAAATCACTACCTAATATGAGCAATAGTAATAGTGATGCTTGACTTATCACTACTAATATACTAATATTTGTTTTGATGTAATTTAGAGGCCAATTCAACACCTCAAACTCGTTGTGCTCCTCAAACCATTCATGAAGCATTTCTGCTTTGTGTCGGCGCATTATCTGCTGAAAGAGCCACAGTCACCAGGAAATACCGTTTCCATAAAAGGCTGTACATGGTCTCAACAATGCTCAGGTAGGCGGGACGTGTCAAAGTAACATCCACATGAATGGCATGACCCAAGGTTTCCCAGCAGAACAGCCTCGGCCGCCCATGACCCTGTGGCCGGTTCTCCACTGGTCCTCCATGACCCTGTGGCCGGTTCTCCACTGGTCCTCCATGACCCTGTGGCCGGTTCTCCACTGTTCCTCCATGACCCTGTGGCCGGTTCTTCACTGTTCCTCCATGACCCTGTGGCCGGTTCTCCACTGTTCCTCCATGACCCTGTGGCCGGTTCTCCACTGTTCCTCCATGACCCTGTGGCCGGTTCTCCACTGTTCCTCCATGACCCTGTGGCCGGTTCTCCACTGTTCCTCCATGACCCTGTGGCCGGTTCTCCACTGGTCCTCCATGACCCTGTCGCCGGTTCTCCACTGTTCCTCCATGACCCTGTGGCCGGTTCTCCACTGTTCCTCCATGACCCTGTCGCCGGTTCTCCACTGTTCCTCCATGACCCTGTGGCCGGTTCTCCACTGGTCCTCCATGACCCTGTGGCCGGTTCTCCACTGTTCCTCCATGACCCTGTGGCCGGTTCTCCACTGGTCCTTCATGACCCTGTGGCCGGTTCTCCACTGGTCCTTCATGACCCTGTGGCCGGTTCTCCACTGGTCCTCCATGACCCTGTGGCCGGTTCTCCACTGGTCCTTCATGACCCTGTGGCCGGTTCTCCACTGTTCCTTCATGACCCTGTGGCCGGTTCTCCACTATTCCTCCATGACCCTGTGGCCGGTTCTCCACTGTTCCTCCATGACCCTGTGGCCGGTTCTCCACTGGTCCTCCATGACCCTGTGGCCGGTTCTCCACTGTTCCTCCATGACCCTGTGGCCGGTTCTCCACTGTTCCTCCATGACCCTGTGGCCGGTTCTCCACTGGTCCTCCATGACCCTGTGGCCGGTTCTCCACTGTTCCTCCATGACCCTGTGGCCGGTTCTCCACTGGTCCTTCATGACCCTGTGGCCGGTTCTCCACTGTTCCTCCATGACCCTGTGGCCGGTTCTCCACTGGTCCTCCATGACCCTGTGGCCGGTTCTCCACTGGTCCTCCATGACCCTGTGGCCGGTTCTCCACTGGTCCTCCATGACCCTGTGGCCGGTTCTCCACTGTTCCTCCATGACCCTGTGGCCGGTTCTCCACTGTTCCTCCATGACCCTGTGGCCGGTTCTCCACTGTTCCTCCATGACCCTGTGGCCGGTTCTCCACTGTTCCTCCATGACCCTGTGGCCGGTTCTCCACTGGTCCTTCATGACCCTGTGGCCGGTTCTCCACTGTTCCTCCATGACCCTGTGGCCGGTTCTCCACTGGTCCTTCATGACCCTGTGGCCGGTTCTCCACTGGTCCTCCATGACCCTGTGGCCGGTTCTCCACTGGTCCTCCATGACCCTGTGGCCGGTTCTCCACTGTTCCTCCATGACCCTGTGGCCGGTTCTCCACTGTTCCTCCATTGGAGCACTTTTGATAGAGACTGACCACTGCAGAGCGGGAACATCCCAAAACAGCTGCAGTTTTGGAGATGCTCTGACCCAGTCGTCTAGCCGTCACAGTTTGGCCCTTGCCAAACTCGCTAAAATCCTTACGCTTGACCATTACTTGACTTACTAATACAAAAATTGGGCTCAATTTACAGTACATCAAACGACAGGCATTGTTTAAAGCAAGACACACGCTTGGGTGGCCAAGAAATGTGTCTCAAAGCCGCTCCATCTTTCCGAAGGTCTGGAAGCCAGCTCATCATGTTCGGCTTAATGATGTCATAAAACCAAAGACATCGGCAGCCAAGATAAAAGGAATTCTGCGAGATTGACTTTGAGGAGAATTGTGCAGGCTGAGACCATTTCAAAAGGGAAAATTTGCAGCGGGAAACTTGATGCTTTTATGTAATTTCCACACACTCCTGGCTAAGAAACTAGAGCAAATCTTCTCATTAAACATATGCCATAAATGTAAAAGTGGGTCATCAAATGTCTGTTTTGCACTTTTATAGCACTTTCACAAAATTGTGACAATGTAAAATTGTGACACACCATTTAAAGAGAAAGATTTAAAATCAAATTAATTCCAGGCTGAAACTTCATAAAGAAGCAGAACTGGCAGCGCTACATTAAAACCACAAATTTAGTTAAGATTAATTTATGGCCAAAGACTTTTAAATTAGCTTGAAAACCAAACTTCCTTCTGGTTTTATAATGAATGGTTTTATAATGCCTTGAGCTTTTTAATCCAACAGCATCGTCAAGTTTGAATAACAAACAAGCTTTTAATCATCAAAATTCATTGCATGAAACAAAACTAATTCACAAAAATGTTCCTAAGAGGCTTGCAAGGCGAGTTTTACAACTAAAGCTAAAACTTTGAGAACAAAACATCTTGCACACAAACAAAAATAAGCTTATTGGCATACTGTAAAGAAATGGGTGAAAATGACACGTCAACATGTATGAACTTATATGGAAAACCTCATGTGTCCAAGTTACATTTACATGATACATTTCAATACAATTAATAAAAACATAACTATTATGTGCAAAAACAAACGAAGAAGAAAGTCTTTTTTCTCATGTGTCTTTGGGAGAAGGTTGATTTTCGCTGCTGTTTGGATTTGGTGGAGTGATCATTTGTGGCGCATGTGCCCCATGTCAACAAGACAAATGTTGTCTAATATAGGAGTATGCAATGCATGGAATACGCTTGTCAAACCACACATCTTAAACTCTGCGGACCCTGTACAGATATGCATCACTTTGGCATTTGTTTTACACAAAGTAACTTATTTACACTAAACTACTCTGGGACTATTTCTGCTTGGACTTGGCCTACCCAAATTGAAAAGCTTCCCATACCCACATACAGTGGGTCTAAATTCAAAATTTTGGTGTCATTTTACAGGAAACCTTTTGAAGTTAAATAAACCACTGCTCAAAGTGATAAACATGTAAGTATATGTTGTCTCAGCTGTAATAACACCCCCCGCCCCCACCCAAAACAAGAAGACGCTTTTTGATTTTTTGGATTATAAATACATTTTTGAAAGTGTGTAACTCAGGCCTGGTGCGCTCTAGCATCCTGCAGACAGTTTTGGTTGTTTCCAGCATATGTCTGCAAACACTGGAATTTATACCACTGTATATGAGTATGGGGGGGGGGGGGGGGTCCTTCCTTCAGATCCATTTGTATAAATCTTGCATACAACATAATACAGACAAAATTATTTTTTCCCCTGTTTTCTGGAATCTAGTGGAAATAGCCCAAATTGTCTCGTCATTTTAGTCTAGTTTTAGTCAAAGGAAAACTCAAGGTATCTTAGTCAAGTTTCAGATGACTAAAAAGTCTCGTCATTTTTGTCTCGTTTTAGTCAAAGGAAAACTCAAGGTATCTTAGTCAAGTTTCAGACGACTAAAAGTCTCGTCATTTTAGTCTAGTTTTAGTCAAAAGACAACTCAAGGTATCTTAGTCAAGTTTTAGACGACTAAAAGTCTCGTCATTTTAGTCTAGTTTTAGTCAAAGGTAAACTCAAGGTATCTTAGTCAAGTTTTAGTCGACTAAAAGTCTCGTCATTTTAGTCTAGTTTTAGTCAAAGGAAAACTCAAGGTATCTTAGTCAAATTTTAGTCGACTAAAAGTCTCGTCATTTTAGTCTAGTTTTAGTCAAAAGACAACTCAAGGTATCTTAGTCAAATTTTAGTCGACTAAAAGTCTCGTCATTTTAGTCTAGTTTTAGTCAAAAGACAACTCAAGGTATCTTAGTCAAATTTTAGTCAACTAAAAGTGTCGTCATTTTAGTCTAGTTTTAGTCAAAGGAAAACTCAAGGTATCTTAGTCAAGTTTTAGTCGACTAAAAGTGTCGTCATTTTAGTCTAGTTTTAGTCAAAGGAAAACTCAAGGTATCTTAGTCAAGTTTTAGTCGACTAAAAGTCTCGTCATTTTAGTCTAGTTTTAGTCAAAGGAAAACTCTATATATTGTGTGGCAAAATAAGTTACATAAAATACATATAACCTGCATAATCTATGTGCCACAACACCATAGCTAACTGGCTGATTTACAGCATAGATGACTAAAATCAGCATTAGCTTATGAGACGATGGGCACAAATATCGATTTCGATCTTGATTCAGTATGAATTCATATTTATATAGCCTACTGTACATAAGGAAAAATAAGTTTGCCTTTTAGCACTATTTAAAACTTTTTGGGGGGTTAAATTATATTTGCTTGCATTCATTACTATTCACTATTATTAACATTTTAAAATTTCACAAATAAGTAAGCGGTTATGATCTGCAATACTTTTTTGAGCAACTAGACTACATGTATATTGATTAAAGAGCCATACAGGCACCAGTAATGGCATTACAAATGAAAATTGTATTTTTCCAGCCACAACTTGACTCGTCTCGTTTTCGCCATGGAAAAAAAGGTCGTTGACGAACATATTTAGTCTCGTCTCGTCTGACGAAATTAACACTAAAACTGTCTGCAGGGTGCTAGAGCTCACAGGGCCTGAGATATACACTTTCAAAACTGAATTTATAACAAAAAAATCAAAAAGAGTCTCTTTTTTGGGGGGTGGGGGTGGGTGGGGCTTGTCTATTACAGCTTAGACAACATATACTTTCATGTTTATCACTTTTACCAGTGGTTTATGAAACATCAAAGGGTTTCCTTTAAATTGACACCAAAATTGTATATTTAGACCCACTGTATGTGGGTATGGGAAGCTTTTCAATTTGGGTAGGCCAAATCCAAAAATGGTCCCAGAGCTTAAGAGGTTAAACATGAGCAGAATCAAGCGGTGCAAGCTCACTCTTGAGGAGGAAAGAAACACCAGGCTGGATATTTGCCCATGCATGTGAGATCTGTTAACAGTATTTCCAGCATATATTCACGTTTTGGGCCATCAGGTTGATAATGGTTTTGTGGCCCAGTTTGTAGTTTGCTGGCATTATATCAACTACCACCCAGCCAAAAATACACTTTATATCCATGACATTCAAACACACATCTGGAAAACTAAAGGAATATATAAATGAATAAGGGAAGCATTTGACGGTGATAACAACAACTAGCCGTGAATAATATCTCCATCAGAGTTTTTTAATCATGTGCTTCAGTATGATACTGGGCCATGATGGCAAGCTGATTCAGTTCATCTGATTTAATGATACTTTTTAAATCATTAAATCAAATCATTTGTCAAATCATGTTTTTGACAATGGTAAAAAAATAAAAATAAAAAAAGAATAATAATTATAATTATATATATATATATATATATATATATATATATATATATATATATATATATATATATATATATATATATATATATATATATATATATATATATATATATATATATATATATATATATATATATGTTTTGTAATTTAATTCATTCATTTGATTAATTTGAATAATACATAAACAATTAAATAAATAAATAAATCTTACCTGGTTAAATCTCCGTGTGAAGGCAACGACATTGGGAGCCAAAATGTGTTTCTCCTTTTTGTTCCAACCACAGCTAGCAAGCTCCTACAACACAACAGATACAAACAGCTGAGATTAAAACATTAAACAGTCCATTTTGATTTCATGACAACGTTAAAGGGATAGTTCACCTAAAAATGAAAATTCTCTCATTAATTATTCACCCTCATGTCATTCCAAACCAATAAGACTTTCATTTCTCTTCAGAACACTCTAAATCTGAGAGCCTTCTGTCCCTCCATCGACAGCAAAGCAAAAACAACTGACGCTTCAAAACGTTTATAAAGAGATCATAAAACTAATCCATTTGAATTGAGCGGTTTAGTCCACATTTCTTAACAGACACGATCACTTTCCATGATGAACAGATTTAATTTAGACTTTTATTCACATATAAACATTCATCGGTGCACATATCAGATCTGCTAAACGGAAGCTTAAGCATGTTCGTTTGATGTGCGAGAACCAATGAGGTTCATTCTCATGTTACGCATCACGTTTGAGCTTCAGCGAGAACCAATGAGGTTCATTCTCATGTTACGCATCACGTTTGAGCTTCAGCGAGAACCAATGAGGTTCATTCTCATGTTACGCATCACGTTTGAGCTTCAACACGAACCAATGAGGTTCATTCTCGTGTTACGCATCACGTTTGAGCTTCAGCGAGAACCAATGAGGTTCATTCTCGTGTTACGCATCACGTTTGAGCTTCAGCGAGAACCAATGAGGTTCATTCTCGTGTTACGCATCACGTTTGAGCTTCAGCGAGAACCAATGAGGTTCATTCTTGTGTTACGCATCACGTTTGAGCTTCAGCGAGAACCAATGAGGTTCATTCTTGTGTTACACAGCACGTTTAAGCTTCAACACGAACCAATGAGGTTAATTCTCGTGTAACGCATAACGTTTGAGCTTCAGCGAGAACCAATGAGGTTCATTCTCGTGTTACGCATCACGTTTGAGCTTCAGCGAGAACCAATGAGGTTCATTCTCGTGTTACGCATCACATTTGAGCTTCTGCAAGAACCAATGAGGTTCATTCTCGTGTTACGCATCACGTTTGAGCTTCAGCAAGAACCAATGAGGTTCATTCTCATGTTACGCATCACATTTGAGCTTCTGCACGAACCAATGAGGTTCATTCTCATGTTACGCATCACGTTTGAGCTTCTGCAAGAACCAATGAGGTTCATTCTCATGTTACGCATCACATTTGAGCTTCTGCACGAACCAATGAGGTTCATTCTCATGTTACGCATCACATTTGAGCTTCAGCGAGAACCAATGAGGTTCATTCTCGTGTTACGCATCACGTTTGAGCTTCAGCGAGAACCAATGAGGTTCATTCTCGTGTTACGCATCACATTTGAGCTTCTGCAAGAACCAATGAGGTTCATTATCGTGTTACGCATCATGTTTGAGCTTCTGCAAGAATCAATTAAGTTTATTCTCGTGTTATGCATCACGTTTGAGCTTCAGCAAGAACCAATGAGGTTCATTCTCGTGTTACGCATCACGTTTGAGCTTCTGCAAGAACCAATGAGGTTCATTCACGTGTTACGCATCACGTTTGAGCTTCAGCAAGAACCAATGAGGTTCATTCTCGTGTTACGCATCACGTTTGAGCTTCTGCAAGAACCAATGAGGTTCATTCTCTGTTACGCATCACGTTTGAGCTTCTGCAAGAACCAATGAGGTTCATTCTCGTGTTACGCATCACGTTTGAGCTTCTGCAAGAACCAATGAGGTTCATTCTCTGTTACGCATCACGTTTGAGCTTCAGCGAGAACCAATGAGGTTCATTCTCGTGTTACGCATCACGTTTGAGCTTCTGCAAGAACGAATGAGGTTCATTCACGTGTTACGCATCACGTTTGAGCTTCAGCAAGAACCAATGAGGTTCATTCTCGTGTTACGCATCACGTTTGAGCTTCTGCAAGAACCAATGAGGTTCATTCTCTGTTACGCATCACGTTTGAGCTTCAGCGAGAACCAATGAGGTTCATTATCGTGTTACGCATCATGTTTGAGCTTCTGCAAGAACCAATTAAGTTTATTCTCGTGTTATGCATCACGTTTGAGCTTCAGCAAGAACCAATGAGGTTCATTCTCGTGTTACGCATCACGTTTGAGCTTCTACAAGAACCAATGAGGTTCATTCACGTGTTACGCATCACGTTTGAGCTTCAGCGAGAACCAATGAGGTTCATTCACGTGTTACGCATCACGTTTGAGCTTCAGCGAGAACCAATGAGGTTCATTCTCTGTTACGCATCACGTTTGAGCTTCAGCGAGAACCAATGAGGTTCATTCTCGTGTTACGCATCACGTTTGAGCTTCAGCGAGAACCAATGAGGTTCATTCTCGTGTTACGCATCACGTTTGAGCTTCAGCGAGAACCAATGAGGTTCATTCTTGTGTTACGCATCACGTTTGAGCTTCAGCGAGAACCAATGAGGTTCATTCACGTGTTACGCATCACGTTTGAGCTTCAGCGAGAACCAATGAGGTTCATTCTCGTGTTACGCATCACGTTTGAGCTTCTGCGAGAACCAATGAGGTTCATTCTCGTGTTACGCATCACGTTTGAGCTTCTGCGAGAACCAATGAGGTTCATTCTCGTGTTACGCATCACGTTTGAGCTTCTGCGAGAACCAATGAGGTTCATTCTCGTGTTACGCATCACGTTTGAGCTTCAGCGAGAACCAATGAGGTTCATTCTCGTGTTACGCATCACGTATGAGCTTCAGCGAGAACCAATGAGGTTCATTCTCGTGTTAAGCATCACGTTTGAGCTTCAGCGAGAACCAATGAGGTTCATTCTCGTGTTACGCATCACGTTTGAGCTTCAGCGAGAACCAATGAGGTTCATTCTCGTGTTACGCATCACGTTTGAGCTTCTGCGAGAACCAATGAGGTTCATTCTCGTGTTACGCATCACGTTTGAGCTTCAGCGAGAACCAATGAGGTTCATTCTCATGTTACGCAGCACGTTTGAGCTTCAGCAAGAACCAATGAGGTTCATTCTCGTGTTACGCATCACGTTTGAGCTTCTGCGAGAACCAATGAGGTTCATTCTCGTGTTACGCAGCACATTTGAGCTTCTGCAAGAACCAATGAGATTCATTCTCGTGTTACGCAGCACGTTTGAGCTTCAGCAAGAACCAATGAGGTTCATTCTCGTGTTACGCAGCACGTTTGAGCTTCAGAGAGAACCAATGAGGTTCATTCTCGTGTTACGCAGCACGTTTGAGCTTCAGCAAGAACCAATGAGGTTCATTCTCGTGTTACGCAGCACGTTTGAGCTTCAGCGAGAACCAATGAGGTTCATTCTCATGTTACGCATCATGTTTGAGCTTCTGCAAGAACCAATGAGGTTCATTCTCGTGTTACGCATCACGTTTGAGTTTCAGCGAGAACCAATGAGGTTCATTCTCGTGTTACGCATCACGTTTGAGCTTCTGCAAGAACCAATGAGGTTCATTCTCGTGTTACGCATCACGTTTGAGTTTCAGCGAGAACCAATGAGGTTCATTCTCGTGTTACGCATCACGTTTGAGCTTCTGCAAGAACCAATGAGGTTCATTCTCATGTTACGCATCACGTTTGAGTTTCTGCAAGAACCAATGAGGTTCATTCTCATGTTACGCATCACGTTTGAGCTTCTGCAAGAACCAATGAAGTTCATTCTCGTGTTACACATCACGTTTGAGCTTCTGCGAGAACCAATGAGGTTCATTCTCGTGTTACACATCACGTTTGAGCTTCTGCGAGAACCAATGAGGTTCATTCTCGTGTTACGCATCACGTTTGAGCTTCAGCGAGAACCAATGAGGTTCATTCTCGTGTTACGCATCACGTTTGAGCTTCTGCGAGAACCAATGAGGTTCATTCTCGTGTTACGCATCACGTTTGAGCTTCTGCGAGAACCAATGAGGTTCATTCTCGTGTTACGCATCACGTTTGAGCTTCAGCGAGAACCAATGAGGTTCATTCTCGTGTTACGCATCACGTTTGAGCTTCAGCGAGAACCAATGAGGTTCATTCTCGTGTTACGCATCACGTTTGAGCTTCAGCAAGAACCAATGAGGTTCATTCTCGTGTTACGCATCACGTTTGAGCTTCAGCGAGAACCAATGAGGTTCATTCTCGTGTTACGCAGCACGTTTGAGCTGAGGTTCATTCTCGTGTTACGCATCACGTTTGAGCTTCAGCGAGAACCAATGAGGTTCATTCTCGTGTTACGCAGCACGTTTGAGTTTCAGCAAGAACCAATGAGGTTCATTCTCGTGTTACGCAGCATGTTTGAGCTTCAGCGAGAACCAATGAGGTTCATTCTCATGTTACGCATCATGTTTGAGCTTCTGCAAGAACCAATGAGATTCATTCTCATGTTACGCATCACGTTTGAGTTTCAGCGAGAACCAATGAGGTTCATTCTCGTGTTACGCATCACGTTTGAGCTTCAGCGAGAACCAATGAGGTTCATTCTCGTGTTACAAGGCACGTTTGAGCTTCTGCGAGAACCAATGAGGTTCATTCTCGTGTTACGCATCACGTTTGAGCTTCAGCGAGAACCAATGAGGTTCATTCTCGTGTTACAAGGCACGTTTGAGCTTCTGCAAGAACCAATGAAGTTCATTCTCGTGTTACGCATCACGTTTGAGCTTCAGCAAGAACCAATGAGGTTCATTCTCGTGTTACACATCATGTTTGAGCTTCAGCGAGAACCAATGAGGTTCATTCTCGTGTTACAAGGCACGTTTGAGCTTCTGCGAGAACCAATGAGGTTCATTCTCGTGTTACGCATCACGTTTGAGCTTCAGCGAGAACCAATGAGGTTCATTCTCGTGTTACACGGCACGTTTGAGCTTCTGCGAGAACCAATGAGGTTCATTCTCGTGTTACGCATCACGTTTGAGCTTCTGCAAGAACCAATGAGGTTCATTCTCGTGTTACGCATCACGTTTGAGCTTCTGCGAGAACCAATGAGGTTCATTCTCGTGTTACGCATCACGTTTGAGCTTCAGCGAGAACCAATGAGGTTCATTCTCTGTTACGCATTACGTTTGAGCTTCAGCGAGAACCAATGAGGTTCATTCTCGTGTTACGCATTACGTTTGAGCTTCAGCAAGAACCAATGAGGTTCATTCTCATGTTACGCATCACGTTTGAGCTTCAGCGAGAACCAATGAGGTTCATTCTCATGTTACACATCACGTTTGAGCTTCAGCGAGAACCAATGAGGTTCATTCTCGTGTTACGCAGCACGTTTGAGCTTCAGCGAGAACCAATGAGGAGAACCAATTTTACGATCTCTTTATTAACTTTTTGAAGCGTCAAAGTGGTAGTTGTGTATCTGTCAATGGAGGGATAGAAATCTCTCAGATTTCATCAAAATGATCTTCATTTGTGTTCCTAAAGATTATGAACAAAAGTCTTACGGCTTTGGAAATACATGAGGGTGAATAATTAATGACAGAATATAAATTTTTGGGTGAACTAACTCTTTAGGATTTGAAGCCTTCCAGTGGTGGTTTAAAATGTTTTAATGACTGAGGCCTATAAGAAGCTGAAGCTCTGGAAACAGAATTATTATACCGTGGAGCCTCTGTATTTAAACAAAGTGTAACCGAACCCGGTTTAAGTGATGATTTTGCATGTTCTTTCAGCTTTGTGTAAGATCTCAAGTTTCCTCCTTCAATCAATAATTATGTAGATTGTTCTGATTATTTTTTCAACACTCAACCCCCCAAGCGAACTGGGTTTGACAGACTTTCTGTGAGTTTACTTCATTTGCAGCTTACCCGTTAGTTCAGCTAAACAAATGTGTTCGCAATTATACTCTATTTATACACTTTTGATTACTGACGCTGCGAAAACACAGAGCAAAAAAGACAATTAGACGGGGAACGATGATCTATCTATCTATCGCTTTCCACGTCTCTCACAGGTCCTGTACTCAGGGTAGATGCACATTCAAAATTTTGTAATTTCATTTAAAGATGCGATTGGTGCATTTTTGGAGATGCAACTTCTTCAAATGACACAATAAAACCCATTGAGCAGAATGCATTCCTTCAAATGTAATAAAAATAAGCCATTCTTGCATTAGCTAAATCATAAAATTGGATTAATAATTCAAAATTATACACAGTCACAGTTTTATGGCTATTTTTCATTGACTTGAAACGTGGCTCATCCAATCAGATTTTAGATAATGTTACAACAAACAAAAGATAGTCCACACAAGATGTGTTGAAAAGACTTTACTCTGCGCTGAATGAAAGAAATAAACATTTGGAGCTGAATATAAGCTGTCTAATGAGAGACACATGCAATATGAAATACGCAAAAGGTTTTGCTGAAAATGTTGCATTTTATAAAATGTTAATGCAATTTACTAAAACTCTCATAAAACGTTTTATAAACACTTGGGGGGATTTGGAAAGTTAAAAGACCCACATTTGAATTGAATTATCTGTGATGAAGAGAAAAAAACGGTTCAGTAATAAACCGTGATGATGAAGAGAAGGATCCCTAGGCCCCCCCGGTGGGCGCGGTGAACACTTGGAGCGCACTCAACCAATTAAAAAGAAAACATGCGAGAGGTTGAAGGTTGTGTTTTTAACTTTCATTCCCAGAATGCCTGGCACTAAAGTGGACGCGCAGCACTGTGGGCTGTCTGAAAGACCCCAATACAAATCTCTCCTGTCCCAACACCTGCTCTTCACATCACTGTGGTCGTGGTCTTGTGGGCTTTTAAGCATTTCAGTGGCATTTACTGCTCATAGGACGAGGCACAAGCAGCGACAGTCTAGGTCATTTCTGGGATTGATCAATGCATCAAACAAGGTCATAAACTGGACTACTTATATATACACAGTATATATACACAGTGCATCTCAGTTTGTTGCGTATGGGGCTGCACAATGTGTGGGTGTGAGAGAGACAGAGAGTGTGTGTGTGTGTGTGTGTGTGTGTGTGTGTGTGTGTGATGGGTAGGTTTAGGGGCAGGTGCAGTGTGTGTGTGTGTGTGTGTGTGTGTGTGTGTGTGTGATGGGTAGGTTTAGGGGCAGTGTGTGTGTGTGTGTGTGTGTGTGTGTGTGTGTGTGTGTGTGTGTGTGTGTGTGTGTGTGTGTGTGTGATGGGTAGGTTTAGGGGCAGGGGCAGTGTAGGGGGATAGAATATACAGTATGTACGGTATAAAAACCATTACGCCTATGGAAAGTCCCCATAAAACATGAAAACCCAACATGTGTGTGTGTGTGTACATAAAATTAAACAGCCATATATGTAGGACGTGTAGATAAAGATGGTATTCCACTGATAATAGCTCTCAAGTTGAAAATAAAGTTTTGTTTAAGGCCGTTACCATGACAACTTTTGGCAGGTCACATTTTTCTGCAATTACAGACTGCAATTTTTAACACTAATGGTTCATTTACTACAGTCATTTTATTACCTCACTCTCATGGAAAGTGGCGACGGTCAGAGGTTGCGAGACGGTCAGACCTTACGTCAACTTCCTTTACGGCAGAGAATTATCCCTGAAGTTCATTTCGAGTCGGGGCATGCGCACCTACAGATTACTGGCTTCAGCCGAGACTGGACGGGAGTAAAAGAGGAGGCAAAGATGGCAAAAGCAGACACAGCTGGAGGTGGTTACCTCTTTTCCTTTGCATCAGCGGGAAGTCTGCGTTTGGGAGGGCCAGAGGTCACGCTGCTCCGAGAGACGGCGTAAAAGTGTCAGGAGAGGAATTTTGGGAGAATTCGAGTGGCGAGCTCGGCGGCTTTACATCTGAATTGGGGATACAATTCTATGCATCGAATGCATCTCACGTTAACATAATGAAGACGAATAACTCTAGGAAAAACATGGAAAACATGCATCCAGTGGTTTCAGATGCAACAGAAGCCTCCTTCTTTCTGCCAAAAGCTGCTTCTCTTGTGTTTTTTCAGTGCTTTGTTCATCTATTTTCCATTAAACTGATTCATAAACTCGAATTACAGTTAAAAATACACAAAAATGCAGCAATCCAATCCAGAGTGTTTCGTGATTAAGAATGGAAAAAAGCAGGACCAGCGCAGGAGTGTTTTATTCTCAAGAGACTGGACTCACAAAACTAAAACCATTTACCTTACTTGAAATAAAATATATTTATTTATATTTAATTTATTAATTAAGAAAATATTTTTATTTAATAACTAGTTGCTAAAGCAACATCTCGTTTTCATTTAGTTTAATATGTACTAAAAGTATTTTTTTATATTGTATAACATTTAATTATTGTTTTTAAGTATTAGTTAATTAAATAGTTATTGTTTTTATACACATTTAAAAAAACAATAACTAATAAAAATGACAAACACAACAAAATGACTAAAATGAAAAAAAAAAAATGGAAAATACAAAAATAAAATTGATTTGATTTTTTTTTTTAAATCATGAACTGGCTTTTTTTTTTATTTTATCCTGTTGTCTGAGGTCAACTTATGATGTTCGTGTGGTTTTTACATTCAGAAATGATTAAGTAATAGGCTACTTTCTGCCCTGGTTTTGAGGCTCTCTCATGGAACGCTCTGTTTTTATGGGCGTGCCGCACTGAAGACTTGGACGTAAACGCTCACGGCTATGATTGGAGAGCAGTGATTTGCATATTATAATGAGCTTCAGCTCCTCCCTCAGTAAGTGTGTGGGAAAACGGCAACCGGAATGATTCGTCGCACAGGACTCGCAAAATGTCTTTATCAAACAAACACAATGATTTATCTCTCATCCACCCGCGATTGATTGGAATGCAGGGCTCGACATTAAGCCTGTTCATGCGCTTGTCCTTCGGACAAGTAAATCTGTCACTCACTTGTCTGAGTGAAACATTTGCTTGTCTGGAAATTTTTTTGTGTGTGTGTAATCTATTCTGAAGCAATATTCTTACCAGTGTTCAATCAGCTTTTACATATTTTTAATCTGCATATTTGTGATATTTTTACCTTTTATAAAGGGCATTTTTCCATAATCTTATTAAATATAGGCTACGCTTCAGCTTTCCATTATATTCTTAAATATGATCAATACATTAAACTAGATTAAGATGCTATAGGGCTGTTACCAGTCAAATTAAATCATTTATACTGAAAAATTACAAATGTATAAAAACATTTATGAGATTGTTTTAAATATTTTGGCATATACAAATAAGAAAAGTTGGAAAGTATGTTTAAACATGAAACTAAACCACCAGTAGGTGGCGGCAGGTGACCAAACGGCTGATTCGTTCAGGAATGAGGCGGTCGTTTACGAATAGGTCATTGAATCTTTGATTCAACCGATTCATTCAAACGCTGAATCATTCAGTAAGAAATATAACCAGAAAAAAAAAAAATAAATAAAAAAAAAAAAAAATAATAATAATAATAATAATAATAATAATAATAATAATAATAAAAATAAAAATAAAAAAAAAAATAAAAAAAAATAAAAAAAAATAAACTATTTTATCTTATTATTTGATTTTTGTTTTCTGGTTAGACATGTTGCCGTGGCAACTAACTGAAATAAATATTCTAAAATTATGAAAACTGAAATAAAAGATACAAAGAAATATAAAAAAAACTACTAAAATTGACAAAAGTATATCAAAATTACTAAAACTTAAACTAAAAAAAAACTGCATAATACAAATTCAAACTATTGTATTTTGTTTGTTTTCAATTTTGTCAAAGTTGTAAATTTTAGAAGTTTTTTATGTCTTTGTATCTTTAATTTTTATTTCAGTTTTATTAATTTTAGAACATTTAGACAAAATGTTTTGTTCTGTTGGAAATGGTATGAAAAGTCCTCACGTCCCATGCACAGGCTGGAACATTACATTTATTTCCACGATCTGCCGTTTTCGCTGTCCTCGCGTGACGCTTGTTCTCAATACCAGCAGAACTCACGATGATTCGGCTGTTCCGCTTGGCCTTGAACATGTGCTGGCATTTGCAAATGTTGGGGGCGTGCATATTAATGATCCCGACTGTTGCGTAACATTTAAAATTGAATTCTAGGGCATCTTTAATTCAATTGACCTGATCAGCTGAAAAGTGACCAATACCGCTTAAAAACCAGGGATAGCAGGAGTTATTTTGAACAGCACTGCATTGTACTAACACTGATACCCCAGTAGACTTCCATTTCAGTCAACGTATGTTATTGTTTTTATAAACCGAGTTATACATCCAAAGCTGAACGCTGAACTACACTAATGAAAGCTTGAATCTGTGGCCCGCTGACAGACAGATTAAAGCTGGAGAAAGTCTGTTTACAAATTCCCTGTTCTGCATCATAATTCTCTGCTATTCAAAAGAGAAATGACGAAATGCGTTTATGTTTAGCTATAAACACGATGACTGAGGTCATGGGCTTCTTTGGAGTCCAGATGTAGGCCTAGCTCATCGACCTCAGCAAACAAAACCAATCAAATGCACGCAGTCTCAATTATAGCAAATGCAGCACATACTCCTGGGACCCAGAATGTAGTATTTTTTCATGTTGTTACATTGTTTAGAGCATAAGAAACAAATGTAAATGTAAAAACAAAATGTATTCATGTTATGGTATGTCCTCTGTAGTTGACACCAGGACAGAAAAATAAAATGACATGAAATTGCATGTATAGGCAAAAACTATGGGATTTATTTTGAATTCATCAATCAATTTTTAGGTTTCAGGATTTTTTTTAAACAAACTTTGTTTAAAGATGATTCTGAACTATGTTATAAAAAATATAACGAAATGCATTGATATACCATTTTACTATGCAATATGTGGGTAAAATGGCCATACATGGGTTTTCCCATTCAATGCAATGTATCTATACACTATACGCATCTACTTTTCACATTAATGCGTTCTTGGTGCAACGTAATGAAAATAGAAGTGTAATAATGGGGGTAATAAATTGGCAACATTTTCATAATGATATCTAATATTTTAATAGGAATATTGATATGTGATTTCTTTCCCTATTCACTTGTTATGTCTCCAAAATGCCTGATAAACATGCTTTAAGTCCTGGCGTCCTCTACAGTGGAAATGAATGAAATCAATGTATTTGTAACAAAGTCATATTTCGATTAGAAACTCCATAACATAAACATTTTTTATAACAAACGATTTGAAAATTAATCCTCATATTTCCATAAGAGTGCTAAGCATTAATGTCAGCCGTTTTTAAAGACCAAGAAGAAGTTTTTGTCCTGGTGAAACCTCCAAACATTTGGTATCTCTGAAAAGCCCTGAATGTGCTCTTTACAGGACATAAAACATGTATGATGTCGGAGAAATTCACTAAAATATAAAGTCCACTACAGTGGACAAAAGTCTCTTCCTCGGTCCCAGGAGGGCAAATGCCTGTAAATAAGGGCATTTCTCTTGCCAACTTTCAAACATTCAAAAGATTGACTGTCTGAAAGTGTGACTGCAAACAGACACAGAGAAGCAGACGTTACAGCATCTTAAAGGCCTGTTCCAAAACAAAAAAATGTGATAACAGCCATCCAAGCTTGCGCAATTTAATACCTAAATCATACACAGACCTTGTCTTAGACTGCACACTTTTTTTTTGTGGATGAGCAACACTAAACCCCAGACTTGTTTCCGTCTGAAAAGTTCACAGACTGAAACGAAGCCCCTTGCATTTGTTTGCGTAGCTCAAATGTTTCAGTATGTTAGGGGAAGTGCTCAACATGCACGGTCAGGGGTATCGGCTTCACATCCCTCGGGATTTGATCCATGCAATAAAAGCTATACTGAAGAACTAGTGAAGAAATCAAGGCACTCATTTCAAGTATGCACTGTTGGGGTAACAGCTTAGGACCCAGGACCAGTAGTGAAAAATGAAGACCAGGAGTCAGATTAATTAAAGAAAATTTTACTGAAGAATATTTTGCAGTTTCATCAGCAGAAGCCAGCTCAAGAGGAGTTCGTAGGCCGCGCTCCCTCTAACAGGCTCCCCGCCTCCGTCTAACGTACATACAATTTTCTGAACAGTTATACTGTTTTCAAGGTCTAGACACGTCATTACTGCCATGTGGAATGATTCTGATTGGTTCTAACAACATGCAACGTAAGCAACTTTCCACACGTAGACAGATAGGAGCATATATCACTAAAAATGCGTAGACTTGATGTCGCCCAGGCCCAGATTAGTCCCCAGTGACCTCGGAGGTCACAGAAAAGCGTCTAAAGGTCTGGCATCGCCTGCAGGAAGGCCCATATCCAATACTGAATCTGCACAAATCATACAACGCACACACACACACACAATACTCCAGAGAATACCAGTTTCCATCAAGGTCGGGACATCTTAACTAACTATCAACAAAGCACTTCTCCAAAACATGCTGATACTACATTTAGTACAGAAGTGACTTTATTCTATTCTATAAAGAAAGAAAAGTATCAGAGAGGTACATTTCTCCCCAAAAGAGTCACATAGCTGTTACATGGATGACCCCAGGGGTCACCTCAGTAAGACATATAGTTAACACATGCTGATCTCGTTTTACTCCCTGGAGTGTATTACAACACCAAGGACAGTTGCCTGTCAGCACGTCTTGACACAGACATCAGAGCAGCTCCTGAATAATCTGGATTCAAAAGCACTGAGCAGCTAAAACACTACAATATCCAAAATCACTCCTTGAATATAGAGAACTGATTTATCAAATGTAGGAAATGGTTATAACTTGATTATCATTCATTCTTATTTTAATATTGAACATAAAATCATTCTTGAAGGATATGTGTCTGATGAAGAGACAAGTGATGTTTGGCTTGACCCTTGACCCTTCAGCACAATAAAGCGACTGATGCTGGTCACCACTAAGAAACACCAGTGCAGTATTTGGGTGCTGAATGACCAATGAAAGTGGGTCACAGGTGGTCTCATCCATCAAGCGCTAGAAGCCGTCGACATGTTTCTCAGGTTCACATCATGGTCTGAACTGATACTGAACTGTTATTCTCTTTCCCAAACAGTGTATAAACATACCTAATGAAAAACTGCTAGGTTGTTAGAATATTCTGCCAAGGCGTTTAATTCACAAAGTCTGCGCTTCCACTCCACCGCAACTGACCGTCTAAACACACACTCGGGTTTTACCGGCCGCTGCTCCTCAATCAAAACAATGGCTGTTTGATATTAGCACCGGTTTCAAAAGAGTAGCATAAATAATGAAATGAGTAGGTTTACACTTCCATTATATTATGAAGATGGAGGGAAACACAACAGTTTCAGTATAAGGTAATCTTGCTCAAAACATACGCGTGTCCAGGCAGGAAAAATGGTTGCAAATTAAAATAGCAATTTCCATTTTAAATGGAGGCATTACAATTCAAAGAAATAAAACAACAATACAGTGTCCAGTCATCCAGGACTGAATAAATTAATAAATGAATGAATGAACGAACAAACATTAAATTAAAACTATAAAATATAATAAAAATCAAATCAAATTAAATTAAATTGAAATTAAATTACATTTAAAAACAGTTAAATTCAATTCAATAAAAACTACAAAATATAACAAAAACACAAAATATAAATAAATGAATAAAATAATAAATAACATCAAATTAAATAAAATGATTAATAAAATGATAAATTAAAATTCAATCAAATAACATTAAATAAAAAATATTCAATTAAATTAAATCAAAATTAGTGGTAGGCTGTTATCTGCGGTAATCGGGCGATAAAAAAAATAATCGCTGATAATCTATTCTCAAAGTTGGGTTGGGAGCTGGGTCTATACTACGCAAGCTATGATGACTTTCACCTTGATATTTTAGCGCGGATGTATACCTAGCCGAATTGCACTGTAGGGGGCGAGATAACCTGTGTGTATTCCTACTAGTGTTGTCAAAAATATAAATATTTTGATATGTATCAATACTGAAATATCTGAAACGATACAATACTCATTTTCTACAGTATCGATATCAGCTGCGCTCTCCTCTCCGACCGACAGGGAGTTGACACGCACTCGCATCTGAAGCGCACACACACATACCGTAATAAAGCTGCCTCTGACATACAAGTGCAAAAATGAGCTCCTTTTTCCAGCTTATTAATGGTCAAATACACTCAAAAATGTCTCAATGCCCATCTTGGTGAGTTTTAGCGTAAACACAGTCAGAACAGGAACGGTGTTTGGGATCCATGCGTGCGTCAGGTCTTAAAGGGACAGAAGTTATTTATTATTCAAACTACAAAAAGACAAACGATCACTTACGAGCTCACATATTCTGAATGCCTTCGGCAGAATTCAAATGAGCCATTTTAATCTAGATTAATTCCAAGATTACAGTGAGATTAATCTAGATTAAAAAAATGTATCTATGCCCACCACTAATTAAAATAAAAACATTCTATTAAATAAAATAAAAACTACAAACTATAATAAAATAAAAAACATAAAGTAAAATAAAAAATAAAAAAACAAGGACAAAAAGGACAATACAGTATATATTAGCGTGACTAGAAATGTGACCAGTCATCATCCAGGACTGAAACAATAAAAACAAAAATAAATAAAATAAAATAAAATATATATTTAAAAAAATTTATTAAAATGAAATTAAATGAAATTAATTATCTTACAGACGGCCATGATGCAACAACCTAATATGTTGAAGTGTATTCTCTAGTCTACAATGCATCACCCACAAAACATGTGACCTTGGTCTTACCTCTGGCTGTATGGCCTTAAAAACAGGGGCGTCCATCAGGGTAATTTGGCTCTAAGAAACAGAAAAGACAAAAATAGTCAAATTTTCACTTAAACTGAGAGTGAGTAATCACAGCCATGAGCTCATTTTCCAGCTCTGAGTTATGGCGTACAATATGGGAAAGGACAAAATGAAAACAATTCATCAAAAAAAAAATCACAACAATGAAGGTTCAACAGGCTCATTTAAAACTGCAGTTCCTTACATGTCTAAATAAGACCTTCATGCATGTAAATTATGGCTAATAAACTCTCAAATCCCACAATCAGGCTAACTCATAGGAATATCCTTCGCTAAATCACCAATAACATTCTGTATATTATTCTGAGAACTTTAAAAGTTATTAATCATCATAGACCCTCAGCCCTTGTTTGCGTTCTAGGTGACGTAGAATGGTTGCACTCGGCAATCAACTGGCGCTACCCGTAGCTATTTCTACCACAACACAACTCGAAAATGGTTTCGGAGTTAAACAAAACCAATTAATTGCTTTGTTTTTTAATAGCATTTAAAACACACTCAAACACATGTGCACAAAAATACACACACACACACACACACACACACACACACACACACACACACACACACACTGGCATGAAAAAGTATGTGAACCGCTTGCAGAACTGCTCAGGACAAACAAGGGACTCATGAAAAACCATCACAAAACAGAAAAACAGCCGTGGATCATCCAGGGAACGACACACAGCACTGAGAATCAATGGTTCAGAAACTTTTTATCAGGGTTATTTTAATAAATTCAGCTATTTTTTTGTCTTGTGGACTATATGTAAAAAATTTTTATGTAAAATATCGTATTCAGGACAGTACTAAATAAAAAATACCATGCATTTAGTATGATCCCTCTTATTTAGTTAAAATTATTCCCATTTTCACCGATTCTGCAAGCGGTTCTCATACTTTTTCATGCCACTGTACATCCACGCTCAATCAGCTGTAATGTTACATGAGGGTTGACTTGCCTAATTTGTCACCTGGTTCACTTCACTTGAAGGAGTGAATGAAAACAAGTGCGTGAAGTCGGACAGCTGTTGTGTGTACATCGGCTGTACACTGGCTATTGAGGTACAATGTGGGATTGAATGAGTGCACTGGAACATGTCCACTATGGTTTCAGAAACCACTACAAATGGCTGTCCCCTCAAATGCCCTATTTAAGGCAATTTAAATGCAATTACAAAGCATTGGATTGGTTTTGTTTAACTCTGAAACAATTTTCGAGTTGTGTTGCGCTACGGGTAGCGCCAGTTGATTGCCGAGTGTAACCATTCTACGTCATCGACCTAGAACGAAAAAAACTAAATGGCGGTGATTGCCCGGTGATCGCCTGGATCTCACAACCCCAAAAACACAAGATTATTTTTTTTAAATAGGCGCTCTCTTTATAAATAAACCACAGATTTGGGCTTTAAACAACTACATTCTCACCTGAAAAAGTCTTAAAACTACCTTTTGTGACACAATAGTAGTATTTTTAAATTATGCAGGGTTTCTCATCACGTCACTTTACCACGTGACCGCAGTGAGCAGGCTCCTGATTGGTTAACCCGGCGCGAATTGACGCCAAAGTTCACATTTTTCAACTCGGGCGTCAGACGCGAATTCGCTTCAAACGTGTGAATGCACAAAAGCACCATTCGCGTGTAACGTGCGTATCGCGCAAGACGCTCAAAGACGCTCGAACTGGACACATGAATGAGGCTGATTCGCGTCCTTCGCGCCGCGCGAATCGCGCCTTCCGCGCTGCGGGACCTCCAGACGCGTGTCAGCGCGCCTTTCCATTGACTTAACATTGAAATCACTCGCGCCAGACGCTCTATTCGCGTTTGGTGTGAACGCAGCATAAGAAGCAAAGTATAACGAGGTTGGGTTCCAATTCAACTGTCCATCCTATTAAAAGGCTAGGCTATAAAATAACTGGAAAAAAATAAAAGGTGTATTGTATTTTGCCAGATTTGATAGTGTAAACATAAGCAGGCACGAATGAGAACCGTGTTGAGGGGGATGCCAGGTGTGCGCGAAAAAAAACTAATATTCGAATCCCAAAATTGAAAATCGAATACCAACCCACCGAACGAATATTTCGAATATTCTGGTCCAGTCCTACTTTTATGATGGATGGATGCACTTTTTTGGGCTTCAAGATCTCAGGTACCATTCACTCCCATTATAAAGCTTTGAAGAGCCAGGATATTTATTAATATAACCCTGATTGTGTTTGGCTGAATGGAAGAAAGCCATATACACCTATGGCTTGAGGGTGAGTGAATCATGGGATCATTTTCTTTTTTGGGTGAACTATCCCTTTAAATTTGTCTGTTTTACCTGATCTAACCATCTAAAAAGTGCCCTAAACTGGCCTATTCAAACCAGCCAAAGGACCAGGTAAAAACATGCTTCCTTAGTGAACTACACCGAGCATGACTTTTTCAACAACCTTTGTTCCGTATTTTTCTCTTTCATTGTCTCCACAAAGATGCCGAGTATTGGCGCTCACGAGGCCGCGTGTCAGTCAGTCAGGATGCCGGTTACACAAGCGCTAGACAGCAAGGTTTTGGAACAGAGCTATTGTTTCCAAACGGAAAGGTCCCGACTGACCAGGAAAGCTACTAATGAGACTCGTGGAGCTGCATCATCACAGGACAAGACAAATGATGCAGAACCAAAGGCCGTCTCAGTTTTCCACCAGAGAAAGCATCAGTTTGAGCGCTGACAGTTTTACTCACCGCGAACTCCTCTGGCGTCACTTTCAGCACATCAAACACGACGGCATCGTAGCTCTTCGCATAGTCAGCGCTCGGGCCGTCCACAGACACAGAGCTGTTACTTCCCTGAATATGAGAAACAAGCAATATGAACACGCCATGAAATATTACAGATGCTCGAAAACAATAAGAAAGAAGAGAGGGAGGGTTGAAAACAACTATTCATTAAAGACAACTGACCACAATTACAGTCTTCCTGTTTTTATTGTGCTGGTCGGGTTTATTTTTTTTTGATGTGACTGCACATTATCCCGTATTTGTTCTGGTGTGGCTCTCATGTATTGACCATCAGCCGTACGGATCAAAATCAGCCCAGTTGTTTCCACGGAAAAGCCAAGTTGTCGGGTTAGCGTGAGGTTAGCGTGGTATATGTTTCTCAAGGGACGACTGCCAGCGCTGGAAAAACCATGAAAGCTCCTGGAGCTTGATTGAAACGATCTTTGATCTGATGATAACAGCATCTGAATGAGGACACGTGAACTCACACGGGCAAATGTCCAATGTTTTTATGTACTGGATGCATACATGTCCAAAAATATTTTATTACCATGTTGATTTTACGAGACTTTGAAGTTACAGAACCGTTTAAGCACCATGGTAGGAAAATGGCGATCATTCAGCAAGAAAATTAACACTTTTATTCAGCGCGAATGCATTAAATTGATCAAAAGTGACAGTAAAGACATTTTATACGGTTGCAAAAGATTTATTTTACAAATGAATGCTGTTTTTTTTTACTTTCTACTCATCAGTCTTGGGGGGAAAAAAATTATCATGATTTCCATAAAAATACGAAGCGGCACATCTGTTTTCATCATTGATAATAATCAGAAATGTTTCTCGAGCAGCAAATCATCATATTAGAATGATTTCTGAAGGATCATGTGACACTGAAGACTGGAGTAATGATGCTGAAAATCCAGCTGTGATCACAGGAATAAATTAGATATAATATATTACAGTAGAAAACTATTTTAAAGGGGTCATGAACTGCGTTGTTTTATTGTTTTATGATGTTTCCTGGGGTGCACTTATAATATTAGAATGCTTTTTACATCCAAAAATGTCATAATTTATAAATAAAAGGCATTTTTCCTATTCTAATTTTAGCCTCTGCTCTGAATGATCTGCTGTGATTGGCTAACGTCTTTTTAAGCAGTGACCTCGTCATTGCAACTCTACACTAACACATGCTTTCATCTTCACTAGCAGTGCAAAAGTGATATAGTTAAGAGATTCATTGAATAAAACGGGAGTCACTGATAAACTCGGGTTATTTGATTTGATTGGCTCAAACGATTGCAAAGGGAGCTTTCTTTGATCGCTTTCTTTATAGAATTTAATCACTGTTAAATAACAGATTAGTTTCTTCCTACTAAGAGAAACAACGCAAGTTGACATTTAGTCACTGGTCTGATTTACAGAGACACAGACAAAGAACATCTGACAGTACATGAATCATCACATTTCAGATCAGGCATTAGAAATGAACACAGTTACGCACATGTTGCATTACTGTTGAACCCAGAAAAACCTGTCATTTGCTGGGCCGGGTGTCTATAAAAGCTTTTCTTTGACTAACAAGGAAGTTTTCAGCTCTGAAACTTACAAGATATTCTTATATTACAATGACCTTTTATATATCAAAAGCTTAAGGGAAAGTTGATTTCTCAATTCATCACCCCTTTAAATGGTAATAATAGTTCACAACATTACTGTGTTTATTATTGGTCAAATAAATGCAGCTTTAGTGTGCAATATTCAACTATATTACTGATCAGCTCATTTCAATGATCATAAAGTCATAATTAAGA
Source organism: Gobio gobio (assembly GCF_949357685.1). Taxonomy (NCBI): domain Eukaryota; kingdom Metazoa; phylum Chordata; class Actinopteri; order Cypriniformes; family Gobionidae; genus Gobio; species Gobio gobio. The sequence continues at coordinate 63,338,190 of NC_137100.1, read as the reverse complement.
GATACAATTTTGAAAATATGATTTTAAATGTCCTCATTATTAGATAAAAAGTCAAAAAATATGATTTTAAAAGTCATAATAGTGAGATAAAAAGAAAATATGACATGCTAAGTCATTATTATAAGATACAATGTTGAAAATATTTATTTTAAAAGTCCTCATTATTAGATAAAAGTCAAAAATATGACATGCTAAGTCACTGTGAGATGAACAGTTGAAATTAGGACTTTAAAAATTCTGAAATAAAATTTTTTGATCTATTTGAATTAAAAAATCTATTCTCAGGCGACAGGAACAGAAAGAGATTAAGGAGAAAAAACACTCTTTCTTTATTTTACTTAAAAGAATTGAAAAACCTTACTTAAACTTAAAACTTTACTTAAAAAACCTTGTACACATTCCTAGTGTATTGTATAATATAAAATGAATATATATAAAGACTTACACAGGCAGCTCAGAGCTGTACAGCAGCATTTAAGTAGGAAATTGAATGAATAAATGTAAAAATAAAACACTACATAGACTTCACTATAAAATATACATTAATTCTTATTAAAGCTACTGTATTAAAGTTTTTCAGTCAAGAGCAGTGAGTGATTTTCTCTGTCTTGTTGTTTTATTAACATTAAAGGAATAGTTCACTCAAAAACTAAAATTCTGTCATCAATTACTCGTGCTCACGTTATTTTAAACCTGAATAAAGTTCTTTCTTCAGTTGGACATAAAATATATATTTGAAGAATGTTGGAAACCAAACAGTTGCTGGTCCCCATTGTAGGAAATAATAATAATATGGAAGTCAATGGCTACCAACAACTGTCTGGTATTCCACTGTCTGTGTAATGAATACAGGATATGAACAATATTAGAGTGAGTAAATAATGACATCATTTTAGAGTGAACTGTCCCTTTAAGGACAAGCGGCAGCATGTTCACTACTGCGCTACTGTCTATTTAAGACCTGCACGCATCTAATATACAGACACACACCGATTTTACTTTCACTTTAGACATAACCGACTGTGTTTATGTTAACCTTGTGTGTATTTGACAGTATTAGCGCAGTGACTTAGTCCAGTAATCATGTGTTTGACAGGCTTTTAGAGCGCTCGCTCGGAAAAAAGCGCATGTGCATAAGCACGTGAATGAAATGTTTAACCAGCAAGGCTTTAAAACGCATGCAAATAATGGACTTCCGTGATTGTGAATAACTCTAGTGTTCCGTGAGTATAACTCCACCACTAACCTGTGATGTGAATGTATGTCGCGTTGTTCAGTATATTGGGATGGAGGAATTCACAAGCGCGTATTGAACCGTGAATGCCGTACCGAACGGTTCAATATTATATTGAGAATTGTGGCATCCCTATATTATAATATAATTTGATCAACCATCACATAAAAATAATGATTGTATTAGCCCAAATTTTGCAATGTTGCTGATGCAGACCTGCAAAAAAGATTACAATATAGTGTTATTTTACAAACCCAAATCAGAACAAGTTGGGACAGTATGGAAATCGCAAATTAAAAAAAAAAAGAAGTGATTTCTAAATTTACTTTGACTTGTATTTCATTGCAGACAATATGAACACAAAATATTTCATGTTTTGTCTGGTCAACTTCATGTCATTTGTAAATATGCATCCTTTCCTGTCATTCAGACCTGCAACACATTTCAAAAAAAGTTGGGACAGGAGCAATTTAGGGCTAGTAATGAGGTAAAATGGTTAAATAATGATGTGATTTGAAACAGGTGATGTCAACAGGTGATTGTAATTATGATTTGGTACAAAAGCAGCATCCAAGAAAGGTCTAATCCTTTAGGAGCAAAGATGGGCAGAGGATCGCCAGTTTGCCAACAAATACGTGAGAAAATTATTGAAATGTTTAAAAACAATGTTCCTCAAAGAAAGATAGGAAGAGATTTGGATATTTCACATTCAACCGTGCATAACATAATTAAAAGATTCAAGGAATCTGGAGGAATTTCAGTGCGTAAAGGACAAGGGCGCAAGCCTAAGCTGAACAACCGTGATCTTCGATCCCTCAGGCGGCACTGCATCAAGAATCGTCATTCATCTATAAGCGATATCACCACATGGGCTCAGGACAACTTTGGCAAACCTTTGTCAAATACCACAATACGTAGTTACATCCACAAATGCCAGTTAAAACTGTACTGTGCCAAAAGGAAGCCCTATGTTAACAGTGTCCAGAAGCGCCGTCGACTTCTCTGGGCTCGGAGGCATCTGGGATGGACCATCACACAGTGGAAACGTGTACTGTGGTCAGATGAATAAGTATTTGAGGTATTTTTTGGGAGGAATGGACGCAGTGTGCTCCGGACCAAAGAAGAAAAGGATCATCCAGACTGTTACCAGCAACAAGTCCAAAAGCCAGGGTCTGTCATGGTATGGGGTTGTGTCAGTGCCCTTGGCAAAGGTAACTTGCACTTCTGTGAAGGCACCATTAATGCTGAAAAGTACATAGAGATTTTGGAGCATAATATGCTGCCTTCAAGAAGACATCTTTTCCAGGGACGTCCATGCATATTTCAACAAGACAATGCAAAACCACATTCTGCACACATTACAAAGTCCTGGCTGCGGAGGAAGAGGGTTCGGGTACTTGACTGGCCTGCCTGCAGCCCTGACCTGTCTCCAATAGAGAATGTGTGGACAACGAAGACCCCGCACTGCTGCCCACCTTAAGACTTGTTTGCAGGAAGAATGGGACAAAATTACACATACATCACTTGGTGTCTTCAGTCCCTAAACGTCTTTTAAGTGTTGTGAAAAGGAATGGCAACATTACAAAGTGGTAAATGCTTTACTGTCCCAACTTTTTTTTAAATGTGTTGCAGGTCTGAATGACAGGAAAGGATGCATATTGACATGAAGTTGACCAGACAAAACATGAAATATTTAGTGTTCATATTGTCTGCAAGGAAATACAAGTCAAAGTAAATTTAGAAATCACTTCATTTTTTCTTTTTTTTTGCGTTTTCCATACTGTCCCAACTTTTTCTGATTTGGGGTTGTAGTATCATTGAGATTGAGATCAGTTTTCATTTTGAATTTCCCATTTTCATTTGAAAGTTGTGGTCATTTTGCTTTTGTCATTGTTATCAGTTATTGTTGTTTTAAATGTCTCTGTGTAGTTTTTATTAATTTTTTATAATATTAGTAGATTAAATTAAACTAAATAAAAATGAGAAATGTTGCTTTGGAAACTTTTTGTATACATTTTTACTTCATTTCAGTTCATATTTATTTTATTTCAAGTATCAAGAAAATGTTTTTTTATACCCTGTACATGAGTCACTTAAGAACTGAATTGTTATAATGAAATTATTCATATTTTCTACACTTAAAAAGTCCTATCCTGTCATACTGCTGAAATAAGGACATTTCATTTCCAACGATGACCACTTGAACAAAGGCAGTAAATACATTTTTATCAGTTAATAATTTCAAAATGTTAATATATTAACATTTCTTTTAAAAGGAGGAGGCGTTACCTCAGAGGAGGCGGAGCTAATGCTGGTGCCATCCGATAGGCCGTTTCTACGGTACATGCTGGTGAATCAGCCAATGGGGTGCAGACGCCAGGGCAACAGCGGCCCTCAGCCAGACCCCACATGTGACAAATCATCCATACCTGAGACAGAGAGAGATGAGACATATAAACCAGTTATACATAGTCATGGCATGCACACATTTATTTTGAGGAAAATAATGCTCATGTATCACTCTTCAAGATGTTTGAAATACCATCAAATAATATTAACTGGAAAATGATTACAATGATATTGACATGTATCTTAGGCTTATTGAAAAATATTACTAAAGATATATGCACATAAAATATAATTAGCCTGAGAGTGTAGGGAGACTCAATGTCAGCTGCAATGCATCATGGGAGTGTGGGGTTACAGATGAAGTGGGTTCAATCCTTTGACTGGTGGTCTGTGTGTGTGTGTGTGTGTGTGTGTGTGTGTGTGTGTGTGTGTGTGTGTGTGTGTGTGTGTGTGTGTGTGTGTGTGTGTGTGTGTGTGTGTGTGTGTGTGTGTGTGTGTGTGTGTGTGTGTGTGTGTGTGTGTCTAAGAAAAACTCTGATCCTAAACGTCTAAGGAACTCCAAAGGGACTCGGTTTGCTCTCTTTCCCAGATGGCCAGAGGAAGTCCCAGCATACCTGACTGACCAATGAACCGCCAGGCCGGGAAAGAGCGTAACAAATAGGAAAGAATGTGACTTTTACAATGGAAATCCTCTCGGATCACTCTCACAGTGATCAAAACACTTAATGGGTTTTGGGAAAGTTCTCCACACTCAGCTGGAGATCTGAAAGAGCCGATATATATTTGCAATATGAACCCTCTTTGGTCTGAGAATCGGGAAACTTAATTTACAATGTCAGACATGTTGTTGTAAAGAAAGTGTTTTAATCTCAGCTTCAACTGTGAGACGGTTTTTATCAAGCAAATCTCATATTACCAGACTTTACATTTCACTCCAAAGGAAAACAGGAAATTAAGTTTGATGCTCTATAGACCTCACAGCTCAAGCTCCAACAGATCCAAACAGGGCATTTATACCAACTAAACTGCCAAAATCATCGTGAATATGTGCTCATTAACATAAGACCACCCACATTTACATATCAAAATCTTCAGTTTTATGGTCACATGTTTTATGGAAAAATTCTTCCAAAAAATCTAGTTTATTGTGTTTATTATGCTATTAAATTTTTCCTGTTACTGAAGCCAAAGCCCTCAGAGGAGCTGTGATGACCTCTAGTGGCCATATGAGTTTATGTGCAATCATTCAATCCACACTGTTTTTGGCTTATTATCAATAATACACTGATCAGATCGCACAACATAACTCACAAATAAACCTTTATGGAGAGACCAAAAAGGCTGAAAATATAGATACAATGTTTTTGTAACACCAAATGCTTATGCTCATCAATGCCTTTATTTGATTAAAAATACAGTAAAATTGTGAAATATTATTACTATTTAAAATGTTCTGTTTTCTATATGAATATATTGTAAAATGTCATTTTTTCCCGTGATCAAAGCTGAATTTTCAGCATCATTACTCCAGTCTTCAGTGTCACATGATCCTTCAGAAATCATTCTGATATGATAATTTGCTGCTCGAGAAACATTTATGATGAATTATCAGTGTTGAAAACAGATGTGCTGCTTCATATTTTCATAACCATCAGGATTTCATAATTATTTGATGAATAGAAAGTTCAAAAGAACTACATTTTTAAATTACTATCACTTTCGATCAGTTTGTTATTGATCAAATCTGTTCACCAAGCAGCATTATACAAGATAATAGCAAATAAATAAATAAAATAATTTCACTAAAAGATGAATAATTTGTAAATGATTGCTGTGGTATGCCATTCATGTTGTATACTAACATACTAAATAGCGACTACTAACAAAACACATGAAAATACAACAGTATAAGTGAACTGTTGTAACTATTAAAGGGTTAGTTCACCCAAAAATGAAAATTAGCGCATGATTTACTCACCCTCAAGACATCCTTAAATATCCAGATTTAAAACGTTATAAAAGTAAATTATCTTCCCCTTCCATATTCAACTTACGGAAAAAGTTTAGTGCCTCTCGCAGTTCATATATTTTGAAGTACTTTCACTGTTGTTAGTTGCACTCAAATCATCCTTGTTCACATTACTTAAGAAACTCATGTAACTACATGAACTTAAATTTACTGAGTTGTTTCAACTAAAAATTTGTATTGTCAGCTTTACTTAAGTGTTTGTTCGGTCAACTTAACATTGCTGAGGGAAAAGAACTAACTGGGCAGTGGATCTGTAGTTCCCAGCATGCTTTGCAAGGGACTGCATTAGGAGAGTAAATTTAGGGATTAAAGTGTAATGCTGCTTTCACACCAAATGCAAATAGAGCGTCAAAATCACGTCTATCGCGTCTAGTTGGACGCTTGAACAATTTGAATCCCCTCGCGCGTACACAGCGAATTGGACGCTGGTATAAATTGAGCATTTGAAGCGAAATAGACGCGCGTTCAAGGCGCTATTTCATAAAACACCACTCTGCTTCTTTTCATTTTCAATAAAAATATATATTAAACATTAAAAGCGACACAAATGTGGTCCAGGCAACGCCTACATTATCTTCACTGCATGTGTATTTAAATATCCTTAAAAATAAAGTAATGAAACTTCTCTTTGCCCTCAGTCAAAACAATTTGGCAGACAACAAATTATAGATTCATGACACCAAAGATCGGCCGTTAGATCTGCACAAGACAAATTCTATCTCATGTTTAACCACTACAGGACATCAGAGTCAGCGGCAGACGGCAGAAGGACTGGCCGAGGAAAGGCTGCTCTCGCTGGGGTTAATGAGCGCTGAGCGCCCCGTGATCGCCTGGATCTCACAACTCAAAAACACAAGATAATTTTTTTTAAATAGGTGCTCTCTTTATAAATAACCACAGATTTGAGCTTTAAACAACTACATTCTCACCTGAAAAAGTCTTAAAACTACATTTTGTGACACAATAGTAGTATTTTTAAATTATGCAGGGTTTCTCATCACGTCACTTTACCACGTGACAGCAGCGAGCAGGCTCCTGATTGGTTAACGCAGCGCAAATTGACGCCAAAGTTCAAAATTTTCAACTCGTCAGATGCGTCAGATGCGAATTCGCTTCAAACGTGTGAATGCACAAAAAGCACCACTCGCGCACAACGCGTGTATCGCGCAAGTCGCTCAATTTGCGTCAAATTTGCGTCATTCGCGCGAACTGTACGCGCAAATGAGGCGGAATCGCATCCATCGCGCCGCGCGAAACGCATCTATCGTGCCACAGGACCTCCAGACGCGCGTCAACGCGCCTTTCCATTGACTTAACATTGGAATCACTTGCTCCTGACGCTCTATTCGCGTTTGGTGTGAACATTATTTTTTGTGGGGGTTTTTTCAGTAAAGGGAAATGTTAGTGTTTAATGTTGTTATGTTGGACATTTAGAGGAGTTTCTGTATTTTTGTGGTTACCATTATGCAGAAGAGTGGCTGTGTTTAGGCTGTGGGCACTCAGACACACATTTATTGGATGGACTTCTTGCCCTCAATTAAATTGAGTTTGTACAATGAGTTATTTTTGCATTTTAATTCAAAAATTATGCCTGTTGTTATTTAATAGTTATCCACTTACACTTGTAGAGGAAATAGTTCATTTAATAAGGTAAATTAAATCGATAAATGTGTTCACCTAACATAATACTTTTATCAATTTAACATAACATTATTAAGTAAACTGCACATAAATATTACGTAACAGTGACAAATTCACATTCACATTTACTCAAAGAAATGTTGTCAGCTTTACTTGAAGTTCTTTTGTTCATATAACTTAAATGTTACTTGTAAAAATTACTCAATATAGTTGTGTGGAACCACTTGACGCTTGACTTGACTCGATTTGCTTTTTTGAGTAAATTCAACAACTTATTTTGAGTGTACGTTACGTCTGACTAGCGTAACTGGTGTGCAATATGAAGTTTTAAATATGGATATTTTTCTTTCACAAATGGGCCACTTCGCTTCAGAAGGTCTTTATTAACCAGTTATATGATAGAGCAGTTATATGATGGGTAGATGCACTTTTATGGACTTCAAAAACGAGGCAACAGTCACTGCCGTTATAAAGCTTGGAAGAGCCAGGACTTTTTTTTTTTATAACTCCGATTGTGTTCGTCTGAAAGAAGAATGTCATACACACCCAGGATGACTTGAGGGTGAGTAAATCATGGGCTAATTTTCATTTTTGGGTGAACTATCCCTTTAAGAGTGGTAATGTTTTAATCAGTCACTTACAAAGTTGTTGTAACACTCGTCTACACCACAAGATGGCGACTCAAAACTACAAATTACTTCAAACAGGGCCTTTTCTAATTGCGTAATCAGAGGAGATTTGTTTCAAACCATCCATTTAATGTTTATATCACTTCATTCACATTAATATTCAACTTTTTCCCATACAAGTACCGCATACTGCGTGCATTTTGAAAATGTTCATGTATCTATTACATTTAAATAATATATAGGCCTACATAATATATTTGTGGTGTTGTGAGACCAATAATGCAGTGCTTATATTTTAAATTGTCTCATTTAAAATAACAACATTCATTACAAATTATACCATCAGCATAACACTTTGAGTGAAAACTAAACTTTGAGTATATTTGCATGTTTAAATATTAAACCCAGTTTTTCGGTGTGATTCACCCTGTGCACTAGAAAACTACTTCAATTATTGCATAATTCATTCATGTTTATTTAAGACATTTCAGCTTGTATAGAACCTTTTTGTCTTCTTTTAAAAATTGAGCTAACCCCAGTGAACCTTTGTGTGTGTGTTTGCCCAAAGTCATCTGGATTCAGCTGAATTTGAGACGGCTCCTATGTGCAACTCGTTGAACACCACACACCCTCCGCCTCCATCACTCCAGAGCCGTCTGATTATAATCTGAAAGCGTTTCCTATAATATCAGCCAATGTAATCCCCCATGAGTCAGTGATAATACTCTCTCACACACGGATCTGTGTTATACTGGATCATCAGCGCAGCAGTCGAGCTCTCTTTCACAGAGAAACAGCAGCCGTCTGTCTGATATCACCCGTTTCTGACGCCATCTGGACTGAGAGCGGGTGTGAAAGCTATCAAGTGTTTCCAAGGAGACACACATTAGTTTACCTCCCGCTTTCACTTAGTCCACTGCAGTAGAGTGGGAGCCTCTGGGGTTTTTTTGTTTCACACAATACAGACTTGAAGTATGAACTTCACTTGAGGGGTTTCATGAACGTCTGTCTGATCCTTAAGACAAAATCTTCAGCAAACACATCCAGTGCACTACAGAGTATAATAGAGTATAGACAGTACAGTATATTATATTATAGCACAGTATAGTATAGTTTACAGAGTAGTATAGTACAGTAAATATTAGTATAGTATAATATACACTAGTAATAGTATATTATCGTATACAGTATAATAGTAACTATTAGTATAGTATAATATATTATAGTATAGTATATTATAGTGTATATATATTAAATATATATATATATATATATTAGGGATGCCACAATTCTCAATATAATATTGACACCGTTCGTTACGGCATTCACGGTTCAGTACATGCTTGTGAATTGCGTTTTTTTCGGTTTCGCATTTAATTAATTATTTTCATCCAAATTCTATCATTTGCCTCCATCCCAATACTGAACAACGCGACATACATTCACAATCACACATTAGTGGTGGAGTTATACTCACGGAACACTATAGATATTCACAATCACGAAAGTTCATTATTTGCATGCGTTTTAAAGCCTTGCTGCTCATTCGCGTGCGCGGTTTTAACATGCGCTTTTCAGAGCGCGCACACTAAACGCCTGTCAAACATGTGATTACTGGACTCAGTAGTCGTCTAACTGCGCTAATACTGTCAAATACACACAAGGTTAACATAAACACAGTCGGTTATGTCTAGAGTGAAAGTAAAATCACGTGTCTGTATATTAGATGCACGCAGGTCTTAAATTGACAGCAGTGCAGTAGTGAACACGCTGTCCTTAAAGGGACAGTTCACCTCTAAAACGATGTCATTATTTACTCACTCTAATATTGTTCCAAACCTGTATTCATTTCTCGATGACAGAATTTTCATTTTTGAGTGAACTATCCCTTTAATGTTAATAAAACAACAAAAGACAGAGAAAATCACTCACTGCTCTTGACTGAAAAACTAATACAGTAGCTTTAATAAGAATCAGTGTATATCTTATAGTGAAGTCTATGTAGTGTTTTATTTTTACATTCATTCATTCATTCAATTTCATACTTAAATGCTGCTGTACAGCTCTGAGCTGCCAGTGTAAATCTTTATATATATTTATTTTATATTATACAATACACTAGGAATGTGTACAAGGTTTTTTTTTTTTTTAAGTAAAGTTAAGTTTAAGTAAGGGTTTTCAATTATTTTAAGTAAAATAAAGAAAGAGCATTGCAATAAAAAAAAAGTATTTTTCCTCCTTAACCTCTTGCTGTTCCTGTCGCCTAAGAATAGAATAGCAAAAAATGTATGTGACAAGCCATCAGAACCGAACCGAAAACCGTGGTTAAAAACCGAGGCATGTATTGAACCGTGGACTAACTGTATTGTTGCATCCCTTATATTATATTATATTATATATATATATATATATATACACACACACAAACACATTGGGGAGGGGGGTTACATGAATGCATCTCTGAATGAAACAGTCTTCAGAATAGTTTTGATGGCATTTCTACAGCGGTACCCAAAGAAACGCTTCTTTCCATAAGCACCACCTATAGTCAGAGAGTGAATTTGCATTTTTATTCAGTCCACCTGTTGTTGTTTTTTTTGTGCAGGTGTCTTATGTAACAATTTCACAAAGCTAAAGTCAGACCATTCTGTATTTGCTTTAAGTCTAGAAATTATGCAATCTAATTTAAATCAAAAACAACTGCTCATGCTACATGTGTGTATCTTTGATTGGATCGTGATTAAAATACTGTGGTTGCCTCACATTTCAAATGGCTAATTTTTTTTAAGGCCAGTTTGGCCTGTTATAGACCAAAGAAAAAAGAACATTTAAATCAAAACAAAAAAAATCGACAGATGGTGTCGGAAATATAAAAAAAAAACTGAATTGGCCATGAAAAATATATAGGTAGATCTTGTCTTTCATCAAGGCTGAGGGCAGGGATCTTTGGCTTGAAAATGTTGGTGACCACTGGTATAGAGTATATTATGGTATGGTATGGTATAGAGTATATTGTTATAATAATGTATAGAGTATATTATGGTATAGTATAGTATAGTACAGTATAGTAGAGTATATTATAGTATAGTATAGTATAGTATAGTATAGTATAGTATAGTATAGTATAGTATAGTATAGTATAGTATAGTTTAGTATAGTATAGTATAGTATAGTATGTATAGTATAGTATAGCGTATATTATGTTATAATATAGTATAGTATAGAGTATATTATGGTATAGTACAGTATAGTACAGTATAGTATAGTATAGCGTATATTATGTTATAATATAGTATAGTATAGAGTATATTATGGTATAGTACAGTATAGTATAGTATAGAGTATAGTATGATATAGTATAGTATAGTATAGAGTATATTGTGGTATAATATAGTATAGAGAATATTATGGTATAGTATAGTATAGCGTATATGATGTTATAATATAGTATAGAGTATATTATGGTATATTATGGTATAGTATAGTATAGTATAGTATAGAGTATATTATGGTATAGTATAGTATAGTATAGTATAGTATAGTATAGTATAGTATAGTATAGTATAGTATAGTATAGTATAGTATAGTATAGAGTATATTATGGTATAGTATAGTATAGAGTATATTATGGTATAGTATAGTATAGCGAATATTATGTTATAATATAGTATAGAGTATATTATGGTATAGTAGAGTATAGTATGGAGTATATTATGGTATAGTATAGTATAGAGTATATTATGGTTTAGTATAGTATAGCGTATATGATGTTATAATATAGTATAGAGTATATTATGGTATAGTATAGTATAGTATAGTATAGAGTATATTATGGTATAGTATAGTATAGCGAATATTATGTTATAATATAGTATAGAGTATATTATGGTATAGTATAGTATAGAGTATATTATGGTATAGTAGAGTATAGTATGGAGTATATTATGGTATAGTATAGTATAGAGTATATTATGGTATAGTATAGTATAGTATAGCATATATGATGTTATAATATAGTATAGAGTATACAGGGAGTGCAGAATTATTAGGCACGTTGATTTTCTGATCATATTTTTTTTCCAGGCACATTTGACCAATTCCAAACCACAGTAATCCTAATAACTACTATTGATTTAGTATTTAATAATGTATAAGTGATATATAATTGTTCATGAAGGCTGGAAATGAAAATCACCTTATATTCAGGTGTGCAGAATTATTAGGCATGTTTTCTTTTACAGATAAATTGAGCCAAAAAAGAGATTTAACTCAGACTGAAAAGTCAAAAAGTATTAAATGCCCATGAGAAGGATGCAATACTAATGCAATACTAGACATTGCAGTTAAGGCATGACCATTGGACAGTGAAATGCTCGTTGGGTCAGCAGGATCTGACAAAAACAGGTGGTGAAGAAAAGACACCTGTTAACTGCAAAAGAATTAAGAATTAAGGTGAAGAATTAAGGGTGAAACCATCAGGAACCCTTTAGTCTCCAGCGCCACCATTTTCCAGAGCTGCAACCTACCTGGAGTCTCCAGAAGTGCAAGGTGTCAGGATCTCAGAGACTTCAGTTAGGTAAAGAATCCTAAAAAATGACCCCCACTAAATAAGAATCACAAGCTGAAGTGTTGTAAAATACATATAGTATAGTATAGTATAGTATAGTATAGTATAGTATAGTATAGTATAGTATAGTATTAGTATTAGTATAGTATAGTATAGTATAGTATAGTATATATAGTAAAGTATAGTAAAGTATAGTATAGTATAGAGTATTTTATGGTATAGTATAGTATAGAGTATATAATGGTATAGTAAAGTATAGTATAGTATAGTATAGTATAGTATAGTATAGTATAGTATAGTATAGTATAGTATAGTATAGTATAGTATAGTATAGAGTTTATTATGGTATAGTATAGTATAGAGTATATTATGGTATAGTACAGTCTAGTATAGTATAGAGTATATTATGGTATGGTATAGTATAGTATAGAGTATATAATGGTATAGTAAAGTAAAGTATAGTATAGTATAGTATAGTATAGTATAGTATAGTATAGTATAGTATAGTATAGTATAGTATAGTATAGTATAGTATAGTATAGAGTTTATTATGGTATAGTACAGTCTAGTATAGTATAGAGTATATTATGGTATGGTATAGTATAGTATAGTATAAAGTATATTATGGTATAGTACAGTCTAGTATAGTATAGAGTATATTATGGTATGGTATAGTATAGTATAGAGTATATAATGGTATAGTAAAGTATAGTAAAGTATAGTATAGTATAGTATAGTATAGTATAGTATAGTATAGTATAGTATAGTATAGTATAGTATAGAGTTTATTATGGTATAGTATAGTATAGAGTATATTATGGTATAGTACAGTCTAGTATAGTATAGAGTATATTATGGTATGGTATAGTATAGTATAGAGTATATAATGGTATAGTAAAGTATAGTAAAGTATAGTATAGTATAGTATAGTATAGTATAGTATAGTATAGTATAGTATAGTATAGTATAGTATAGAGTTTATTATGGTATAGTACAGTCTAGTATAGTATAGAGTATATTATGGTATGGTATAGTATAGTATAGAGTATATTATGGTATAGTACAGTCTAGTATAGTATAGAGTATATTATGGTATGGTATAGTATAGTATAGAGTATATAATGGTATAGTAAAGTATAGTATAGTATAGTATAGTATAGTATAGTATAGTATAGTATAGTATAGTATAGTATAGTATAGAGTTTATTATGGTATAGTATAGTATAGAGTATATAATGGTATAGTAAAGTATAGTATAGTATAGTATAGTATAGTATAGTATAGTATAGTATAGTATAGTATAGTATAGTATAGTATAGTATAGTATAGTATAGAGTTTATTATGGTATAGTATAGTATAGAGTATATTATGGTATAGTACAGTCTAGTATAGTATAGAGTATATTATGGTATGGTATAGTATAGTATAGTATAGTATTTATATATAGTATTTATACTTTTTGAACATGTGAAATTGTTTTGTTATTTCTATTTGAAGTACTTAATTCTTTATAATAATTTTGGAAGTGTGTATAGAGAAGTGTATGTTCTTTTTTATTTGGTATTTTTAATTATATTGTAAGTATGTAGGAATGTATGATTTAGGTACATACATATTCTCTTCCTGTTATTCTTATTTTTTTTAACATGTTCAAATAAAACACTCAATCAGAATCAGAATGTATAGTATAGAGTATTTTATGGTATAGTATAGTATAGTATAGTATATTATGGTAGTATAGTACAGTTTATGGGACCTTTTGAGTCACAAATACTAAGAAATATAAAATTCTTGAAACTACATAAAAACCCATTTAAGACCAACACATTTACCGGTATCCAAACATTTCACAATTAGACAAACTCAGATGTCTGAATAAAGAATTGAACAATATTGCTAAAATGTTAAGGGTTTGTTTGAGTTCCCAGCATGAATACATTATGCAGTTACTGTAATTGGATTATTGTTTCACTGTTTGATGACTTTGGACATATCAAGTCTACACAAAAATTGACAAGTCAAGTCACAGTGAGGTAAAAAGGTGGCATTATGTGATTGTTTCACGGCCCTGATCAGGTGTTACAAACATGTGAGCAGCAACAAAGAGCTATTTTTCAATATACAAGACTCTGAGACACGCACTCCTGGTCGTTGCATATTAGTCATGCTCTTTGTCTCCCATCTCACCCCTTATTTGTCACCCTCAATCTCATGAATTATCCCTAATCTCTAAAGAAGCTGTGAGATGCTGTAATTATACGGCTCAGTCTGCAGCGCAACTAAACACTCTTCAAGATCTGTCCTCAGTCACTGAAATAGAGCAACTGAGAGAAGAAACTACAACCAGAGAAGAACTACAGCCATGTTCTGCACCAGGATTCGGTAATATAGGTATTTTGTCCCATACTGATGGTGCTGTAAGGGATTTAGGAGTAAGCATGCATTAAAAATCCCCATGACCTGTAAAAGCCATTGAAAGAGATGATGGCTGAAGGCAATGAAATATTTCTTAAAGGGATAGTTCACCCAAAAATTAAAACCTTCATGTCATTCCAAACCCGCAAGACCTTCGTTCATCTTCAGAACACAAATGAAGATATTCTGATTGAATCCGAGAGCTTTCTGTCCCTCCATTGACAGCTATGCAACTACCAGTTTTAAACGCTTCAAAAAGTTCAAAAAGAGATCGTAAAACTATCCATATGAATAAAGCGGTTTAGTCCAAATTTTCTGAAGAAACATCACTTCATATGACGGACAGATTAATTTAGGCTTTTATTAACAAATAAACATTGATCAGCAAACAGTAACGGAAGCTCAAACGTGTTGCGAAACACGAAAAAGAACCTCATTTGTTCTTGCTTAAAGGATTAGTTCACTTTTAAATAAACTTTTGCTGATAATTTACTCTCCCCCATGTCATCCAAGATGTCCATATCTTTCTTTCTGCAGTCGAAAAGAAATGAAGATTTTTGATGAAAACATTCCAGGATTTTTCTCCATATAATGACTTCAATGGGCTCCAAACGGTTCAAGGTTCAAATGACAGTTTCAGTGCAGCTTCAAAAGCTTTAAACCATACCAGATGATGAATAAGGGTCTTATCTAGCCAAACGATCAGTGTCTGTGAGAAACCCAGCAGTATTTATGCTATTATTTTACCTCTTATCAGACGAACGTGATCATCTCTGAGCTCAGCCATAACTTCCGCTAAGTGAGGTCAAAATACGAGCGTGGTCAAGAAAGACATGGACATCTTGGATGACATGGGGGTGAGTAAATTATCAGCAAAAGATTATTTAAAAGTGAACTAATCCTTTATGCTCAAACGTGATGCGTAACACGAGAATGATCCTCATTGGTTCTTGCTGAAGCTCAAACGTGCTGCGTAACATGAGAATGAACCTCATTGGTTCTTGCTGAAGCTCAAACGTGATGCGTAACACGAGAATGAACCTCATTGGTTCTTGCAGAAAACACCCCCATGTCAGTCCAGCGGGTGAAGTAGACAATAGTTAATTCTCACTGACTAGTGAAAAACACTGCAGATGACAGTGCAGGAGTTTCCTGCCTTCTGCAGCTCTCATCAGAATGAAACTGACATTTATGATGCAGGATGTAGATGTAGAGCAGTGATATTAAAGCAGCACAAACTTCACTGTTCACTTAAATGTGAACTTTATGTGTTTTTGTCATAACCTTTTGTGCATTTGACAATTTAAGCGCAATAAGATGTGAAAGAGAACTTGGTTTAAAGGAGCTGTATGTTGGACTGTGGCCAAAACTGGTACTGCAATCACTTTCAAATGACTGTAGAGCGGTGTATCCCCTCTCCCCTGACTCGAGGTTGCCAGATGGGCTGCAGGATCCAGCAGGAACGTAGGCTGCTACAAGAAGCTTTCAATGGCAAGTGACGAGTCGTACACAGTATGTTTTTTTT
The DNA here is from genome assembly GCF_949357685.1 of Gobio gobio. Taxonomy (NCBI): domain Eukaryota; kingdom Metazoa; phylum Chordata; class Actinopteri; order Cypriniformes; family Gobionidae; genus Gobio; species Gobio gobio. The sequence continues at coordinate 63,321,800 of NC_137100.1, read as the reverse complement.
CTTTCTGTTAATTATGTTTATGCTTCAAGAGCGATGTTTTGTGAAGTAATTATGAATCGCAAAAATTTACTTATGGCGATTAGCCAAATATAAATCGTAAATATGAACGCTCGTACATTCCCACATGAAAAAATACTATAGTATATTATAGTAAAATTACAGCAAAGCTAAATAACATTAGCAATGGTCATACAGGTCAACTTGCAGCATGTTTTGTCCACTATATATGCGAAGAACAAATGAGGAATAATTTTTACCGAGGTAACGTTAGGCTACCGTCTCAAATACGTTTTCACATTGCCATAATAAGCGTGCTAATGTTGTTTTCCTCAGCGTCCCAGCATAATGACAGAGAAACGGGCTCTGATAATGCATTACTAATGTTAGCAATGACGACTCGCCGTTTATATTTACCAAACAATTCCTTAACGTTACCTTTTCAATTCAATGACCCCCCTCCTCCATCTGCGCTAACCTAACGTTACTTTGCACGAACATGCATAACTTTGTTCGACTGTCATGAATATTTGAAATGTCCATTTACATTAAGTACAAGTTAGCCAAACATAGATGAACCTTACCAGGAGAAAATTAGCAACGTTGGCATCAGTCTTCAAATTATTCTTTCAAAGGCATCTCTTATACAAATCCTTGTTTTATTTCGGACACTGTCACGACGTTTTTCTGATTCATAACGAGGTCATTTAGGTTTCGTAAAGTTAGACATTGTTTATCCAAAAAGTTTGTAGCTGCAGCTGTGGTAACTAGAGCAGAGCTGGCAACCCGAATGCAGAAACACTACTGACTTCGTGATTGGTCGACAGGTGGAGGGCGGCGCTTCAGGCCAAAACACAACATGTCAACATCAACATCAGTTGAGGGCTGCAACTTCACTTTTAAAATGACAATATCTTGGCCGGACAACCGTTGTCAGTGATATAAGCATTTGAAATTAACATGATTTCTTAATGTCTAGTGACATATCAGGGCCATTGTATGATTAATTGAAATACATTTCTTACATACAGTTCCTTTAATATTCACAGGGCACTCTGTCTGACACACAGCTTTCTGTGCCCATGTTTCGGGTGTGTGTGTGCACTCAGAAAACCATATATATCAGAAATGTAGACAGATATGGCTTTAAAACACATACGGATAATAAACTTTCATGATGATGAAGAACTGCAATGTCATGTGATCGTGGCAGCGACAGATGATAATCAAAACCAAACAGATGTTTTGTTAGTTTTTGGCAGAGTATGCAAGGCACAAGCTGTACAGGCTCCGCCCTCTTCTGGATAGGGGGGCGGGGAGCAGTAGCTCATTTGCATTTAAAGATACAGGCACAAAAACAGCATGATTTTCCTTCCACTCAAAAATGGGCATTTACATCATGGTGTAATAAATGATCTGTGGAGTATTTTGAGCTGAAACTTCAGACACATTCTGGGGACACCTGAGACTTATTTTACATCTTGTAAAAAGGGGTATAATAGGTCCCCTTTAAAATAGATACAATAATTGATAAACATCTTTAGTTGTGGCCAGTGCCCCAAATAGTTCTTGTACTCAAACCAATACCATGTGCACTAAAATGTCTTAATGTAGATTTTGGTGAGCTTAATAGGTATGTTTACCCTAGCCTATATATTATAATCACAAACGCTGATTCATCCAGTAATCAAACAAGTTGCGTCTTTATGAGCGAGTCATTGAATCATTCATTCAAGAGATTCGTTCAAAAACACTGAATTATCCAGTAATGAAACAAGTGGTGTCTTTATGAGCAAATCATTGAATCATTCATTCAAGAGATTTGTTCAAAAACGCTGATTCATCCAGTAATCAAACAAGTGGTGTCTTTATGAGCAAATCATTGAATCATTCATTCAAGAGATTTGTTCAAAAACGCTGATTCATCCAGTAATCAAACAAGTGGTGTCTTTATGAGCGAGTCATTGAATCATTCATTCAAGAGATTTGTTCAAAAACGCTGATTCATCCAGTAATCAAACAAGTGGTGTCTTTATGAGTGAGTCATTGAATCATTCATTCAAGAGATTTGTTCAAAAACGCTGATTCATCCAGTAATCAAACAAGTGGTGTCTTTATGAGCGAGTCATTGAATCATTCATTCAAGAGATTTGTTCAAAAACGCTGATTCATCCAGTAATCAAACAAGTGAAGTATTTATGAGTGAGTCATTGAATCATTCATTCAAGAGATTTGTTCAAAAACGCTGATTCATCCAGTAATGAAACAAGTGGTGTCTTTATGAGCAAATCATTGAATCATTCATTCAAGAGATTCGTTCAAAAACGCTGATTCATCCAGTAATCAAACAAGTGGTGTCTTTATGAGCAAATCATTGAATCATTCATTCAAGAGATTTGTTCAAAAACGCTGATTCATCCAGTAATCAAACAAGTGAAGTATTTATGAGTGAGTCATTGAATCATTCATTCAAGAGATTTGTTCAAAAACGCTGATTCATCCAGTAATCAAACAAGTGGTGTCTTTATGAGCAAATCATTGAATCATTCATTCAAGAGATTTGTTCAAAAACGCTGATTCATCCAGTAATCAAACAAGTGAAGTATTTATGAGTGAGTCATTGAATCATTCATTCAAGAGATTTGTTCAAAAACGCTGATTCATCCAGTAATCAAACAAGTTGCGTCTTTATGAGCGAGTCATTGAATCATTAATTCAAGAGATTTGTTAAAAAACGCTGATTCATCCAGTAATCAAACAAGTGGTGTCTTTATGAGCAAATCATTGAATCATTCATTCAAGAGAATCGTTCAAAAACGCTGATTCATCCAGTAATCAAACAAGTGGTGTCTTTATGAGCGAGTCATTGAATCATTCATTCAAGAGATTTGTTCAAAAACGCTGATTCATCCAGTAATCAAACAAGTGGTGTCTTTATGAGCAAATCATTGAATCATTCATTCAAGAGAATCGTTCAAAAACGCTGATTCATCCAGTAATCAAACAAGTGGTGTCTTTATGAGCGAGTCAGTGAATCATTCATTCAAGAGATTTGTTCAAAAACGCTGATTCATCCAGTAATCAAACAAGTTGCGTCTTTATGAGCAAATCATTGAATCATTCATTCAAGAGATTCGTTCAAAAACGCTGATTCATCCAGTAATGAAACAAGTGGTGTCTTTATGAGCGAGTCATTGAATCATTCATTCAAGAGATTTGTTCAAAAACGCTGATTCATCCAGTAGTCAAACAAGTGGTGTCTTTATGAGCGAGTCATTGAATCATTCATTCAAGAGATTTGTTCAAAAACGCTGATTCATCCAGTAATCAAACAAGTGAAGTATTTATGAGTGAGTCATTGAATCATTCATTCAAGAGATTTGTTCAAAAACGCTGATTCATCCAGTAATCAAACAAGTGGTGTCTTTATGAGCAAATCATTGAATCATTCATTCAAGAGATTTGTTCAAAAACGCTGATTCATCCAGTAATCAAACAAGTGGTGTCTTTATGAGTGAGTCATTGAATCATTCATTCAAGAGATTTGTTCAAAAACGCTGATTCATCCAGTAATCAAACAAGTGGTGTCTTTATGAGTGAGTCATTGAATCATTCATTCAAGAGATTTGTTCAAAAACGCTGATTCATCCAGTAATCAAACAAGTGGTGTCTTTATGAGCAAATCATTGAATCATTCATTCAAGAGAATCGTTCAAAAACGCTGATTCATCCAGTAATCAAACAAGTGGTGTCTTTATGAGCGAGTCATTGAATCATTCATTCAAGAGATTTGTTTAAAAACGCTGATTCATCCAGTAATGAAACAAGTGGTGCAGGGATGGAAATTAACTTTTTTGTCCACCGGCCACTGTGGCTAGTGGATTTCAAAATCTACCAGCCACTCAATGTTTTTACCAGCCACTTTCTTGGTTTTAACCGACAATGTGTAACTGCATGTGAAAATTAATACTACAAGCTCTACAATACTTAAGCAGTTTATATAATCTCAAGTCTCAATGAAATACTGACATTTTCTCTTTCTCTCTTATACACACACAAACCATGAACTGATATACATTTCATTAAATGAGTAGGGCAGATTAATGGATGTGGCATTTGGATGATTCGTGGTCTTTTATGGCTTCCAGTTTTAGGTTTTTAGTCCCAACAATGAAACTATTAGTTTTGGCATCTTCTGAAGCGTGTTGACGACATACTAGGGTTGCCACCTTTAGTGTGGCAAAATAAGGGACACCCATTCACGACAATATAAAATATAACATTTTATATTATTTTACATTTGATTATTTTATTTATTTGTAAAGAACTCTTTAGTAGCCTATTTGGTTCACTTTTTTAAGGGATATTTCACCCAAAACTAAAACATTCTGTCATCATTTACTCTCCCTCATGATGTTCCAAAGCTGTATGAGTTTCTTTGTTCTGCTGAACACAAAAGATATTTTGAAGAAAGTTTGTACCCAGGCTGCTTTGGGGGCACCATTGACTTCCATAGTAATCTTCCAATGTGTTCAACATAACAAAGAAATGTATACATGTTTGGAACATCGGGTGAGTACATGATGACAGAATGTTCATTTTTGGATGAACTGTCCCTTTCAGCAGTAATTCTGAACCAGTAATCACTTTTTTGACAATTCTGAAATTCAAAAATGTTTAATTTTTTATTAATTTACTTAAATTATGACTATATTATTATGTAATTATTTGTCCCATTTTTATCTAAATATTATTTTAATAAATGTCAAACTTTATATGGCAGGATTATTTATTATGTGTGATTAAAATGATACATAACATTAATTAGGCTATAATCTATAAATTAACCTGTCTAAAAATATATAATTCTGTCTGCCAAGCTCTGATAATGTATGGAATATTATATAAATATTTTAACCATTTAAAAAAACAATAGGCCTATACCTTTGGAAGCACGGATGTGTCTGTCACATAGACCGGTCTATCAGCGCTGCTGCTTTAAGTCAGTCAGTCTGAGCAACTGAAATGCTTCTCTGCAAAGTGTGCAGTTTGCCTGAGGTTCATCACGAGTTACTGGACAGACCCATTGATACCTGTTTGATATTCAGCCCTATATCTGGAGATCCTCTTGCGTTCAAACGGTGGACGTTGCGCGAGCTCGAAGTTTTAAAAAAACCGCACACGTTTACAGCGCATGTTCTCTAGACTCCGCCACAATGGCAACAAAGCAGCTAAAACGCAACCATGTGCAAATTAACTTCTCCGCTACTTATTGTGAATTTGATTTGTAACGGCACTTTTTTTTTTTTTTAAGGTGTGCCTCCTCTAAAAGTGTCCGCTGTCGAGGTGAAACAGCAGGATATGCTATTTTTATTTACCCGCCACGGTGGCCGGTAGGTAAAGCGAGTCTATCCGCCACAACACAAAATCACCCGCATTTGGCTGGTGGCGGGTGCTAATTTCCATCCCTGAAGTGGTGTCTTTATGAGTGAGTCATTGAATCATTCATTCAAGAGATTTGTTCAAAAACGCTGATTCATCCAGTAATCAAACAAGTGGTGTCTTTATGAGCGAGTCATTGAATCATTCAATCATTTATACATCAGTATTGACACAATGGGGTAAAACACATTTGTTTTGAGCTAAGCAGGCAGGATTATTAACTGATGACCAAATACTGATATACTGATCAATCACTAATCAATTACTAGCCAAATACAAAGCACCCAAATGAGCACTGAGGGGATTAGGACAGCAATCATCATTGGTGATATTTACAGCAGCTCTTGCTGAACTAATGTTTGATTTTTTTATCCCGGGGGGATCATCCTTGGCAACAGACCTCTTGTTTCTCATCCCTCCCACTATCTTGGGCTCCAAGGGACCATCGTCATGGCAACAGCAAACCACTAGGAATGTGGGCCGGCTGGCTGCTGCTGCAAGTTTCTGAATGGGTTTTGTTGGTTGCCTGTGGAAACTCAGCCCTGAACTCAGCAGGGTGCACTGAAAGCAGGGATACTTCACCCTGGATGTCATACTTGGAGAAAGTTTTGTAGTAGTCTCCCTCAAATTATACGTCAGGGAAAATGTGCAGTCAGGTGGTCATTATCAAAAACCCAAAGGGTGGTCAGGGCCCTGACATGGAGCGGAGCTGTTTTGTTTCACGCTCAAGTGGTTTATTTTTTGATGATCACTGCCAGACTGAACATTATCCCATTATTACACAGCGGCCAGAGCTGCACGATTAATCATTAAAAAGACTGCGATCTCAATTCAAACAGCCACGCAACTTATTCCTAACTGGCAATGATTCGGCTCTGTATATTAAACCTTAAGTACTGTATATTAACCCTTTAAGACCTAAGGGTATTTTTACAATTAATTTTCTGCCTGGTGTTATTTACTAAAAAAGCTTGTAAAACATCAACCCTGTTGTGCACAGACAAATGACACACCTGTTTTTTTTCAAGACAAGTTGCACTGTCAGTATATTTGTGTTGCATTGATGTCACCTGAATGTAAAATAAGTTATGGGACCATAAAGACAAATGAAAACATAAAACGGAAATTGAATCACTCAAATATTTATTGAAAACACACACAAATAAATAAAAGCTAAGCATATTTCCTCTGGAAAACAGTTTGTTCAAGTCTTTAGAGTCCTGGAACTCAGGAATAAACATGATAACTTATACAGAACCAAAACTATTTACATTTTTCCAAAAAAAGTCCAGGCGCTTTTGGCCTCTTTGGATTTTGGATATTTACTGGTGCCAAGCCTCAAAACAGTTTCTATCAGGAACTTCTCCTCAAACTTTCTCCTCAAACTTTTTCCTCAAACTTTCTCCCCAAAACTACTAAAAACTGCAGCGCGTCTCTCTCTCTCTCTCGCTCTCCTCAACACTAGCCGTGCGTCTCTCTCTCTCCACAATAACAGAGCTGTGGTTCATGCGTAATGACGCACACCAACGTGGATGACGGATCAGCCTATCATTGGTCAAACCCTCATCCAAAATGGCAGCTAGCATCGCGCTAGCGGCAAAAATGACGGAAAATGTATAAATTATGGACATCAAGTGGATATATCTTGGATGTAAGCGTTTTGATTTATTGCTGAACAACTCCAAAAAGATGCACATGTTCCAGGCTGGATAGAAAACCTTCTGTAAAGGCTACAAAGACACCAAAGACACCCCCGTGATGGCTAGCTCGTTAGCTTTCTGCTGGAAAAACGGTAAGAAAATCGATAAAAGTTTCATGAAATAATATAGATATTTATCGGAGGTGCCGTGTGACGTCGTGGGCGATGCCATCGGGCTCTGTACGATCACAGAGAACATTCTGACCCAGAGAGAGCCGTTGGCATGTTTAGGTATTAAACAGTATCATTATTTCTGCGTTATAATAATTCAAATCATCACAGAAGTACTGGGCTAAAAGTTTATAGTTCGGATTTAAACATTGATGTCTACAGTAGTGATCAAAATAAAGTCAATCACATCCTGAAAGTAACTTGACGCTTCAAATAAAGATTGTATCAACATTGTTAAACCAGTAGGTGTCGGTGGTGACATGTGACTGTTTAAAAACGCATTTATCATTGAATCATTCAATTAAGAGATTTGTACAAAAACGCTGATTCATTCAGTAAGTCTTTATGAGTGAGTCATTGAATCATTCATTCTAGGGATGTCCGATCAGGTTTTTTGTGCCTCTGATCCGATATGAGTCACTGAATATTGAGTATCTATCTGCTGATACCAAGTCCCAAGCCAACACTTTTATTTTCCAAGTGCTTGGTGCGCTTAATTAAAATCAATCAAATCATATTTGCTGAGTGAGATTTACTCACACAGCAACTACTAGCTGGTCTCTGTTACATATGCATGGATGGATGCATGGATGCATGGATGGATGGTGGATGCATGGATGGATGGATGGATGGATGGTGGATGCATGGATGGATGGATGGATGGATGGTGGATGCATGGATGGATGGATGGATGGATGGTGGATGCATGGATGGATGGATGGATGGATGGTGGATGCATGGATGGATGGATGGATGGATGGATGGATGGTGGATGCATGGATGGATGGATGGATGCATGGATGGATGGATGGATGGATGGATGGATGGTGGATGCATGGATGGATGGATGGATGGATGGATGGTGGATGCATGGATGGATGGATGGATGGATGGATGGATGGATGGATGGTGGATGCATGGATGGATGGATGGATGCATGGATGGATGGATGGATGGATGGATGGTGGATGCATGGATGGATGGATGGATGGATGGATGGATGGATGCATGGATGGATGGATGGATGGATGGTGGATGCATGGATGGATGGATGGATGCATGGATGGATGGATGGATGGATGGTGGATGCATGGATGGATGGATGGATGGTGGATGCATGGATGGATGGATGGTGGATGCATGGATGGATGGATGGATGGATGGATGGTGGATGCATGGATGGATGGATGGATGGATGGATGGTGGATGCATGGATGGATGGATGGTGGATGCATGGATGGATGGATGGATGGATGGTGGATGCATGGATGGATGGATGGATGGATGGATGGATGGTGGATGCATGGATGGATGGATGGATGCATGGATGGATGGATGGATGGATGGATGGTGGATGCATGGATGGATGGATGGATGGATGGATGGTGGATGCATGGATGGATGGATGGATGGATGGTGGATGCATGGATGGATGGATGGATGCATGGATGGATGGATGGATGGATGGATGGATGGTGGATGCATGGATGGATGGATGGATGGATGGATGGTGGATGCATGGATGGATGGATGGATGGATGGTGGATGCATGGATGGATGGATGGATGCATGGATGGATGGATGGATGGATGGATGGATGGATGGTGGATGCATGGATGGATGGATGGTGGATGCATGGATGGATGGATGGATGGATGGATGGATGGATGGTGGATGCATGGATGGATGGATGGATGGATGGATGGTGGATGCATGGATGGATGGATGGATGCATGGATGGATGGATGGATGGATGGTGGATGCATGGATGGATGGATGGTGGATGCATGGATGGATGGATGGTGGATGCATGGATGGATGGATGGATGGATGGATGGATGGATGGTGGATGCATGGATGGATGGATGGTGGATGGATGGATGGATGGATGGATGGATGGATGGTGGATGCATGGATGGATGGATGGATGCATGGATGGATGGATGGATGGATGGATGGTGGATGCATGGATGGATGGATGGATGGATGGTGGATGCATGGATGGATGGATGGTGGATGCATGGATGGATGGATGGTGGATGCATGGATGGATGGATGGATGGATGGTGGATGCATGGATGGATGGATGGATGGATGGATGGATGGATGGATGGTGGATGCATGGATGGATGGATGGATGGATGGATGGATGGATGGATGGATGGATGGATGGATGGTGGATGCATGGATGGATGGATGGATGGATGGATGGATGGTGGATGCATGGATGATTGCATGGATGGATGGATTCATGGATGGATGCATGGATGGATGGATGGATGGATGGTTTATCAGAACCTCTAGTAAATTACATGTTAGCCTATATTGTTTGTCTGTTCAGAATCGTGATCTCCATTTTAAACAAACAAACAAAAAAGATTCATCAATTTATCCAGAGTTGTGCAGCTCTAACAGCTACTTAAGAAATTATAATCTCTTGTTGCCTTGAGTTAGGAAACTAACTGAAATTATTTTTAATAAGCTTTATTTATTTTTTTACTATAACAAACTAAAATGAAAAATATAAAAGACAATTCAAAATACTAATAAATACTATAATTGTATATAAATAATACTAGAATAACAGTCTGTCCAAATATGCATCATTCAGTAGGGATAACATTTGTGGTCATTCTAACTCCTGATTAAGTGATAGATACCACCCAGATTTTTGACAAAATTAAGGAGCAGGTGTGAAGCAGTTAAGATCTGTAGAAAAAAATTCCCCTCAGCTTATCAAATGTGTGGAGTAATGAAGGAGTCAGATTCCAGCGGCGGACTTGTCCTCAGATGCTCCGCAGAGCTTATCTGAGATTCAATCCATGACATCACTGCAGCCCGCAAGCACACTCAGCATTTCTGACGGATCCAGTGTCATATAACACGCCAGATCAACCATCAAGAGAGTCAGTGGGGAAAAGAGGAGAACAGACGTGTGAAAAAAAGAGAAAGAGAGAAAGATGATTGTTACACTCAATGGACGGGGCAGCTTAGCTTCATTACACCAGAGGTGGACAAAATACACAACTCCATTACTCGAGTGAAAGTAAAAGTACTATTGGTCAAATATTACTCTGTTACAAGTGAAAGTTGTTAAAAACTATTTTTACTTAAGTAAAAGTACAGAAGTACTTGCTTTTAAAAGTACTTAAGTATCAAAAGTAAATTTCCTTTTTTATGTCAATGCATTATTTTATTATTGTTGTATAAATGCACGCTATGCCATGGTGGTTTAAGCCAGTCAGTGATGCTCCATCCGACATGCATACAACCACCTTGAACTCATTTAAATACTTAAAATGTACAAAGCTTTTTACAAAGCTGCTGTCACTTTAAGGCAGAATGCACAAATCCTACACACTGATACACATCCGATATTACGTTCACTTAAGACATAATCAACTTTGTTTACGTGAATACTTTCCAAAATGAAAATTGACATTTTGTGTGTATTGGTCTGTTTAAGTGCGAAAAAAACACAAAAGAAAGCTCTATTCAGTACTCGTGCTCTGGCATCTCAGAAAACAGACTGAACTGAGCTTCAATCATGCTTTTTCAGATTCATCCATATGTCTGCGCTTCTCTTTCTCCCAGACATTTACATTTTGCAAAAAAAAATAATAATAATCCACTGACTTGCAAAGCTGCTACAGAAACGACTTTTGACTTTGAGGACCTTGATAGAAATGTAGTGGAGTAAAAAGTACGATATTTGTCTTTCAAATGTAGTGAAGTTAAAGTAAAAGTATCCCTAAAAAATAATACTTCAGTAAAGTACAGATACTCAAAAAGTGTACTTAAGTACAGTAATCAAGTAAATGTACTTCGTTACTGTCCACCTCTGCATTACACCGAGTGATGAAAAGCTTGGACCGTCGTGAAAACTCAAAGCAGGACATGCTCCAAACAAGCCAATGCAAGAATGAACTTAAAGTTTGGTTGTTTAGTATTGATGCTGTACAAATGTCGTCTAGTTTACAAAGGCGATGAAACTGATTCAGACTGAACTAGAACTAGAGTCTGAACTATACACGTATTTATTTTTCTATCCTTTTCTCGTGTACATGGATTTTTTTCTTTCAATAATTGGTTGGTTATTATGGCATATTTATCTAAATGTGTTCTGTTTTCTAACTCTTGCAAGTGTAATGATACAAATAATTAAAATCTTGCCTTTATAACAATGTGAACCCACTGTCACTTTTGTGCTTAAAGTTTAAAGGCCCACTGAAATCAAAATAAAGTTTTTTAGCTTTTAGTATGACTTTGTTAGCCTTAAGGTTAGGAATAAACTGGTGTGTTCTAGGGCTGGGCAAAAAAAAATCTATTTTTCGATTAATCGTTTTTTAAAATGTGGTCGATTCAAAATCGATTCTCAAGGCCAAGAATCGTTTTTTTCCCCCCGGGGGTTTCCAGTCGATCCTGCCCGGTATCGAATATATGCTTGTCGTTAAGATCAAATCTAATGGCAATCGCATCTAAGGAAGGCGCGCAAATAACAGAGATAGTGACGAAATATAATGCGGGGCACGAATCAAAGCTCAGACGCCCCTGGAGGAAAAAGCCTCAATGAAAACGGACTGAGTCTGAATGACGGTCGGCTAAATCGCAAGTTTTTAGTTTTAGAATAAGTGTATCAAAATATCCATAAAAACAAAATTGTATTGTATTTAACATATAGAAATATAGAGATGGGTTTTGTTTTAACGTAGGCCTACCCGAGTGTACCTAAAATAAAAAGAGTTTAATATACAGGTTTGTGGCTCTTAATTTCTTTTTAATTACCCACTTGTAAACTCATGTTCACTGTTCTTTTTTATAAATATAGTAGGCTATTTGAATTAAATCTATATTCATTGAGTTGAATCGAAATTTAATCGAGAATCGAATCGGAACATCTGAATCGATACCCAGCCCTAGTGTGTTCCAAAACAATGGCAAAATTTGCATTTAGGAAATATAAGCATTCAAAACTTAAAGTCTCTCACTTCCGTTAAAACGAATCACAGATTTTGATGACATCATCGCAGACTCATCAAATCTTCTGTCCAATCAAATGCGCTCTAGAATCTGAAGTCCCGCCCCCTGCATTATAAACAGACCCTGAACTGCGTCTCTGAAAACGGTCAGTTGTTTACTCTTTTCTTGTCATGTCAACAAATGCACGTGCGATGCATCCACTGATGTAAGATGATAAGAGTTTACGACAGTAGTAGAGGACAATACTGTTTCCCAACTGTAGGGGGACCCCGAGAGCAAAACCTAGTGCTGCTTTAAGCCTTGTCTGTGAAACCAGGGGTATATTCAAAGAATCCTGAAAAAATAATGTCTCCCACAAAAAATATTAAGCAGCACAACCGTTTCCAACATTGATAATAAATCCTCATATTGATGATTTCTGAAGGATCATGTGACACTGAAGACTGGAGTAAGGATGCTGAAAATACAGCTTTGATCACAGGAATAAATTACATTTTAAAGTGTAATATTTTACAATACAGTTTTTAATTGCATGTTTGATCAAATAAAGGCAGCCTTGATGATCAGAAGATATATTTTTTAAACCACGAGATTTTATATAAATAATTTTTTTTTATAAAATTAGATACAGTGATCTTTTATTTTTAACTCAAGTGTAAAAAACGCTGTTTTTGTTCTGATGTTACACTTATTTATTTGCTTGAAATATTCCAAATAAATATTCCAACTTTTTTCATTTTCATTTGCAAAGCATAATTCCATTCGTTTGATTTAATGCTGTATTGTACAGTGTTACAATCATTTAAAATGACTCCTTGAACTATCATATTCATATCACATGGCAGGCAGCAACAGGGCTGCAGTTATAACCAGAATAGCAGAATGGACCAGGCGGTCCCGTCTCAAATGTCTGCACCCCAACACATGCTCACTCCGATACAAATACAGCCATGGACAGAGATAACCGAGTCCGAATCTAATATTTCACACACTTCGATCTGCGCTTTGATAACAGATGCTGTGTATTTTTTTAAAGCGGTGTGGCCCAGAGGGCGAGAACTAAATCTAAACCAGCTCCCCTTTGAGCTGACGTCTGCAACACCTAAAAATAGGCCGCCGTCAAAACAGGAGCACAGCGGTCCAAAGAGCAAAAATAAACAGACAAATATCAATTGAACAGAGAGACGCACAGTCAAACTGCAAATAGTAGGGCCGGTTAAACCTACCACTCCACCGATGTCTGTTATTAAATAGACCTACTGTAGCTGAAAATAAAGCACTGTTTGTTTGTAATTTACATTTTTGCTTTTTAAAAACAAAGATAAAATTAAATTAAATATCTATATTGTAATTATAATATATTTTGGTCATCCCAACCTGTTCAGAATAGTGAATGTTAACATGGATGTTCACACTGGCATGTAGTTATTATTATATTATTATTTTTAAATGAAGAGGAGGGAGTGGACAAAAAAATAGGGCAGGATTATGATGGCCAAGTGAGTTTTTGTGTTTTTTTTAATGCATTTATAAAACAATGAATAGTAAATTCTATCATATTATTCAATTACTTTTACTGTTTTGTTTTGTTTTTTGCCGTGGTATCGATACAGTATCGGTATCGAGGTATTTTAGTATTGAATTTATATTGTACACTGTAAAAAAAAATCTGGTCTCCAATTGAAAATTTTAAAGTGACCGATCACATCTAAATCTTTTAGTTGGCCAAATTGAATTTCTGTGAATTAAATTGCACCAATTCAATTTGGTCAACTGAAAAATTTAGATGTGATCGGTCACTAGAAAATTTTCAATTGGAGACCTGCATTTTTTTTACAGTGTATATAATTTTGGTATCGTGACAACACTACTTTACACAGCACTGAAAACATAGTTATGTATGTTATAGGGGTGTAACGATACACTCGCGTCACGATTCGATATAAATTGCGATACTGAACTCACGATACGATATGTATCCTGATATTTTAAGACAAAATAAAGAATGATTTTTTTTTTTTTTACTTTTTTATTATTATTAAAATAATATTATTATTAGTGTATTATTATCATGACGCACAAATATTCCCCCATTGCATTATTATACATTATATTCAACATTATACGCGTGCACTTCAGATGATCAATGCAATCAATCACAGTTCTAATCGCAATGAAAGCGTGTCAAAATGACCACTCTCAAACGTTAACATAAATGTTTAGCTCATCCTAGAACATAATTCTGCATTTACTCACTCATGTTGTTTTCGCGTGTCACGCAATCATTTGAACGTCCGTGTTTACTACAGTATGCACGCCTTGTCTTCAGAAGACTTGGATTTGGATTAGACCACTCGATTAGTTATTTTTTACGATGCCTTTATGACATTTTTTGGGATCTTTTAAGTTTGAGAGGAGTGAACTTTAAATGGAGGGACAGAAATACCTCAAGTTTCATAAAGAATATCTTCATTTGTGTTTGGAAATTAAAGGGTTAGTTCACCCAAAAATGAAAATTCTGTCATTAATTCCTCACCCTCATGTCGTTCGACACCCGTCAGACCTCCGTTCATCTTCAGACACAAATGAAGATATTTTAGTGTAAAGCTGATGCTGAGAAAGGCTTCAGATAGGCCTCCATTGGCATTCAGTACATTTACACTCCCAAGACCCATAAAAGGCACTAAAAACGTCGTTACAAAGTCCATCTCACCACAGTGGCTCTACAATAATTTTACGATGCGACGACAATAGTTTTTGTGCACAAAAAAAAAATCATCCAACTTTATCCAACTTGTTCTTGTCTTCCGTGTGTGCCTCCACGACGCATGCGCGAGAATATGACGCAGATCCGGCGTTCGGACACATGACCCAGAAGCGTTTTGTGTACAAGCAGAGGAAGACGCGCGTGTCTAAGCTGTTGGATTCTACATTGATCGTGCTTTAGGTCTCGGTGTAGTTCTCAAAATGGGACTAAAGTGTGTATTTCATGGATTCCCGAACGCCGGCGCTACGTCATATTCTCGCGCATGCGTCGTGGAGGCACACACGGAAGACAAGAAGAGGTTGAATAAAGTCGTTATTTTGATTTTTTTTTTGCGCAAAAAAACTATTGTCGTCACATCGTAAAATTATTGTAGAGCCACTGTGGTGAGATGGACTTTGTAACGACGTTTTAAGTGCCTTTTATGGATCTTGTGAGTGTAAATGTACTGAATGCCAATGGAGGCCTATCTGAAGCCTTTCTCAGCATCAGCTTTACACTAAAATATCTCCATTTGTGTTCCGAATATGAACGGAGGTCTGACGGGTGTCGAACGACATGAGGGTGAGCAATTAATGAGAGAATTTTCATTTTTGGGTGAACTAACCCTTTAAACGAAAAACGACATGATGTTGAAATTTGTGTTTGGGTGAATTATACCTTATAAATAGGCCTACTACAGCAAGTTGAGCCTTGGATAATATCGCAAATGATATCGTATCTATCAACGATACATATCGTCACATTTTTGTATTGTGATATATCGTTTATCGTTACACGCCTAGTATATTATATTGCATTTCTGTCAATAGATCCTCATAAATATTACACACTGCACCTTTAAAATCAATTAAATAAAGTAAATACTCAAAATTAAAAAAATATTAAATAAATACATTAGTACAATCCGGTTATGTGTACCATTCATTTAGAAACTTCCATTTCTATGAATCTGTCAAATCGGTCACAATTATAATTCCTGGCTGATATCCATCTATGATAGAGACGTCACTACACAGAAGCACATGTCCCAATTTCTCGCCTCACTGTACACAATAACATCTTTGGGCAAGAGCTTCTGTACATTATCTTTAATTGATCAAGTTCTTGTAAACGAGCCGGTCCTACTGATTCAATGTGCTTTCAACAGGAAGCTGTAAGATAACACAGTTCTTGATCACTGATCTCTGAATCGCTCGTCACATTATGCATGTTAAAGTATTAATTAGACAGCGTGTGTTAATGGTCCGGGCTCAGGCTGAAAGACTGAAGGAGTCTTGTATATTAGGCCTATTATTACTGCACTTTACTGTATAATTAATGCCACTGAAACTGCCTGAATTAGTTAGTCATGATTCTTCAACAGAGTCATACTTATAGGCTACTATCATACACACTCATCAGTGACACTGAATGACTGTTTATTCAGACGGTTTGTGGTTTGTACTATAAGCAAAAGATGGTCGGACTGGATCTCAGGGACTTACAAAATGGAGCACATATCAACAAACAAACTCACACTTCCTCCTCAAGTTCCAAGCAGTTTTACAGACTAATTAAAACTACACCTCTGAGCTAACCTTTGTTCTGTAAAATGCATGTCTGTGTGATAAATCTATTGAAGGTCTTTTAGTTTTCAGCCGTACATTACCATTTAAAAACATTACGGTCTGTAAGATTTTTTGAAAGAAGTCTCTTATGCTCCCCAAGGCTGCATTTATTTGATCGAAAACATAAAACAGCAATGTTATAAAATGGAATATATTGTAAAATGTAATGTATTCCTGTGATCAAAGCGTCCTCAGTGTCACATGATCCTTCAGAAATCATTCTAATATGCTGTGGAAACCATGATACACTTCTCTCAGGATTCTTTGATAAATAATAAGTTCAAAAGAACAGCATGTATTTGTCTTTTTTTAACATTGTAAAGACATTTATTTTGATCAATTGAATGTATCCTTAAGTAGCAAAAGTATCCTTTAAAAAAAATCTCACTGCCCATAAAAGACTATTGTACATATTTAACAACACAGGGAAATGGTTGGACGTGCACAATTATACATTACCATAATTTTTATGACATGCACCATGAAAATACCATGGAAGTACAATTTAAAGTGAAAGTAAAATACCTTGGTACATGAATATAATATTCATTCAGCTAAACTAAAATGTTGGTGATAGCCTTATTGTTGCATTTACAAAGATAAAAATCATCTGAAATAAACAACAACAACAGGGGAAAAGAGATGCAAGCATGCAAAAGATCTGTTCATAAAGCACAAAGTATATTCACACTGTCTGAATAGTTCCCTATCCCCAATATAGTGCGCTATGTGCCATTCACAATGTAGAAAATAGTAAATGTGTGAACAAGTGACTGATTTCAGCCGCAGCTTCAGCGTCTGTTTATAAAGTGGGGGGCGGGGCTTCAGATGCTAGAGAGCATTTGATTGGACAGAAAATCTGATGAGAAGCTGAAATGCCATTGATCCATACTGGCCAAAGTGAGACTAAGTTTTGAATTCTTTTATCTTCTAAATGTGAATTGTGTCATTGTTTTGAGCACACTAGCTCATATTCAAAATAGGGATGTGACGGTGAGGAAATTTCCCCACCGGTTAATTGATGTGTGACAACACCGGTAATACCGATATCACCGGCGGAGGCTTTTAAATCACTAATTTTATCTAACCGAAATTAACATGCACACGACCGCTCTGAACTGAAAACGCGCCAGTGCGCACACACCGTGAATGACAGCTGGTCTGTAAATGCGCGCTCTGTGAGGCCATGGGTGCGTCTCAATCAGTTCCCTAGTTCAGTAGTCAGGGCACTGATCAAGCATTGGTCAGTCTATGATTGAGATGCACGCCATGAATGAATAACAGTTCGTCCGTAAAGCCTTGTTTATACTCGGTGCGCGCGGCAAAAATAAATGCGCGCAGTCAGCGTAGCGCGGAGGCTCGCACTGCAGAGCCAGGCGAAAGTAAACAATGCGCGCTCTGTGCGGCCGTGCACATTTTACTTTCGGTTTTGAATTAGCGCCAATGCGGGTTGCTTGAATTGTGGGTTCATTAGCCTATTATTTTTAATGAAAAACACAACAACAAAACAAATGACAAACTCCCTAAAATAGGCGCTTTTACGCTTCGCTTTGAAACCAAATCTTCCGCGATCATCTCCGTCAGCTCCTCACTCTCTGATGAATGACTCCTGCCGCTGCCGAGACTCACGGTCGGATCCTGCTTTATTAAGCAGACACGTTCAGTTTTTATTTGTATTGTCTGTTCTCTAACTGAACTAAATTATTTTATTACTATAAATAGGGCTGGGAAAAAAATCGATTTGATTTAAAAATCGAGTTGGTAGGTCAAATCGATTCATATTTTCAAAAAATAGATTTTTTGAGATTTTTTTTCTCCCCCTCTGCAGTATAGCGCAATACATACATTTTGCATTCGCCAAATCTTCCTTCAGGGTTTCCGTAGCACGCTCAACGGGCGCGTTGAAAAAAAAAAAGCTCTTCGACTTCAGTCGTGTGGAGTTGGTTTGGATTTACGGCATCTGATGAGGAACAGACAACACCTCGATGCAAACCAGGGCTTAAAAACGGAAAAAAATATCAATCGGTTCACTCCGAGCAGAATCGACATTATAGCGTTTCCGTTTTTGCATTCCTCAATAAACATTACTGTTCTGAAAACGGTTTGATATGAAAAAATACCGGTTAATAACATTATTTTAATTTAGCCTATACTTTAAACAAATATGTATAAATAGACTTATTTTCACTCAATAATAATATAACGCATGGTAATTAAACTTGAATATTAATTTCATAAAATTTTTAAAACCAGAAATACATGCATTAGAATGACAAAGCATAAACAGCGGACCTGTTTTAATGGAGCGTTAGACAATCTAAAGTGGCCTCTTATGCCGAATTATTTTCAGAAGAGTGATAACATTCTTTGTACATAACTTTTTTTCAACACGACTTGTTTTAAAAATTGCATGAATAAAGAATAAATAAACTGGATAACCATTGCTCTTTTAATACACCGTCAACTGCTAATTTCAAAGCAAACACTGCGCAACACGTCCTTGCATCACAAAATCAAATTCAGTCAGCTAATAAAGCTTGATCATTTAATGCAATATACCATTTAATACGAAGCATCAACCGTCTATATAGAAAACATTGACCTGTCCTGTATTGGCAATCTGAAAGACTATAGGAAAAATGTTTGATAGATGCTAGTAGCCTACTTGGACAGGCTTAAACGGAATCCACAAACTAGCCTAAATCAGACTATTTGAGCTTAAAGTCTGTACTGCTTATTTAAACGTACGAAAAGAATGTCCTCCAATACCTGCACATTCATTGTAGACCTGAGCGGGGAAAGAAATGTACTTGAGGCGTGTAAATGCGCGCTCTACACTGACTTGCGTTACCGGTAGATTCATAGATGATGGTGCGCGAGCATTTCACTCACGCTTGATCCGTCAACGTCACATGCTGCACTACTATTCATTATTGGTCACTGCCAAATTAAAATATTAAAGAGAACGATAAAATAACGTTATTAACCGGTTAATGGTCATTTCAAATTAACGTTTCTGTTCAGAACGATTCAAATTGATTTTAATTTCGTTTTCGTTTTTGTTCCTCTTAAAATTTCGTTTGTTTCCGGTTTTCGTTTTCGTTCCTTGAACCGGTTCAGAGCCCTGATGCAAACTATGTCTTAAGGCTGTTGTTGTTGCTGGCAGCAGTACGACAAATCTGTTTCAGTATTTAAAGCGAAGACATGCGGCTGAGTGGGAGAAGTGTTGCCTTCTTCGAAAAGAAAACCACTCTAGTGGCGTTAGCGCTAGCCCCAGAGCAAACAACTCTTCAACAACCGAGCTTGCCTCAAGCCTGCTGTTGTTGATAGGCTCATTTTCCTTGCAAAGAATGTTTAAAATGCAATTACATTTTTTATGGCGAATTGTGTTACTGTTTACATGTTCAATTCAACTAAGAGTTACCTCAAGAATTTTTGTTGTTTATTAGCTCAATCCAAATACAGTATAAATAATTTGGATGTTTAACCATCTTTGTTGCACACTGCACAGTGACTTTTCAGTTAGATAAAGGGTTTGCCTTTGCAATTTTATGTTGATGCACTTTAATTAAATTAAATAAATATACATTTTTAAAATATATGTACAGTTTGCAATTATTTTGTTTTAAATGGCGGGCGGGGGAAAAAAATCGAATCGAATCGTAAATCGAGTTTATTTATATAAAAAAAATAAAAAAAAAAAAATAAAAAAAAAAACGCCCAGCCCTAACTATAAAATAAATCAAAAAGACGGTGGGCGGTGCCACGGTGGGCAAGTGATGTAACCGGTGTTGAGCCTAATTCAAAACTTAATTTTGATTTAGATTTCATGGGGACTTTAAAGTATATCTGTCAATGACGCTCAATGGAGTGAATGCCGATGTTAAAGTTCAGAAATGAGCGTGGGTGCTACGTGACAAAAGTGTGTGTGGGAGATATAAATACAGTCTTCTGAACATGACCTGCTCGTGGAGAAGTTCCCTGTTGTGTAATGTCAGACGTCCAGACAGCTGCACTACTGCAACTCTACAGACACAACTCTCATGTACCTCTGACATAACAGGACACATATGATCTTTCACTTTATCATTTAATATCATATTGTTTACAAACGAAATATCATCATCCGTTTCACTTTTACAAGCATAAAATGGAGGCACATATTGCGACAAACAGTTGAATTGTCAGAGCTTTTCAATGAATTCCTGTGATAGTTTAGCTTCCATGATATGCGATCAGAAAACGTGCCAGACTGGCGCTTAGCGTTACCTCAGCTCTGCTCAGCTCTTCTCTCGTGATGAATGAAATCTGACTCCTGCTGCGTCTTATATATATATATATAAATTAATATATAAGATTAACTAGTTTAATGTTGTTTTATTTGTTTCATTATTTATTTAGTTGGATTTTAGTTGCACTTGGTCAGAACTGTTTCAAGAGTAGTTATATGCATGAAGCCTGCTGCCTTTGGGCTCAGTGATGTTGAATTTAAGATTATACAACAGTTTCAGGTTATGTTTTAGTGTTGGTAACATGTCCCACATTGTCCCACACAAACTTAGCAATCGTCCCACATTTGGTTTGTTTGATGGTGGTCACCCTAATTATATATGCTCTAACAGCAACATTACACACTAACTAAAGTTTGAAAAATGGGATCACGAAGAACAGAACCTTTAATCGAAAGCAAAGAAATCATGTTTAGAAGAGAAACACAATTTTGTTGCATAGATCGCAAATATTATGATGAAGTAAATTGGACAATATGTGTTTTCCTGTTCTTTCAGTGCTGCAGCAACAAAGTGTGCACGAGTGTGAATCCCGCGATATCCGCCTTTGATCCCGCAGGAG
Organism: Gobio gobio; assembly: GCF_949357685.1. Classification (NCBI taxonomy): domain Eukaryota; kingdom Metazoa; phylum Chordata; class Actinopteri; order Cypriniformes; family Gobionidae; genus Gobio; species Gobio gobio. Next base: position 63,300,286 of record NC_137100.1, on the reverse strand, counting down.
TCTGATCCACTACGAGAAGAGAGAATTTTCCACTCCTCGCTTCACTGCAGACGCCTAGTCTCGGCTGAATTTGAGGCGAGGCGCATCTCAAACAAGCCTATTTTCATTTCCTTGTTGGGTTGTTGAAACACGCCTCATAATCACAGCCCAATGGAGCCGTATAAGACTCATATTCTGACTAGAATTGAGTATGACAACGTCAGGCTTGATGATGCTACCAACAAAGCCTGATTGGATTGGTTTGGTTGTGTTGAAACTAGTCCTGTAACCCTGAGTTTGTTCAACTACAGGGCTCGACATTAACGCTTGTCCGGGACAAGTGGATTTTTTGAAGGGTCAAGAGAAAAATAATTTTACTTGCCCGACGGACAAGTATCCTGAGTAAAATGTCAAAACAAAAAATAACTAGGGAATCACCAAAGTGCAATAATGATTCTGCATTCAGTGTAAGTGGAGATCGATAGTGGATAATAATATAATATAAACTGACATTAATAAGGTTGAGCTGTTGAGGCTCGCGCCACCTCAAGAAAATCGAAAACAAATGAGCGCCGCTCACACACAGTTAACATACACAGTTAAAATTGTGCAGTTTTTATATTTATAACATATGATACAGTTAAGCAACATTAAACTAACAAGAGTGTTGTTTTCCTGAATACCATCACGACTGAAAAAGACACTGATTTCATACGCCAGTTCCATTAACAATTATTTAACATTAAGTCACTTACATTTAAGATGCAATATGGACTGTTTTTGTTCTATTTCAGCAGCGAAAATAGTTCCAAACAAATATCACAGCAGAACCGTAACGCATCTCACAGCAACAGTGTGTGTTAGTGAATGATTCAGCGTTTTAATGAATCGGTTGAATCAAAGATTCAATGGCCTATTCGCAAACGACCGACAAATTCTTGAATGATTCAGCCGTTTCACTGAATCGACTCAATGACTCGCTCATTTAGACGGTCACATGCTGCCACCTACTGGTGGTTTAGTTTCATCTTTCCAACATTTCTTATTTGTATATTCAAAAATATTTAAAATAATCTCATAACATTATTTAATGCAGTTGTCATTTTTCAGTGTAAATGATTTAATTTGATTGTTAACAGCCTATAGTGTCTTATTCTAATTTAATTTATAGATCAAATTTAAGAATATAAAAGGAAAGCTGAAGCATATCCTATATTTAATAAGATTATGGAAAAATGCCTTTTATAAAAAGGAAAAAATATCACAAATATGCATATTTAAATATGTCAAAGCTGATTGAACACTGGTGAGAATATTGCTTCAAAATAGATTATATTTACAAAAAAAAATCCGGACAAGCTAATTTTTGAATGTGAATGACAGATTTACTTGTCCGAAGGACAAGCGTGTGAACCGGCTTAATGTCGAGCCCTGAACTACATCATGGAGCGGACGCCTGGTCAACTAAACCCGCATTCATGTAGAGTAAACGGCCAACAGCACAACACATGGCCGCTCAATCGCTGAATACTACACCGGTTCCTGAGCGGAGGAATGCTCTGGCTCTCAGCCATCAGGAATAAGCAGCAGAACTGCAGGATTCCTTCTCACTTACTCCAAGTTTCGTCCTGATCAATTACACACATCTCGCATTGTCTGCATTGAAAGTGCGTGAATTGCAGTATAAAAGACACTGCAATTGGGAAAACAATGCCTTTTTCAACAACAAAAAGCTGCTTTGACGGCCTATTGAAGTGACCTGAATCTTGAAAAAAACATAAAAAATATATATATTACAGACTAACCAGACATATTATGCGGTTTAAAATATTGTTTTGAAAACATTTCAATTCAAAGAAGCATGTGGCGTTAGCATGATCGTATTATACTGTTAATATTACAACTTAAAAGTATACAAAGTCACTGTAATATCTCTAAAACCATAACACAATGTCAGCAATACAATGATATATGTGAAAGCTCATTAATATGAATGTATGTAAAATAATATAATACATAGCCTATACATCCTCAAACATTAAAAATACAGAAAGCACCTTCTTTTAAGAAATACAAAACAGTGCCTACTTTCAGGGATATTACAATATCAGCCATTGACATTACAAATGATGTACATATGTCTCATTATTATTGCTTCAGAGATATTAATAAGCATACATGAAGATTATAAGTGACAGAAAGGAGCTGCTGTGTCTCAGGAGGATTTTGAGGCTCGTGCGCGCACACGCCGCATCATACGCGCAACATGTAAGCGCCGCGGTCACGCGCACAAGGCTGTAACCTTTCACCTTTACTAACCCGACTTAATGAATGACGTGCACAGACTGTTCATAATCAATACTCCATCGACCCATCCATACCATCGGTCAAATCAAAATGTGGTTCGCCTACCTTATATCTCTGTACTGAATTATCCTTGATCAGTGAGAAGAAACAATCACGTTCTGCCTCCAGTTATCCATTAAACGGGCTCATCTGCGCATATAATCCAGTACAGTGCGTGTGATTATTATTCCAGAGCGTCAAGGCGATGTTTTATGCTTCAAAATGTAAATACATTTGCGACAGATGTACACAAACATGGCAGAGATACACAAATATCACACTGCCAAAACAAGCGAAACATTCATGGGCAGGAAGTGTCAGGTAGGTTCCTTTGATCTAACAGACAGGTCAATTGCCCAATCGCACGCGTTATACGACTACACAACCCCGCCCCCTGAGACGCGCTAGCCAATCGCGTTGAAGCAGCGGGTCTGTGTGAATTTGAAGTGGAGCGCAGGTGCATCAGAAGAGTAGTGATGTCTTCCTCTGCCTCCTGATGTCCTGTCATTTAACACTCTTACATTTAATCAATCTTATGACGATCTTAACTAAAGTACATACTCAAAATTTACATTTGTATTTTTTTATGATGCTGTTTAATTGAAATGTAGAGGCACTCTTTAAAGATAAAAGCAAATTATGTTCTGTGTTTGTGAAGTATTTATGCGATTTATTCTTTCCATCGTAGTTTTTACATTATATATATATATATATATATGTGTGTGTGTGTGTGTGTGTGTGTGTGTGTGTGTGTGTGTGTGTGTGTGTGTGTGTGTTATTATTATTACACACACACACACATATATAGGCTATGTGTGTGTGTAATAATAACACACACACACACACACACACACACACACACACACACATATATAGGCTATGTGTGTGTGTAATAATAACACACACACACACACACACACACACATATATATATATATATATATATATATATAATGTATAGACACACATATATAAAATAATATACAAACACACACACATATATAGGCTATGTGTGTGTGTATATATATATATATATATATATATATATATATATATATATATATTTTTTTTTTTTATTATCACACACACACACACATATATATATATATATATGTGTGTGTGTGTGTGTGATAATAAATATATATATATATATATATATATATATATATAATGTATAAACACACATATATAAAATAATATATAAACACACACACATATATAGGCTATGTTTGTGTGTGTATATATATATATATATATGTGTGTGTGTGTGTGTGTGTGTGTGATAATAAATATATTTATATATATATATAATGTATAACACACATATATAAAATAATATATAAACACACACACATACATAGGCTATGTTTGTGTGTATATATATATATATATATATGTGTGTGTGTGTGTGTGTGTGTGTGTGTGTGTGTGATAATAAATATATTTATATATATATATATATAATGTATAACACACATATAAAATAATATATAAACACACACACACATATATAGGCTATGTGTGTGTGTGTATATATATATTTTTTTATTAACACACACACACACACACACACACACACACACACACACACACACACACACACACACACACACACACACACACACACACACACACACACACACACACACACACACACACACACACACACACACACACACACACACACACACACACACACACACACACACACACACACACACACACACACACACACACACACACACACACACACACACACACACACACACACACACACACACACACACACACACACACACACACACACACACACACACACACACACACACACACACACACACACACACACACACACACACACACACACACACACACACACACACACGGGCTAAATATGAGTGTGCGTGTGTTTACATTGTTATTATCACACACAAACACCCACACAACACATGTATTATCACACACACACACATATATATCTGTGTGTGTGTGTGTGTGTGTGTGTGTGTGTGTGTGTGTGTGTGTGTGTGTGTGTGTGTGTTGTGTGTGTGTGTGTGTGTGTGTGTGTGTGTGTGTGTGTGTGTGTGTGTGTGTGTGTGTGTGTGTGTGTAAACATGACACAATAGAAGAAAAGTAATTGTAAATCAGTGTTCATGAGTTGAGACTGCCATCTACTGTCCGATACCTGTAATTAAAAAGCATTGCAACTCAAATACAAAATGAAATGAATAATAATTGTGGACACAATTGTTCTTTGTGCAACAAAACAGGATTTCCAGTACAAATAAAACATTTATTGCTAAACACATTTTTGTACAAATCTTTCACAAAGTTTCACAAAGTTCTTCTATAAGAAGAAAACACAACAGAAGCGTAAGTGGGAAATGAACAGTTTTCTGATTATTACAGATTATTTATCAATCCTGTTGAGGTAGTGATCCATCCAACATCATAAAGCTTTGCCTACTGATTACGAAAAATTGGTCACTGGAGAAAATACATTTTTAATATAACCGTTATCAATTAACAACCCAAAAGGTTTCTGTAACAAATCAACATGTACATTTTTTACCAGAAATAGCTATTTTGTCAATAAAAGATTTTTCCACAAATATGCCCTGTCTTGACTGACTTTAACAACAATAAAATATGATCCTACCATCACTGATTATTTTTACTCCTCTATATGATGCCCATATTTTCATCTCACTTTTCTGTTTTCTGCCTATATGATTGTCACTTGTTTGTTCTGTTTGAGGCATATAGAAATTCGCACATTCATAATAATAATAATAATAAAAAAACACTATTTTTCAAACACTATTTACATACTGCAAATGAACAAAATCAAATGACATCTGCCCGAAAATAATGTTTGAAATGTGTTATACTAGCATATAACACTTTCAGGTATAATTCAATACTCTAGCCCTATTTATTAATGGATCTAAAACTATAATAACATTTAACACATATGTGTTAAAACTAGTAAATACCACAGCATCTGAGGTATTGGTGTAACAGTTCAATCACAAACAGACCGTAATACCAAAACCACTGAAAGCCAGACATCCATTCATGGCACATTCTGTACATTAGATGATTAAAATAATACAATTAAACGCCCAACTGCTTCTCTACAGCCCTTTCAAAAAGTTGTCACTTTTTATTGTCCTCTTGCTGTTGATGTTTGCATGAACTGACGTCGTAAAACAATAAAGATGTTCTGATATTTACAAGTGGCTGTGCTTCGATATTCCTCTCTTAAAGGGACAGTTCACCCAAAAAAACCTCTATAGTAGGTGTAAAAAAATAAAAATAAAAGTCAACTGTCTGATTATCAACATTCTTCAAAATATCTTCTTTTGTGTTCGGCAGAACAAAGAAACAGGTTTGAGGATTTTTTTTGGGTGATCTGTCCCTTTAAATCCATTTCAGTTGCAGGTGAATTGTATACAACCCATCAAGAGCATGTCCTAGTCTTATATTTACCCTAAAAAGAAAGAAATACTTAACAGCAAAACGATAAAAAGTTATATTTTGCATAAAGAAAATGTCATTGAATCTGTATGAGAATTCCAAACAAACAACGAATTGAATGGGAAAATTGTTTTATGCAAAATATAACTTCTCTATTTGGTTAAATCTGACCTGGGCGTGTGTTTTTGTGTGTGTGTGTGTGTGTGTGTGTGTGTGTGTGTGTGTGTGTGTGTGTGTGTGTGTGTGTGTGTGTGTGTGTGTGTGTGGTCACTCATACAGAGATGAACATTTATACTATCTTACAATTATGGCACGTTATAAAAACATTTGACAAAATGAACATCGCATACAAGAATACTGTTTGCAGGAGGAGATGAAAATGCCATTTATGCAGCATTATGTACGATTTTCCTTTTCAAAATCCTCCTAATAAATCTGTTGACTTTTCGAGCATAAAATGGATTAGAGCGGATTAGCATCAGAAACAACCGCTGTTCTCGGTCAAATCCTATTTGAAGCGCTCTAGCTACGAAATTACAGAGATCAGCGACAGAGTTAATGCCAAACACACCGAATCCAGCTCAACCGAAGCAAATCAAATCCAGCATATGCATTGGAGAATATTTATATTTACATAAGATTATTCAAATTTAGAAGTCCAACGCGCTTAACCTGAATATTACGACAGCGTTCAAGGCTCTTGTGTCTGTGGTAGAATATGGTCATATTTATTCCTTCTGATATAATAATCACACCATTCTGAGACATTAGAATGGCATTTAAGTCAACAGGAAAAGACATTTTATTTTAATAACGTCTAGTAGGAAAGTAAAAAGGGTCCATTTACATCAGTCCATGAGGTTTTCTGAGGTACACTAGCAGTCAAACGTTTGGAATAATGACATTTTTTTAATGTTCTCATAATTAAAATCGATTACACTCACCAAGGCTCAATTTATTTGATCAAACGTGCCGTTAAAAACGGTAATATTGCGGAATATGAATAATGTTGTGTAATATTTTGTCATTTATTCCTGCATCATTACTCCACTCTAAAAAATGCTGGGTTAAAAATAACCCAAGTTGGGTTGCAAATGGACTAACCCAGCAATTGGGTTGTTTTAAACCAGCGGTTGGGTTAAATGTTTGCTTAAAACAACCCAATTGCTGGGTTAGTCCATTTGCAACCCAACTTGGGTTGTTTTTAACCCAGCATTTTTTAGAGTGCAGTCTTCAGTGTCACATGATCCTTCAGAAATCATTCCAATATGATGATTTGCTGCTCAATTATTAATTAGGGTTCTTGTTAAAGTTTTTGCTGTTTAATACTTTTGTGGAAAACTTCACTGATTCAAAAGAACAGTTTTATTTGAAATAGATAACTTTTGTGACATTATAAATGTCTTCAATGTGTCACTTTTGATCAATTTGATGCATCCTAGTGGAATAAAAACATTAATTAAATGTTTTTCTTTTAAAAAATCGTACTTTTGTATAGTAGTGTATAGGGGTGGGAATACAGCAAAACAGCACAATACAGCAATTCTGCGATAATCAATATATTGCAAGACAATCCTATAATGATCCATCACGATATCTGTCTAACTATGAAAAGGTTAAAGTGCAGGTTTGCCAGACTTTGGACGTGGCATCAATTAAAATTAAAAAAAATATTTTACTCACACTGCTGTCCGCCATCCTATTAAAATCCTCTTTTTCTTAGGCTAGTTAACTTCTGTTCACGTTTCCCTCGTGCATGTGTTGAGTGTCGAGGACTCAGGGAAATCCTTATTTTACTCATTAAAATACTGATATTTGGCGCAACGTATGTAGTGGTATGGAGGACGAAACCTGCAAAAACAATAAATAAATTAAATAATACACAAAATTATATATAAATAATTAGATGTGCTAGGAGATAAATAATTAAATAAATAAAACCAATTTTGGGAGTAATAAATAAAACTTTTAAAGGAAATGCTGAACTGAAAGTTGCCCTTTTTACTTTTAACCGTTTATTCGTTTTTGAACGTGGCTCATATATCTTTTTCCTTGGCCCAATATGCTAATGAGAAGGGTGTCAATCAAACTTCAGAAGGCGGTCTGTGTGCCACCATTGGCTGATGGCTGTTGATGCCCTCCTCATTAGCATATTAGGCCAAGGAAAGAAAAATACAGAGCTATGTTCAAAAATGAATAAACGATTATAAGTTTCAGTTTAGCATTTCCTTTAGTTATTTATCTCCATGCACATTTAATTATTTATATTTATATATATATGTAGGAATATGTGGATTTATGCATGTATTTATTTGCATTTTGTGGATTTATTTATTTATTGTTTTTGCAGGTTTCGTCCTCCATAGTAGTGTACCGCGGTTAGTTTCCACAAAAATATGAATCTGTTTTCAACACTGATAATAATCTTAAATGTTTTTTGCGCAGCAAATCATCATATTTGAATGATTTCTGAAGGATCATGTGACACTGAAGACTGGAGTAATGATGCTGAAAATTCACAGGAATAAACAACATTTTAAAATAGATTCAACAGTTCTTTTAAATTCGAAAAATATGTTTTTGATTAATTTTGGTGAGCAGAAGAGACTTCTTTTAAAAACGTATTTATTCCAAGCGCTAGTGAACTCCCAGAGGCCTCTGTTCTTGTTTAAAATACTCCATTTCCTACTGTATACAGAGGCGAATTTGGCATTCTGGTGAAGGATGCTTCCATGCACTGCAAAAAATGCTTTTCTTACTTAGTATTTTTGTCTTGTTTTCAGTGCAAATATTTAAAAAATCTTACATTAAGAAGCATTTACTTGACAAGCAAAAGGTTTTGTCTTGTTTTGGGGGGAAATAACTCAAAAGTAAGGAAGTTTTTGCTTAAAATTAGCAAAATAATCTGCCAATGGGGTAAGCAACATAATCTTAATTCAAACAGAAAACAAGATTATTTTGCTTACCCCACTGGCAGATTATTTTGCTAATTTTAAGCAAAAACTCCCTTAATTTTGAGTTATTTCCCCCCAAAACAAGACAAAAACTTTAGCGTGTCTAGAAAATGCTTCTTAGGGTGTTTTCACGCCTACCTTGTTTTGTCCGGATTTTCTGACTTTTCAGTTTGGTCCGAATCAAAATTGCAGGTGTGAAACCTCCCCCGTAACACGGTCCGGACCAAACAAACGAGATTTGGTCCGACGAAAAGAGGTAATCTCGGTCTGGATCAAACTGAACAAAGGTTCGGTTCGTTTCTAGTCTGAAAGCATTTTCTGTATGGTTCGGACTTTCAGACCATTTACAGGAAATTCCTGTTTATGTTTAAATATTATAACGTTATTTTTAAATTCAATCTAGGCTACATTGATTATGAAAAGTGAAAATATGCGCAATATGTCAGAAGACAGAAAGTCAGGAATAATTTTGAACGAAATTTTGTATGATTTTGCTTAGAAAGCATTTCTTTAATGGGAATTTCGTTTTGTATAAATTGTATCTTAATTTTAATCAACGTTTAATCAGATAATTGCCTGGATTTAATAAATAAGAAGCAAATAGTCTATAGAAGACAATAATCGCGGGAGCGATCACATGCTTTACACATGAACAGGAGCGCGTCTCAAATAAACCGAAACTCAGCAGCTACTTGCCTCACAAACATGAGAAATATGTGTATAAAGCTTGAAATGTCCACTTTTAAACGTAACGAATAAAAAATAGTCAAGCAATGCGCACGGTTCAACCACGATAAGCGTCCGTCCGTTCACTCTTGTCAAAGACGCTGACGTCAGACGCACGTCCGTTTACAAACCAATCAAAGTCCAGATGTCGCCCACATTAGATGATGACGAGTGGACGCAAGTGCGTCAAGTTCTTTAGTGCGCTCGCATAATTGCAATGTGAAACCAAACCAAAACTAACCGAATATATAAAAAGTATCAAAACATGAACTTCAGTTCGGACCTTGGTGCGGACTTTCAGGTGTGAAAACGCCCTTAACGTAAGATTTTTTTAGATATTTGCACTGAAAACAAGACAAAAATACTAAGTAAGAAAAGCTTTTTTTTGCAGTGTGCTGAGGTTTCTCAAACGCTCGTCCTACAAGGCTACGGCTCCACTAGCAGATCTGGGATGCCCGTCGGGTCTGGTGGGCTCTTGCACACGTGGAGGTGTGGCGGTTGAAGCTGTCTCTCCACATGAAGCGTTTCGAGCACAGGCTGCACTCGTAGGGTTTGATGCCCGTGTGGATCTTCATGTGGCCCACCAAGTGATGCTTCATTTTGAAGCTCTTGCCGCAAACGGCGCAACCGAACGGCCTCAGACCCAGGTGCATGCTCATGTGGCGGTCCCTCTGGCTTTTGTGCGTAAAACTTTTGCCACATTGACACGGATAGAGCTTATAAACCACCGAGGCGAACCCTGAGTGAGAGGTTTGCTCCTTTAGGCCACCGTCAACCGCCGCCTCATCTTGAGGAACATCTGCACTTCCTTCTAGCTGCAGTTCATCCTTGGACGTCGGGTTGGGGAGCTCGTCTCCGGCTTGCGAGAAGCCCTCCATGGAGGACCCGTAGAAGTCCGAGGGCTCTTCGTAGGAGCAATCTCTATCCAAACACTCCACCAATTTCTCATCAAAGCAATCCTCTGCTATGTTTGGATTGTGAGAGCTCTCGTCCGAATCGTTCGCGCCAAACCCGCCGCCGGCTTCTCGATTCTGCCTCTCTGCTTTTATATGCACCTTCTTTCTGTGTCCCATTATGCTCGGTGGCACATAGGCAGGTCTGGAGCACTGGTTTTCCATCGCGTCCGAACCGTTCTCACTGCTCGGATCATCTGGAGACGAGCAGCCGGCACTTTCCAATGCTCCCAGAGCGGGAATCGAAAGGCCGTCTTCAATTAGATCTTCCCCTTGACCCGCCGTCTGTCCAGAGTCCTCGTTGTCAGTGGCATAACTGTCTCCTCTCGGAGATGATCCATGGTCCATATTCCCGCCGCCGCAGCTGTTCTTCTTATTCCCCACTTCTAAAAGCTCAGTGCATTTGTCCACCACGTGCCACATCTGCAGGAAGCTTGCGGCCGTGAGGAAGGCCACCACCTCTCCGGATGGCACGGAAAGCGCTCCAGTGTAGCACGACAAGAGAAGCTGCTCGAACACGCAGGGATGCATGACGTCCGGCAACACCACGCGGGCGCTGTTCTTCAGCAGCACCTGATCGCAGAAGTACGGCGAGCTGGCGGCCAGCACCGCGCGGTGCGCACGAAACTGATGGCCGCCTATGGACACGATCAGGTCACACAGCTGCCCTCTCTGCCGCTGCTGGTTCAGTTTCTTCAGGAGGGAGCAGGAAAAATCCGGGAACTCCACATGGAAGGAGTTTGCATCAGTCTCCATCGTTGCGTAGAAGTTAAACGTTCTAAGAGAAAGGCAGGACAAGTTAGAGTTGCTCAACTTTACTAAACAGCATGTTTGTTCTGGAAGGGTCAAAAAGCAATGCTACTTGAAATAATCGTATCATTGCGCACAGTAGTGTTGTCAAAAGTACCAGCTTCTGGACTGAAATGGTAAAAATGAGACGATACTAGCATTTCCCCCTAGCATTTTGAGCGGATTCGTGAACACATCTGATTGGCCATAGTCAGGGCTCGACATTAACGCTGAGTAAAACGTCAAAACAAAAAATAACTAGGGAATCACCAAAGTGCAATAATGATTCTGCATTCAGTGTAAGTGGAGATCGATAGTGGATAATAATATAATATAAACTGACGTTAACAAGGTTGAGCTGTTGAGGCTCGCGCTGCCTCTCGAGGAGAAAATCGAAAACAAATGAGCGCCGCTCATACAGAGAAACTCAGTTAACATACACAGTTAAAATTGTGCAGTTTTTATATTTATAACATATGATACAGTTAAGCAACATTACACTAACAAGAGTGTTGTTTTCCTGAATACCATCACGACTGAAAAAGACACTGATTTCATACGCCAGTTCCATAAACAATTATTTAACATTAAGTCACTTACATTTTAGAAGCAATATGGACTGTTTTTGTTCTATTTCAGCAGCGAAAATAGTTCCAAACAAATATCACAGCAGAACTGTAACGCATCTCACAGCAACAGTGTGTGTTCGTGAATGATTCAGCGTTTTAATGAATCGGTTGAATCAAAGATTCAATGGCCTATTCGCAAACGACCGCCAAATTCTTGAATGATTCAGCCGTTTCACTGAATCGACTCAATGACTCGCTCATTCAGACGGTCACATGCTGCCACCTACTGGTGGTTTAGTTTCATCTTTCCAACATTTCTTATTTGTATATTCAAAAATATTTAAAATAATCTCATAACATTATTTAATGCAGTTGTAATTTTTCAGTGTAAATGATTTAATTTGATTGGTAACAGCCTATAGTGTCTTATTCTAATTTAATTTATAGATCAAATTTAAGAATATAAAAGGAAAGCTGAAGCATATCCTATATTTATTAAGATTATGGAAAAATGCCCTTTATAAAAAGGTAAAAATATGACAAATATGTAGGGCTGGTCCGAATACCATTTTTTGAGCTTCGAAGCTTTGGTAGTGATCAACATCGAATATTCGAAGCTTCGGAGGGAAGGAGCTGAACATATCCTTCTCTCTAATAAAGGCTGGAGTCTGGAGAAGCGGCGCGCCTCACGCCGGCAGGGCTTTTATGCTCCGCGAACGGGCATTGAACTAGTGATACAAAACACACAGATCTGTTACGTCCCAGTTTTGATATATTATAGTAGCTAGTAAAAATAATTCTGTTCAGTTATAGAACAGACTAAGAGCCCCTATTTCTGCCCCTGGGGCCGGGCTTCGGGCCAATTTTCACGTCATACCTCAAACGCAGGCTTTTTCCTTCATTTTATATTTTAGACATTCATTTATTAAAAGAAACAATGAGGTGTGCAGCGCTGGTGGAAACAACATGAGACTATGACAACACGACTGTCAAGATGGCTCGCAGTGTTTAGAGTATCGCCGCAAATGAGTAAAGCAAGCCAACACGCAAACTGCCGAACCTCTTAGATGCTCAAAAACACAATCATCTTCATTAATGAGACTCAATGCTCTTACAGTGCTTAGGTCACTCGTTCTGATATTACGGTCTTTGCATATTTAAATATGTCAAAGCTGATTAAACACTGGTGAGAATATTGCTTCAGAATAGATTATATTTACAAAATAAATCCGGACAAGCAAATGTTTTACTCGGACAAGTGATTGACAGATTTACTTGTCCGAAGGACAAGCGTGTGAAGCGGCTTAATGTCGAGCCCTGGCCATAGTGTTCACTAGCTCAACAGAAATGTCTGTGATTGGTTAAAATGATCAATCCACGGGGACACGGAAGTAGGGGTGCACCGAAATTCCGAAATAAAAAAAACAGCCGAAAACGTAAACCCAAAATGAATGTCACCCGCCCCTCCCATCCGTGCGCAAGCGCTTAGGTTTCACTCACGGTCGAGCCGTTATCACGCGACGCGTCTGCCTATCAAAGATTAAGCATGTCAGAGGTATGAGAACAAATAGAGACGTATCAGCTGAACTACCCATTGCCAGAAGCGACAATCCCATTGACTACTGGCGCGCGAACGAAGGCCGCTTTCCATTGCTTGCGTCGATTACACGCAGGTATTTATCTGCCCCAAGCAGTGTTGCCAAGTCTGCGGTTTTCCCGCGGGATGTTTTTCCATGTCCGTGGGTTGAAGCGACCCCAATTATGTGATATTTAGACCCAGGAATGCAAATTTTAGCAGGCAACCCTGCCAAATTGACTATTCAGTGCAGTATCTCGAACCATTCTGTGATTTTGTGTGGAGTTATTCAGATAATTGTGGATCTTTTTTTGCACAACTGTTAAAAAACAATTTTATTTGATGGAACATAAAACTTGAAGAATAATATTAGGCCTATTTGGTATTATTATTTATATTTATTGTTAAAAATATTTTAGGTTTTGTTTTGTAACTTGAAAATTCTGTCATTAATTACTCACCCTCATGTCGTTCGACACCCGTCAGGCCTCCGTTCATCTTCAGACACAAATGAAGATATTTTAGTTGAAATCTGATGCTCTGAAAGGCCTCCATTGGCACAATGGCACGGTTCACTCTCAAGACCCTTAAAAGGCACTAAAGACGTCGTTACAAAGTCCATCTCACTACAGTGGTTCTAAAATAACTTTATAAAGTGATGAGAATAGTTTTTGTGCGCAAAAAAACCCTAAATAACGACTTATATAGTGATGACCTATTTCAAAACAAGGCATCATGAAGCTTCGAAGCGTTATGAATCAGTGAGTCGATTCAGCAGTTTGAATCGCCAAAGTTACGTGATTTCAGCAGTTTGACACGCGATCCGAATCATGAATCGACTCGCTCATTCATAACGCTTTGAAACTTCATGATGCATTATTTTGAAATCGTCATCACTATACAAGTCGTTATTTAGGGTTTTTTTGCGCACAAAAACTATTCTCGTCACTCTATAAAGTTATTGTAGAACCACTGTAGTGAGATGGACTTTGTAACGACGTCTTTAGTACCTTTTAAGGGTCTTGAGAGTGTAAAGTACATTGTGCCAATGGAGGCCTTTCAGAGCCATCAGATTTACACTAAAATATCTTCATTTGTGTTCTGAAGATGAACTGAGGTCTTACGGGTGTCGAACGACATGAGGGTAAGTAATTCATGACAGAATTTTAATTTTTGGGTGAACTAACCCTTTAATAAAAGTTTGATTATTCTATTGGTTCCTGATTTTTTCATTTCAGATCCATTAAATTCAAGCAATTTATATATATAAATTGCAGCCAATCACAGTTTGTGTCATGTTTAGGGCGTGAAAATGTTAAGTCGATGTCGCTGCAATTACAGACCGGCGTGTATCTGTAAATTATTCATTCAAGAACGTTGTGCAAGTTTACTGCAACAATGGAGCCACAAACTTCACATACTTGTGAAAATCCAGCGTTTAGTTGATCCTGGTAAGCGCTCATTGTTGTAAAAACGACAGCGTTCTTCTTCCACGAGGGAGTTCGACGTCACGGCATATGTTCCCAGGCAGACCGTTAATGAACACGACACACACTTCTCGTGGACATCCTGTAGATTTCAACCAATCAGATGATGACTTCAAAACTCCTGGGCCCGTATTCATAAAGATTCTAAGAGTCCTCTCAGAAAACTCCTAATTTAGCTTAAAAACTTTTACGTAGGAGTCTTAGCTTAAGAGCTATTCGGGACCGATCTGAGAGCAACTCTGAGCAAGGAAAATACAAAAACTTTTATCTTAGTGAAGAAGCGGGGCTGACCCCGTTGCTACGTATGACACAGTCTTTTGAAGACTGTGATTGGTTGGTTGTCCAAAAAGGGGAAAAAAGGAGTGCTTTTAAGTATAGGGTCTATTCTAAGCCTTCACTTTGAATTTACAAGTACAATATTGTCCTATTTTACCGTTCTCTCTCACTCACACACACACACACACACACACACACACATTATATATATGTACACTGAAAAATTAAATTAAGCATAATTAATTTGTGCTCGTTTAAATAATTTAAATTTAGTTTTTTGATTTTAATTTTAAAAAATGAATTGGTTTTATGGGAATTGCATGTGTTTTTGTTTAAATTGAGATCAAATAAATTGATTGCGACCACTTACGATACAATTTTTTTGTGAATTCAACAAATAATTTTTTTTCAGTGTATATAAATCCTTTTATTATTTACCATGCTGTTAATTTCCTATAAGGTATTTGATTGGCTTAGAATTATAAACATTGTTCCACTCTTTCCTATGACACTGATTGCTGGCATGTGTATTTAATTGGTGGTTTGAAAGTTGGATTTAATGCAACAAACATGATCCCTGCACGATCTAATCTATAGTGTCTTATTAAGTCACTGTCATCCATCGTCTGCAACACATTTCTTCTCCCTCTTCGTCTTTCTGCCATTTTCTCTGCTGCTAAAGAAACTCTTAAGCCTCTTAAAAGTCCTCGTCCGTGCTCCTAACAAATTTGACCTTAAGACCTCTTTTAAGGGTTAAGATGCTTTCTGAATTACTTTTTTCTTTACTAGGATTTTTTAGTTAAATTAATTTTAAGAGTAAACGCCCACATTTCTACGAATTTTCTTAGAATTTTGTCACTAGGAGCTACTCTTTGCATTAAGATTCCCTGAAGTGTTTCCAGAAAAGTGTGCCATATGCATCAGACGTTCAGCCAACGGTCCGTGGACGTGACGTCTGAGGCTGAGACTGGATCATTGTAGCCAATCACAGACATATTTGATGAGCGCGTGAACACAATGGCCAATCAGAGGTGTTTACGAATCCGCTCAACAGCGCTCAAAATGCTAATGGGGAAATGCTGGTATTGTCACATTTTTAAAATTGGTATCGAAGTCGCTACTTTTGACAAATCTATCAGGAAAGAAAAAAATAAGCGTCATGGTTTGTGCCAATAACTTCTTTTAATTTTTAAATTTGTTATCTAGGTGTTAGGTAGGAAAATTTTAACCACATTTTGTTACTTTTGTACAATAAACAGTTTTTGGTCACTACTTTATAACCAATATAAAATCAAATAAAGTCTTGAAACAAAACCAAACAGAACTCTGGAGCTATAAAACAATACTAAACCATTTATTTTCAATAAATGACAACAAATATGGTGGATCTAATCAGGTAATTAATACAATATTTACAATAATAATAATAATTGTATAAGTGCAACCAGATCTCTCGCTAAAAAATGTACCATTGTTTCCACAGAAATACTATAGTACCAGCAGTCACTATATAGTTAATGTCAGAAAGATTCTCAAATATTTTACAGTGGTAAAAATAACTATATGTAGTAATGCTGTGGTATTTCCTCTGTAAATATGGTTTCCATTGCACTATCTTGTAAGGACTTCTATTGTCATATGGTGAGATGTAAATGAGCACTATAAGTATAAGATTACAAAAACCTTTTTCTGGTGGCAAAATCATCCACATGAAAAGATGAAATAAAGATGAGATAAGATCATAAATGTCGAAATTCGAAGGAAAACTATTTTATTCTCTTTTAAACTAGTGAACTGTCAAAATTCACACCTCAGTACAACAGAGATCAGGCTAACTGCTACACTGCTAGCATATCAAGAGACATTCTGTGTGTTAACAGGCGACAGAGACATTGTTGTTCATGAAAAAGACGCGTACATGTTAGTACAGTTCTCTGCCTCACTCACGATGTGATCAAACTGTCCGTCTTACCGTTTTCTGCATCACTTTAGTCCGGTTTTCTGAAAGCTAGCCTGTCTCCCCTCTCTCTCTTCCGAGAGCCAGAGCGCTGCGTATCACCTACGTCATCACGCACAGTCGCGTGGCGCAGGAGGAAATGTAAACAAACACGCCCACTTTCCGCTGGGCGCCAGATCGACGGTTTTTCCAGAATACCAAAATCAATCAATAACTCAAAAGAAGACAAAACATTAAATAAAATGTATTGTAATAATGACATGAAATTAAATAATAAAATTAAATTAAAAAATTAATAAAATAATGAAATTAAATAATAATTGAAAATAATTAAAGAAGATAAAAGTAAATAAATAAAGTTAAATAGAAAGTAAAAAGAAATTAAGTGAAAGAAAGAAAGAAAGAAAGAAAGAAAGAAAGAAAGAAAGAAAGAAAGAAAGAAAGAAAGAAAGAAAGAAAGAAAGAAAGAAAGAAAGAAAGAAAGAAAGAAAGAAAGAAAGGAAATAAAATGAAATAATAAAAGAAAAGAAAAAAGAAAAGAAAATAATGAAATAAAATAATAATAGAAAATAAAAGAAAATAATGAAATAAAAGAAAAGAAAAGAAAAATAATAGAAAATAATTAAATTAAATAATGATAGATAATAAAAGAAAATAATTAAAGAAAAGAAAATAATAAAAGAAAATAAAAGTAAATAAATAAAGTTAAATAGAAAGAAGTAAAAAGAAATTAAGTGAAAGAAAGAAAGAAAGAAAGAAACTAAATAAAATGAAATAATAAAAGAAAAAAAAAGAAAAGAAAATAATGAAATAAAAGAAAAGAAAAAATAATAGAAAATAATTAAATTAAATAATGATAGATAATAAAAGAAAATAATTAAAGAAAAGAAAATAATAAAATAAAATAAAAGTAAATAAATGAAGTTAAATAGAAAGAAAGAAAGAAAGAAAGAAAGAAAGAAAGAAAGAAAGAAAGAAAGAAAGAAAGAAAGAAAGAAAGAAAGAAAGAAAGAAAGAAAGAAAGGAAATAAAATGAAACAATAAAAGAAAAGAAAAAAGAAAAGAATGAAATAAAATAATAATAGAAAATAAAAGAAAAGAATGAAATAAAAGAAAAGAAAAAATAATAGAAAAAAATTAAAAATTAAATAATGATAGATAATAAAAGAAAATAATTAAAGAAAAGAAAATAATAAAAGAAAATAAAAGTAAATAATGAAGTTAAATAGAAAGAAGTAAAAAGAAAGTAAGTGAAAGAGAAAGAAAGAAAGAAAGAAAGAAAGAAAGAAAAGAAAGAAAGAAAGAAAGAAAGAAAGAAAGAAAGAAAGAAAGAAAGAAAGAAAGAAAGAAAGAAAGAAAGAAAGAAAGAAAGAAAGAAAGAAAGAAAGAAAGAAAGAAAGAAAGAAAGAAAGGAAATAAAATGAAATAATAAAAGAAAAGAAAAAAGAAAAGAAAATAATGAAATAAAATAATAATAGAAAATAAAAGAAAATAATGAAACAAAATAATAATAGAAAATAAAAGAAAATAATGAAATAAAAGAAAAGAAAAAATAATAGAAAATAATTAAATTAAATAATGATAGATAATAAAAGAAAATAATTAAAGAAAAGAAAATAATAAAAGAAAATAAAAGTAAATAAATGAAGTTAAATAGAAAGAAGTAAAAAGAAAGTAAGTGAAAAAAGAAAGAAAGAAAGAAAGAAAGAAAGAAAGAAAGAAAGAAAGAAAGAAAATAAAATGAAATAATAAAAGAAAAGAATAAAGAAAAGAAAATAATGAAATAAAATAATAATAGAAAATAATGACATAAAAGAAAAGAAAATAATAAAATAAAAGTAAATAAAGGAAGTGAAATAGAAAGAACTAAAAAGAAATGAAGTGAAAGAAAGAGGGAAAGGAAGAAAGAAACGAAATAAAATAAAATGAAATATTAAATAAAGAAAATAAATTAAATCATACAAGAAAAGCAAATGATGAAATAAATCATGAGGAGAAATGAAATAAAGAAAAGAAAATAATAAAATGATATAAATAATGAGGTGAAATAGAAAGAAGTGAAAAGAAAGAAAGAAAGAAAGAAAGAAAGAAAGAAAGAAAGAAAGAAAGAAAGAAAGAAAGAAAGAAAGAAAGAAAGAAAGACAAAAGAAAGAAAGAAAGAAAGAAAGAAAGAAAGAAAAGGAAAAAAGAAAAGGAAAAAAGAAAGAAAGAAAGAAAGAAAGAAAGAAAGAAAGAAAGAAAGAAAGAAAGAAAGAAAGAAAGAAAGAAAGAAAGAAAGAAAGAAAGAAAGAAAAGGAAAAAAGAAAGAAAGAAAGAAAGAAAGAAAGAAAGAAAGAAAGAAAGAAAGAAAGAAAGAAAGAAAGAAAGAAAGAAAGAAAGAAAGAAAGAAAGAAAGAAAGAAAGAAAGAAAGAAAGAAAGAAAGAAAGAAAGAAAGAAAGAAAGAAAGAAAGAAAGAAAGAAAGAAAGAAAGAAAGAAAGAAAGAAAGAAAAAAGAAAGAAAGAAAAGGAAGAAAGAAAGAAAGAAAGAAAGAAAGAATATAAATGAAATAATAAGATAAAATAATGAAATGAATAATGAAGTGAAATTAAATAATAAGATAAAAGAAAAAAGAAGAAAATTAAAATAATGAAATAAAATAATAAAAGAAAGTAAAATAATAGGCTACAATAAACTACATAATAATGAAGTTATTAAATAAGAAATTAAATTATTTTTTTATTAAAAAAAAAAAAAAAACCTGTTGTTAGAATACATTATGGTCATGATCGCAGACATAATATTGGCAAAGTGTCAACACAAATGTTATTGTAGGCCTATATTAAAATAAGTTGTTAAATGGTGAGGGTCTTCGGGATCTGTTGAGATATCAGCCGCAGTTCTTCAGTTCAGCTTGAGCTCGGGCTGTGCGGGCTCTGAGGCGGGGCTGATCCTATCCAGCAGGTGGCGCTGTAGGATAAGCGTAGCGACAGACACACGGCTTTGGCACAAACTTCATGGCTGCGTCCCAATTCGCCTACTTATACTACGTCCTAAAAGTATGTACTCTTTTTGTGAAGAAAAAGTACATACTTTTGAGTGTGTGGCAGAAGAGTATGCAAGCTTTGGGACTACTTCGTCATCTTTAACGGACTCTGTTACGTGCGTCCCGTCACCGTTTAAACTGTCAATCATCGTCACAGTTCAAATCCTCCACGTTCAATTTAATTTCCTACCGTATCGGAGAGAAATGTAGTCGCTCGTTGATCTGCCTTTCGTGGGTCTTTAGACTCCTCTCATGTGTTTGCAAAGTTAATGGCCAAACGTATCATTACAAAAGTTCTCAAAGCTGCTGAAGGAGAAATATAATGTGGATAATATTGAATTAATATCTTTTCGTCAGGTTAAATACTGATAATTGCTCACTCAAACCCCTTTATCTAATCCTCTCCACTTAACCGTCAGACTCGCGTAACCGTCATGTTTGTAGTTTTTTAAACACTTTTTATCCGCGTTTGTAGTTCTAATCGAATCCTCGTCCATCTCGCAATGGGTTGTGGGTAATATCAGCCGTTAGAGTGCGCATCGATCTGCACTTCAGATTCTGACCGGAAATAGTAAACCATCCGGGAATCTTTGGAATACTTTTTTCAACATACTAAGATTTGGGACATACTAATTCTTTTTTTGAATACTATTTAGTACGGATAGTATGCGAATTGGGACGCAGCAAGTTTCTTAGTGTTTGAACAGTTTAGTCTTAACATTAGTATTCAACACAAGGTTACTAACATGTTGTATAAATCCTGACGTGTAGTGGACTCCATGTCAACCATCTTGCTTTTATGGTCAAGCAACCATTAAAAACATCTTATTGAGGAGATTCCACCCCCTTTAAAGCGCTTTGAGTACACAAAAAAGCGCTATATATAAATGTAACGAATTATTTTTTATTATTAAAACAATTCACCTTTAGACCAGTGCACAATTACACATTTATGGCAACAAAACCTTGTTTACAAATGATGGCAATTTTGAAGTGATTTGAAAAAGTTCCAGAGTCTTTGTTATGTCGAGCTGAACGCTTGACCGGTCATTCCTGCCGTCACAGGTGCAAAGATCAGAGGATCCAGAGCTCTTCCAGGTGGGCCAGACTCCCTGAGGTGCACAAAAGGCATCTGTCCATCACTTCATCCGTCTATCCATACATCGCTCTGTATAATATGGGAGCTTGAAGAGTGATTGAAACTGAAAAAATAACTAGATAATCCTACATAAAAAGTCTTTGTTAAACATGCGGCGTTTTTTTTCTATAGGCTATGCATGAATATGAAGGGCAATACACCTGAAACAGCTTGATATGCTGAGCCAAACTAACAAAATACACAGAATAATATGAACAATATCCGTTTGCTCTGTCCATGTTGACTTTCATCATCACTGCAGGTCTTATACATGTTGCCTCGTATAAAATTGCCCAGCTGTCAGAGAGACATTTTGCTTGCGATCGACTCACCTGATAATGCTATCATTCATACAGACACAATGAATATTATTCAGTTACCCATTCTGATTCTTTCTGGAATGACGATAAATGTGACTATTTATTAGCCTAATCTGATATATGTACACAAGATATGTTCAACTGCTGCTGTTAATATAACTTTGTGTGATGGTGCTTATATCATTTGCATACAGAGGCACATTTTGACAACAGTGAGATTATATGAAGAACAAATAAAGACAACAGTGAGATTATATGAAGAACAAATAAAGACAACAGTGAGATTATATGAAGAACAAATAAAGAACTGCTGCTTGTCAATTTGATATGCTATTATAGTTTGTTATACTTAATATTAAAAAAAAAAAAGCCTTTTTTAAGATTTACGCATTTCAATAAATAGTACAATTCCGTCAAGTAGTTTTTAATTAAATAATTTAACAATCCTTAAAATTCAATTCATTTTGATGGAATTTTACTATAATTTTAATATTTTTTAATATTAAGATAATAAAGTATGAGTGCAGTTTTTGTTAATATTTTGAATTACATTCTATTTTTATGCTTTTTTTACTTTGTTTTCTCTTGCTTCTTTTTTTTTATTTTTATTATTTTATATTATTTTATATATATTTTTTTAAATCTTTATATATTATTTATTCATTATTTAGTTATTTTAGTACTTCGACTTTAACTAAATAAAAATGAAGAATTTTTTTTATGGTTTAATTTTAGTTAAAACACTAAAATTCCAAAGAAGTATCCAAAAAAGGCCAGTGTTATATATTTTGTTCAGTTGAGTACTTAAAATATCCCAAATGTTTCCAACTATTTGTTAATCGTGAGAAATTGCTATTTTAACCAATGAACCGGGACGTGTGAGGGAGTCGCCTGTCGATTGCGATATCTGCGTTCCCCTCGGTTTCCGGTTTTATTTTGCAGAAACGCTTTACTTTCACTGCAGTGTGAACAAGTGTCATAGCAGCCGCTGAGAGAACGCACAGAGTAATGTCACAACATCATCAACACACTGAGATGTGTCTAATATGATCAACACTCATGAGCGGAGGAGCAGAAGTGGCGCCGGTGACTGTCATAATAAAAGTCCCGCTGCTCGCGAGGCGTGTGTTGCGTTCATCTTATTAACAATCGCTCCAGCGGTTCCTCAGCTCCACAACACTCGCTCCTGCTCTGCTTCAGACTACAGTAACGTTAATAATCACATCCATCAACATGATTTCTGCCCGAGTCATATCCCGATTCTTTCCCACCGGCTGTGAGGTGAAGACCACATGTCCCAAGATTCTGCTCTCAAACATGGCGTTATCAAACTACAGCTTTGTTTTGAATAGGTGACCTCTAGTCTAGCGGACGGAAAAGTTACATTGTGCAGCTTTAATGGTAAGAACCATGACTCAGATCCCAAAATGAACCCAAATATTTCTAAACTGAATGATGAGCTGCTAATGATGAGTATAACTTTATACTCCTACTACACTGTAAAAAATGTATGATCAATAAATTATGTCAACATATGTTGTCAACAATTTTCAACTTTTTTTATAAGTTATAAAATATTCTAATAATTTTTTGAGTCAGTTTAAAGTAATTTAAGTTGAAGTGACTTACACATCCAAGTTGACTGTCCTTAAAAATTTAAGGCAGCAACTTTTTTTTACTCTATTTCCTTGTGTATTTCTGCTAAGGAATTTTAGGGCAAACATCGGAGACAAAGTTGATGCTTCAATTAATCCTCTTGAGTTACAAAAGAACAGCCAAGAGCAATAAACTTTTTCTCTGGGGAAGCCAGAGTCTGTCTTGTCAGAGTTGGTTTAAAGATTAATATTATTCCAACTTTAACCTTCTCTGAAGCTCAAAAGCCGTAAAACAATAAAAATCCCTTCCCTCAGCTGTAAGAATGAGAGTCCAGAGGTTTGATTGGGTCGTGCGGGAAAAAAGAACAAGCTTCTGTCCATCACTCCTCACCTTCAGCAGAAAATCAATGTGCCATTACATATCGTACTAAATCAATATTATGATGGACACACTATCAAGGCGAGCGGTGACAGAAAACTCAATGGGGTTCCATTATAGATCTCAGGAAAGCACAATGGCGTATGATTATATTCCTACCGGCAATCTCACAGATACTGACAGACAGCGAATAAAGCACAAAACATGGCATAACTCCGGAGAGAACTTGCCAACACTTAGCGTGCACAGTCCTCCAAACTGCTCACGCTAGACACTGATCCTTGGTTTGCTTAGCTAGCCACTGAATTGCTGGAACACCATCTTATGGAGCATTAATGTGCTAAATATGTCACTTCTGACTCAGCAAAAGCCTATAGCACAGAAACACCTGTGGCTCAGGAAGCTTACTTAAAAGTGCAGAAGCTCAAACGTGATGCGTAACACGAGAATTAACCTCATTGGTTCTTGATGAAGCTCAAACATGATGCGTAACACGAGAATGATCCTAATTGGTTCTTGAGGATGTTCAAACCTGATGCATAACATGAGAATGAACCTCATTGGTTCTTGAGGAAGTTCAAACGTGATGCGTAACACAAGAATGAACCTCATTGGTTCTTGCTGAACCTCAAACGTGATGCGTAACATGAGAATGAACCTCATTGGTTCTTGCAGAAGCTCAAACGTGCTGCGTAACACGAGAATAAACCTCATTGGTTCTTGCAGAAGCTCAAACGTGATGCGTAACACGAGAATGAACCTCATTGGTTCTTGCAGAAGCTCAAACGTGATGCGTAACATGAGAATGAACCTCATTGGTTCTTGCAGAAGCTCAAACGTGCTGCGTAACACGAGAATAAACCTCATTGGTTCTTGCTGAACCTCAAACGTGATGCGTAACATGAGAATGAACCTCATTGGTTCTTGCTGAAGCTCAAACGTGATGCGTAACACGAGAATGAACCTCATTGGTTCTTGCTGAAGCTCAAACGTGATGCGTAACACGAGAATGAACCTCATTGGTTCTTGCAGAAGCTCAAACGTGCTGCGTAACACGAGAATAAACCTCATTGGTTCTTGCAGAAGCTCAAACGTGATGCGTAACACGAGAATGAACCTCATTGGTTCTTGCTGAACCTCAAACGTGATGCGTAACATGAGAATGAACCTCATTGGTTCTTGCAGAAGCTCAAACGTGCTGCGTAACACGAGAATAAACCTCATTGGTTCTTGCTGAACCTCAAACGTGATGCGTAACATGAGAATGAACCTCATTGGTTCTTGCTGAAGCTCAAACGTGATGCGTAACACGAGAATGAACCTCATTGGTTCTTGCTGAAGCTCAAACGTGATGCGTAACACGAGAATGAACCTCATTGGTTCTTGCAGAAGCTCAAACGTGATGCGTAACACGAGAATGAACCTCATTGGTTCTTGCTGAAGCTCAAACGTGATGCGTAACACGAGAATGAACCTCATTGGTTCTTGCTGAAGCTCAAACGTGATGCGTAACATGAGAATGAACCTCATTGGTTCTTGCTGAAGCTCAAACGTGATGCGTAACATGAGAATGAACCTCATTGGTTCTTGCTGAAGCTCAAACGTGATGCGTAACACGAGAATGAACCTCATTGGTTCTTGCTGAAGCTCAAACGTGATGCGTAACACGAGAATGAACCTCATTGGTTCTTGCTGAAGCTCAAACGTGATGCGTAACATGAGAATGAACCTCATTGGTTCTTGCAGAAGCTCAAACGTGATGCGTAACACGAGAATGAACCTCATTGGTTCTTGCTGAAGCTCAAACGTGATGCGTAACATGAGAATGAACCTCATTGGTTCTTGCTGAAGCTCAAACGTGATGCGTAACATGAGAATGAACCTCATTGGTTCTTGCTGAAGCTCAAACGTGATGCGTAACATGAGAATGAACCTCATTGGTTCTTGCAGAAGCTCAAACGTGATGCGTAACATGAGAATGAACCTCATTGGTTCTTGCAGAAGCTCAAACGTGATGCGTAACACGAGAATGAACCTCATTGGTTCTTGCTGAAGCTCAAACGTGATGCGTAACATGAGAATGAACCTCATTGGTTCTTGCTGAAGCTCAAACGTGATGCGTAACATGAGAATGAACCTCATTGGTTCTTGCAGAAGCTCAAACGTGATGCGTAACATGAGAATGAACCTCATTGGTTCTTGCAGAAGCTCAAACGTGATGCGTAACACGAGAATGAACCTCATTGGTTCTTGAGGAAGTTCAAACGTGATGCGTAACACAAGAATGAACCTCATTGGTTCTTGCTGAACCTCAAACGTGATGCGTAACATGAGAATGAACCTCATTGGTTCTTGCTGAAGCTCAAACGTGATGCGTAACACGAGAATGAACCTCATTGGTTCTTGCTGAAGCTCAAACGTGATGCGTAACACGAGAATGAACCTCATTGGTTCTTGCTGAAGCTCAAACGTGATGCGTAACATGAGAATGAACCTCATTGGTTCTTGCTGAAGCTCAAACGTGATGCGTAACATGAGAATGAACCTCATTGGTTCTTGCAGAAGCTCAAACGTGATGCGTAACATGAGAATGAACCTCATTGGTTCTTGCTGAAGCTCAAACGTGATGCGTAACACGAGAATGAACCTCATTGGTTCTTGCTGAAGCTCAAACGTGATGCGTAACACGAGAATGAACCTCATTGGTTCTTGCTGAAGCTCAAACGTGATGCGTAACATGAGAATGAACCTCATTGGTTCTTGCAGAAGCTCAAACGTGATGCGTAACACGAGAATGAACCTCATTGGTTCTTGCTGAAGCTCAAACGTGATGCGTAACATGAGAATGAACCTCATTGGTTCTTGCTGAAGCTCAAACGTGATGCGTAACATGAGAATGAACCTCATTGGTTCTTGCAGAAGCTCAAACGTGATGCGTAACATGAGAATGAACCTCATTGGTTCTTGCAGAAGCTCAAACGTGATGCGTAACACGAGAATGAACCTCATTGGTTCTTGCTGAAGCTCAAACGTGATGCGTAACACGAGAATGAACCTCATTGGTTCAAATAAGTGATATACACTTTAGTTTTTTTATTTAATTATTAGTTTTTTCATTAGTACAAAAAGACTGAGTGCACCTTTACTGTATATTTGATCTATAATAGAGACACATTATGCAGAAAATCCCCAAATTTAAGTAGCATCTCAATCAGCTGCACACTCAGGACTCATCAGCCCCAATTGAGGGCTTAAGCTCAGTCCTGGAGCTAATGGTTCGAGATGGAGTCCGCATGCCACAGCGCAGGTGAGACAGAGCTGTTCTTGCCCAGCCGAGCGGAGATCAAACCCGAGCCGTGGAGGAGGGAAGTCACCTGTGTCCACCTGCGGCTCTGGAATCAATAAGTCTGTCATCCCCGCTGATATTGGCCCCAGTAATAGCGCCGGGCGATTAGGGCCACTTCCCTGGGTATTAACTGCATCTCTCATCCTCAGAGACCCGGGCCAAGCCGTGGAGAACAAAAGTCTGTTTGATAAGACCCACGCCTTGTCTCACGTGAGCTCAAGGTGGAGATGGGCTTGGGGTCGGGAACTTGGGAAGCTCCAAAATGAAGGAACTCGGAATGACTGAGGGCTTTTGGCACGGAGCGAACTTGGATTGAAACCTACTACTTTGGCGAAAGCTTCATAGAGTTCAGGTTGGAGCTTCACAAATGCTGTTGTAAGAGGAGAATGACCTGTGGGCAGCTCTTTTCTTCTTTCTTCATGCGTGCAAAAGCTAATATGAGATAGAAATGCATGCTGAAGCAACCATGCCATTTTAACGCGCTTCAAGTCTTTGTCACGTGACTCGTGCAAATGCAATTCTGAGATACCGAACTAAGCCAAGTTTACCATGTCAGACAATATGGCACTGGTTATGTGGTGCAAAATGTATTATTATAAAAATCATACACTTTGAGGTCAGTTTTTTTTAACCATAATCTGTAATCATAATCTATGTGAAAAGGAATTAACTGTTTACTGCCACTAGAGTCCACTTCAGATGGAAACTGCAGTGAAGTGTATGTATTGGGAACAAAAATGTAAGTAGAATGAATTGTTCACCTGGAGCAGATCTAGATATTTGGACCTGCAGATCCCTGGATGGAGAAGACTAGAGACGGGAACATCTGCTGGGATCTGGAGAGGCCCCACTGGATATTCACTCACGGAAATGTGCTTAAAGCTAGATCTGAGGTCATGGGATAGAGCATACATTCACCTGTGAACTCAAAATCAAATCATGGCATACATGTACTGTATGCATGCAGATAAAAACACATACAAATACAATATATATATATTTTTTGTCCAATCAAAAGCTTGCCAGTTATAAGAATGTCACGTAACCTAAAAGCACCTGATGATGATTAGAAAGAAAAAAGTTTATCTCGGTTTCCACAAAGTTATGAAACTGTTTTCAACATTAATAATAATCATAAATGTTTCTCGAGCAGCAAATCATCAAATCAGAATGATTTCTGAAGGATCATGTGACACTGAAGACTGGAGTAATGATGCTGAAAATTCAGCTTTGATCACAGGAATAAATTGCATTTGAACATATAATCAAATAGAAAACATAAATTTTGAATTTTAATAATATTTCACAATATTACCGTATTTTTGATCAAATAAATGCAGCCTTGGTGAGCAAAACATATTAAAAAAACACTAAAAAACTTTAAGAAATCTTACAGACCCCAAACTTATAGTGTATATATTGTAAAACCTTTTATTTATTTATTTTGTTACAAAACTGGCAGCTGTAGTTTACAAAAAGGCATTTTAATGCCTATAAATGTTTTAATGTTTATTATGTATGCATTAATATGCACTTCCAAAATACCACAGAACTGGTACAATGTACAATTGACTTACGATGGCATACATTTCACCATTACAATGCATTAAAACAGTCACAGTAAAACACCATAACATTTAATGTAATGTCTTGATATATCAAATATTAATTTTCAAATGTAAATTATAAGGAAATTCATATTTTTCACAAGTTTACATTTTTACTAAACAATATTTGACTTTAAAATGACATGTTTGTTTTAATGTATATGGTCAGGTAACTTACTTAGGTTAAAAACTTTTTTTATTTTTTACTGTAACATTATTTTTAAGATCTAAATCACAAGCCTTTTGTACAGTTTACATAATATAAAGAGATAGCACCATTGATCCATGGTTCACCTGTTGAATTGGCGTCACATCTCAAAATGTGCTAGAAGAAATGTCATGTCGGAGCTGAAGCAGAGGACAGAAAAACAAGAGAAGTCAAACAGCAGCCAAACAAAAGCAATCATCTTTTGATTAAACCTAAGCATCCCCACCTGCTGTAGCAGACCACGTCTTTGATCCAAATTCCAGAGCTCAGCGTCTGACCCCCAGTTTGTGTCTGTTATTTCCGGACAAAAGCACACAGAATCCTGGGATTGTTGTCTGTGCCCCCAGCGCAGCGGCTGCTGGAGGTTACAGCGGGAACTCACCTTTCATTAAACCATCAGACCAACAGGAAATACATCACAGGTCAGAAGGACAGCTGAAATCAAAGACATCACATCAATTTGAATACAACAATTTCTGTAACACTTTATAATAAGGTTTCATTTGTTAACTTTAGTTAGTTAAAGGAACACGCTGACTTTGAGGGACTTTAGCTTATTCACCGTATCCCCCAGAGTTAGATAAGTCCATACCATTCTCATCTCCGTGCCATAACTCTGTCTGATACACACACCGCTAGCCTAGCTTAGCACAAAGACTGGAGGTAAATGGCTCCAGCTAGCCTACCGCTCAATAAGAGGCAAAATAACGCCAACATTTCCTATTTACATGTTGTGATATGTATAGTGACATCGTGCACTAAGACCGACGGAAAATTAAAAGTTGGGATTTTCAAGGCCGATATGGCTTGGAACTAGCCTGGATGCCAGCAGAACTTAGCCCCGCCCACAACATTTTTACCCGGGCAGTTCGGTCTGGACTTGATCCGTAGAGGAGTAATTATGCCTGAACAGAAACTGTTCGGACCAATGAAATTGTCAGGACGGGCTTTAGACGATGATGGACAGATGATAAACATTAACGTAATCATCCACGTCATCAAAGGCGCTTGGGTTGAATTTGTTCTAATCCTAAACGGAGAACTTGTTCATATATGCATTCACCTTTACTATTTCTCTCAGAAATGATGATCGTGTTGGTAAGTACTCGTGTATCCTTAAATTCTTTTTACAACACCGGCAAAGATCGTTTACACTCATCTTTTTCTTCTAACGTTACTTATTCCAGCTACGTGCAGACAGGGTTGCCAAGTTTTTACAACAAAACCCGCACAATTGCTAACGTTCCTCAAAACTAGCCAAAAACAGCCCAATAGCTTTCCAGGGGGGGTTCTCCGGGAAAAAAAGGCATTTGGGAGGTAAAATATGTGTTATTTTGGCAGGGCTGGCAGCTAAAAATCGCATTCCTGGGTCTGTATATCACATAATTGGGGTCGCTTCAACCCGCGGACTTGGCAACACAGTGCAGTTGAGTTCTGTTGACATTTGATAACTAACGTTATGCGTCGCTCCGTTGCTCTGATTGGTTGTAGGTCTATCCAATTGAGGTCTTTCCTGGTTCGGTTGAAACACGCCCCATAATCACAGCCCAATGGAGCAGATCAGACTCATATTCTGACTAGAATTGAGTATGACGACGTCAGGCTAGCTAGGAACTAGACAAACCATGTGCAAATTCATCAGTCAACACCATTGCTGAGTATTTTCTCCTCAAAACTGCAGTGAAAAAAAGCAATGTCTCAAAAATGCGGTTTTAAAAGCGCTGGTGTTTCTGACGTCACAAACTACCTTGCAACCAATCACATCATGAGGGGGCGGGCTTTAGCATATCATTAACTATTCTCTGGAGGAGGCGAGTCTCAAGAGAAGCCAGGTTATCCCTGTATATTTTTCTGTTGATATGAAAAATCATGTACATTTAGCAATATAGCTGGTGAATTATGTATATGATGTATATTATGATGTTATGATTAACTATGCCTTTCTCCACTGACGTTCAAAGTGTTTCTAAGGATACTGACTGAGGCCTAGTCCACACGTTCACAGGTATTTTTATATTTTTTCCCTCTTACGTTTAAAAAAAATGCAAAGAAAAAGATGCCGTGTGGACAGGGCCTGATCCTGAAGGTGAACAGGAACATGGTTTGCGTAACATTAGCAACACTAGCTGTTTAATAACTTAGTCAGGCTAATCATATTAATTGCCGTTATGTGTCTGACGTTGTATAGAGGGATTCATAAAATGCATCACCATTCTGATACATCGATTTTTATATGAGCCTGTATGAGTGAGTGGAGGCGGGGCTCATTTGCATATTCATAGAACTGCATTTACTAAATGAAGAGTTACATTCAAGCTATTTTAAGGCATGAATACATAAAACACTCAAAAAAATAGCACATTAATTTTTTTTTATCTGGAAGGTTAGAAATTGTCATTTGGTGTATGCAAAGGAACACTATATATATACATATATATATATATATACACATTATAAAAATGCTGGGTTAAAAACAACCCAAGTTGGGTTGAAAAGGGACAAACTCAGCAGTTGGGTTGTTTTAACCCAGCACTTGGATTAAATGTTTGCTTAAAACAACCCAATTGCTGGGTTTAAAACCAAGCGGCAACCTCCCGCAGTCTCTCTAGAAACCGATACGGAAGTGACTTAAACTGCAATTCATCGACTGGCCACTAGAGACAGACTCCAGAAGGAGCAGAATCTCAGCCTCATGTTAAAATGCCCAACTTTACAGCAGAAGAACACATGTTTACAGTCTGGTACAAATTGTGGTTTTGGTCTATATGGCTAATTTCGCCCTTCATGACGACTGTGAGGGGGGTGAATTTCTTTTTAATTCATTCGTTTACATTATATAAAGCTTTAAAGTTCTGCATAATTAAGGGCGTGGCCACTTTGAGTGACAGGTGGATTGCCGTTTGTCTGCTGTCTGTTACACTCTTAAAAAATGCTGGGTTAAAAACAACCCAAGTTGGGTTGAAAAAGGACTAACCCAGCAATTGGGTTGTTTTAAACCCAGTGAATGGGTTGTTTTAACCCAGCGGTTGGGTTAAATGTTTGCTTAAAACAACCCAATCGCTGGTTTAAACAACCCAATTTGCTGGGTTAGTCCATTTTCAACCCAACTTGGGTTGTTTTTAACCTAGCATTTTTTAGAGTATATATATATATACTGCTTTGAACATTCTTTTTATATGGTGAAAATCACACGATCATCTCATGTGAACATGTCAATTTCTGTCATTGTAGGAAGGTGGAGAAGTTTATGATAATATTTACCCAGACTCTCCACACAGTTACGAGTTTAATTGAGTTAAGCAGAAGCTTTAGTTGAGGATGAGGAGGTCGGAGGGCAGTGTTGTCCTGCTGAATCAGGGGGTCTTGGACATCAGCCTAAAATAGAGACAAGAGAGGCTTCATCACAAACTTCTATAATGTCTGGATATGTTTTAGATTCCTCTGCAATGACGAATTGAGTGTTTAATCCTTTAAATAGCACATTTTCCTTTTGGACCAGACCACAGTACATTTGTTTACAAAAGCAATAACCATCCTTGACTTAGTCACAAATCTTTGTTGATCATTATCTGCATTGCTTTTGCTCAAGCTATTCTTTTTTTTTCCCGCTCTTTATCCAAGTTTACAATAATCCCTGGAGCATATGAAGCATGTTCAACTCAAATCCCGACCCCTGTCCCATCATGCTCTGTCCCCTGCAGTATCTTCATCTGGATTTCCGTGATGACCCGTTCTGTTCGGAGGAGATTGTTTCTGGGATTTGGAGAAATGCAAACCATGTGGATGCTGATACCACAGGCTTTCTCTCTCACACACACAGCATTCCCATCTCACCTGCAATCTTCTGAGGCTTTCATTTTGTTTTTTGAATTCCTTTGCTGTCCCTAGTTTTTGACAAATATCTTAAACCAATTCGCTTACAGTATCCAGGTCAAAGGTTTGGAAACATTAAGATGTTAACAGCCTTAACTGTCTGTAGGGTGCTAGAGCACACAGGGCCTGAGTTACACACTTTCAAAAACGAATTTATAACCAAAAAAATCAAAAAGCGTCTTTTTTGAGGGGGTTATTACAGCTCAGACAACATACACTTACATGTTTATCACTTTTAGCAGTGGTTTATTTAAAGGGTTAGTTCACCCAAAAATGAAAATTCTGTCATTAATTACTTACCCTCATGTCGTTCGACACCAGTAAGACCTCCGTTCATCTTCAGAACACAAATGAAGATATTTTAGTTTAAATCTGATGGCTCTGAAAGGCCTCCATTGGCTCAATGGCACTTTACACTCTCAAGACCCTTAAAAGGTACTAAAGACGTCGTTACAAAGTCCATCTCACTACAGTGGTTCTACAATAACTTTATGAATCGGCGAGAATAGTTTTTGTGCGCAAAAAAACACCAAATAACGACTTATATAGTGATGACGATTTCAAAACACGGCATCATGAAGCTTCGAAGCGTTATGAATCAGTGAGTCGATTCAGTGGTTTGGATCGCCAAATTTCAGCAGTTTGGTGGTTTGACTCGCTGATTCATAACGCTTCGAAGCTTCATGATGCCATGTTTTGAAATCGTCATCACTATATAAGTCGTTATTTAGGGTTTTTTTGCGCACAAAAACTATTCTCGTCACTCCATAAAGTTATTTTAGAGCCACTGTAGTGAGATGGACTTTGTAGCGACGTCTTTAGTACCTTTTAAGGGTCTTGAGAGTGTAAAGTACATTGTGCCAATGGAGCCTTTCAGAGCCATCAGATTTCAACTAAAATATCTTCATTTGTGTTCTGAAGATGAACGGAGGTCTTACGGGTGTCGAACGACATGAGGATAAGTAATTAATGACAGAATTTTCATTTTTGGGTGAACTAACCCTTTAACTTAAAAGGGTTTCCTGTAAAATGACTCCAACATTTTGAATTCCGAGACCACTGTATGTGGGTATGGGAAGCTTTTCAATATGGGTCGGCCAAATTCAGGCGGAAATGGTCCTGAGTAATTTAGTGTAAATAAGTTACTTAAACAAATGCCAAAGTGATGCATGTCTCTAGAAAGTATAGACTCTAAGCTTCCAAATGGTACCACATGAGGTCAGAGCTCCTCCACAGATATTCAACATTGAAAGATACATGATGAAGTCATTCCTGACCCTGTACAGGGTCCGCAGAGTTTAAGCGGTAAGTGTCTGATAGAATTCATACCAACCTCCAAAACATGGTCTCATGTGGCCATCATGAAACTCTTTTCCACCTGATTCAGCCACTAAGACCATCTGACATATTTAGCAACCAAACATCGTCCGCCTTTGCTTTTACGTTCCTTTCAGAGACTGGATCTGAAATAGAGGACACCACAATAACTGAAATGAATGGACTCAGAATACAACAATCAAAGCCATTCAGAAAACACACTTTCATCAGTTGTTGTCTTACTAAAGGACTGCAAGCTTGAACCCTCCATGTTGAGTTTGGCATCAACAGTCAACAGTTGTTTTCTACCATGGGATCCAAATCCTCCTTTTATTGCCGAATGCTCTTTAGACCTCGGGTCTTCATCACACAACTTTTCTGCCTTGATTCTTCTCCTCTCTCCCCAACTAATAACAAACCAATCAATACATAGAGCACATTTAATGTCTTCATTCTCCTGCGCTACCTTGGGAGCCGACCTTTGCTGGGTTGACTCACAAGTGCCTTAAGTGAAAAATTAGTCTGGTATTGCGCCGTGGCCTTTGTGCGGATTTGGGAAAGGTTGGGCCGATTTCATAAGAATTCACAACAGTTTTTCCTCCACAAATCGTTGTTAATAAGTTTTCTGATGATCTTTCCCCTGAAGAGCGACTGATTGAACCGTCCGCACCTCTCCGGTGGCTATTGATATTCTGCTGCTAAACTCAAACGCCGTCTGAGGAAATTAATGAATCTCACACAAGGTAGACGATCAGCCCGTTTCCCTGCGTTATCATCGGTAGGACGGTTTCTTTTCCATAATGTCATCCTGTGGCCTGTGAACCCATATTGATTTCACTCTCCGATGTTTCAGTCAGTCCAACACCAACCAAACCAAGTTAATCATGAAAGTTTCTTTAGTCCGTGTAGAAGAGGAAAAAATTAACAACTCTTCCTAAAGAGATTATAGAGTACTCATACATTTGGGTATTTTTTTATGCATTTTTGTCAACTATCACTATAAGCTTCAGCGTTAACCATTGCAAAACTTGGGGTCCAATCTGAGCACATGGTCTAAAGGGCACGGGGCAAGAGCACTTAGGGCGTGCCCAGATCCGCTTTTGCTAGTTTAACGACGGGGAAAAAGGGTCTCTACACTGGTCTAAAAGGGTTGTCCCGAGTCTCTTAATGAGTCATGGGTGTGTTTTAGGCGTAACGTGCAATAAACCAATCAGAGTCTCATCTCCCAGTCCCTTTAAAAGCCAGTTGCGCTCGCACCATGGCGGATTCGCTATTTATATGCGAGCGGACTGAACGCTTCTCCAGAAAGGAGTCCTTTTATTTTTAATATTTAAAAATGTGTGTGTGCTGCTGCGCGACCCTGTGTGTGTAATAAGCAGAGTGTACAGAGTGCGCGTTGTGCACCCGCCTATAGGTACATATTACTAACACGCCCATTAAATAACACAAAAAATACTGCGCTATTGACTTTAGACCAGGTTTTGTTGATCAATGTTCTTTCGAAAATGGTAGATGATGTTCTGTTTTATTTTTTTATTCCGTTTTTTTTTTTTTTATTATAAAAATTTTTTGGACTCCATTTTAAGTAAGGAATAATTGACGACGGGCCGTTCAATTATTAGAACAATAATGCACACCCGAGGTGGTGATGCGGTCACGACGCAAAGCGGAGTTGTTCTAATTATTGCATTATTGTTCTAATATTGTTCTAATAATTTATTGCATTATTGTTCTAATAATTGAACGCCCCGGAGTCAATTATTCCGCTTATACTACGGTTACCACACCTCAAGACATCGATCCGAAGATATATTTAAAGGGATTCGTCCGGTTTTTGTACTTAAATCGCTATTGTGAGTAGGACTATTTCTTCCGCGTCTCATCCAATGGCTCTTTTGTTAGTTCCGAAACGTCATTTTAAAGCTGTTAACGAAGGCTTGAGCCATTGATAGCATTCTACTGCAGTTATTAATAAAGTTATTAGAAAGAGAGCGAGAGAGAGAGAGAGAGAGAGAGAGAGTGCTTGTGTGAATTAGGCTACCTCTGTGCGTCTCTAAACAGCTGTTATTACCTCGCTAGTGAAAAAATGTCACGTGTAGCCTTTAAGTGTCTCCACTATATAGGCTAACTGATCACATCGTCAGGGCAGCGCTGACACCTTTCTGTGCAAACTGTAGTGCGTGTGCGAGCATGTGTGATTTCAGTAATGAGACAGAAAAGCTTGC
The DNA here is from genome assembly GCF_949357685.1 of Gobio gobio. Classification (NCBI taxonomy): domain Eukaryota; kingdom Metazoa; phylum Chordata; class Actinopteri; order Cypriniformes; family Gobionidae; genus Gobio; species Gobio gobio. The sequence goes on along the minus strand of NC_137100.1, from coordinate 63,264,162 downwards.
CTTTGGTGTCTGCTTCCGTCTGTTGGTTTTCATCTGGACTGTCTAATACTGCTGCCGCCCAGTTGTTGAACGTTTTATATTCACCGTAAATATTAAGATTTACTTTAGGAAAATCGTCTGTCATATTGTTGTTTTTCAGTCCTGTAATTTCCGTTATTACAGTTAACTATGCGCAGTGATATGGAACTGTAATGCGGTCAAGAGCTGCCTGGAACTACGTTCGCTGTGTGTCTCCCAGAAAATAATTGCACACCTCAGAACGTTCATCAGCCAATCAGATTCAAGCGTTCAACGGCCCCGTAGTATAATGGTTAAATAAACATTTTGTAATATTAAAAAGCATGTTTAATTAATTGAAATTATTAAACGTATACAATTTAACAATTTATTAAAATTTTAACCAAAATTACAGGTTTAGGGCCCTATGATTTATTTATTTTTTCTTTCAAATTCCCCTTTGTTGTTACCAAATTTAGTTTTTAAGATTTCTGGATGGTTTAATTATATTTTAATAGTCAATAAGCATGTCTAATTAACTAAATTCATAAAAACAACATTTATATTTATATATATTTATATTTATATATATATATATATATATATATATATATATATATATATATATATATATATATATATATATATATATATATATATATATATATATATATATATATATATATATATATATAATTTTTTTGTATGAAATATTTCTCCCCCACAAATTCTGTGTTGTGCATTTTCTGTTAATCACATAAAGACAGAAAACATTAATTTAATTCATCTGTTAATCCTATGAAATTGAACAAACTGTTTTGTCAAACAACGTGCTGCACAATGAGCTTTACTGTTAAAATTAAAACATGGAAGAAAGATGTTGATAATTCCTTAAAAAGTAATGTTTTTTATAATTGTATTATTAGTGTTAGTATTGTTATTATTATTACATTGAGACGAATCTAAATTCAACCAAACTTTTATTTTGATGGGTTTCGTCTCTGCTCTTTGCGGATGACGTTGTCGTGTTGGCCCCTTCTAACCAGGACCTTCAGCATGCACTGGGACGGTTTGCAGCCGAGTGTGAAGCGGCTGGGATGGGGATCAGCACCTCCAAATCCGAGGCCATGGTCCTCAGTCGGAAAAGGGTGGCTTGCCCACTTCAGGTTGGTGGAGAGTTCCTGCCTCAAGTGGAGGAGTTCAAGTATCTAGGGGTCTTGTTCACGAGTGAGGGGAGGATGGAACGGGAGATTGACAGACGGATCGGTGCAGCTTCTGCAGTAATGCGGTCGATGTACCGGTCTGTCGTGGTGAAGAAAGAGCTAAGCCGTAAGGCGAAGCTCTCGATTTACCGGTCAATCTACGTTCCTACTCTCACCTATGGTCATGAGCTTTGGGTCATGACCGAAAGGACAAGATCCCGGATACAGGCGGCCGAAATGAGCTTTCTCCGCAGGGTGGCTGGGCGCTCCCTTAGAGATAGGGTGAGAAGCTCAGTCACTCGGGAGGAACTCGGAGTAGAGCCGCTGCTCCTCCACATCGAGAGGGGACAGCTGAGGTGGCTCGGGCATCTGTTCCGGATGCCTCCTGAACGCCTTCCCGGGAAGGTGTTTCGGGCATGTCCAACCGGGAGGAGGCCCCGGGGAAGACCAAGGACACGCTGGAGGGACTATGTCTCCCGGCTGGCCTTGGAACGCCTCGGTGTCCCCCCGGAAGAGCTAGAGGAAGTGTCTAGGGAGAGGGAAGTCTGGGCATCTCTGCTTAGACTGCTGCCCCCGCGACCCGGCCCCGGATAAGCGGAAGAAGATGGATGGATGGATGGATGGGTTGCCGTGAAGACCTTTGAGTTTCTGTGTGTTTATGATATAACAGTAGTTTTTTCTCATATGAAATGCTGATGAAGTGACTCTGGAGGTGAAGTTCATGCATTCATGTCCGTATGTGAGGCTTCAGAGGCTGAAAACACTGCGTGGTAAATGAAACCGCACATCTGAGCCATTCATTCACACGCAGAACATGCAGGGTTCGTATTTAAAGTCTTTTTGTGGTTTAGTATTCACAGACAAAGACTTTATATATCGGAAGACGGTTAACTCTGATTACTTATGAATGGGAGAAAGTGCAATGCTCAATATGGCAAATAAGCCCCGCCTACTAAATTAAAAAGCCAATGGTTGATTAGTAAAGTCACTCATCACTGCAGCTGCCATTAGAAGCTCCGGTTGCTATAGAAACAATCAGACGCGCACATAGGACTGCATGCGCATTAGCTTCGTCCAGGCTGAAAAATTCAGTTTTTTGTCATGATTTGAGCATTTAGAAACAAAATTTATGAGACAGTTGTTGTCATATTTCATCGTTGATTTCGGATATGAAATTTAACCCTCTGGTGCTCTTCGCTCTTTTAGGTGACACCTAAAAATTAAACGTCCTCCACCCCAGTAAAACCAATGCAATATATTTTTCTTTTTAATTTTGTATTTTGAGATGATTTGATGGTATTTTATAATATTTATGCAATAATTATGGTCTATTTTTGCCATTGAAAATTATACAAAACATTTTTTTTGTAATTTATTTTTAAATGATTGCAGTATTTCAGGTTAAAATAGAGACAAGGCCTTCAATATACATTTTTTTTGAAGGCAGATTAGCGCCCTCTTTTGGAATTATTTAAGAAATCATGCAACCATGTGTGTAATCACTAGAGGTCTCTATGGAGAGGCTTGAGAATTCCCTAGTTCTCTTTTGAACACATTTTTTTTTGATGTATTTGAATATATATTTAAAAAATCTCAAAGACTATTTATTATAAAGTTGTAGATTATTATTTTTTTTTTGTTAGAAATATAATTTGTGTTTTTGCAGATTTTCCATTCATTTCCTATAGTGTAAGTTTTGACCGAAGAGCACAAGTGGGAGTATTTTTTTTTACGACCACTAAGCATGCTCATGCCCTCAATTTTTTTTGTGTGTTTCATATCATTCTAATGAAGCTGTGATTTTTAAAAACTCCAAATGTGGTTCATAGGTTCAGTTTTTCATAGGGGTGTGTGTGTGTGTATATAAGTGTGCGTGTGTGTGAGTGGATGTGTCACCCCTTTACTGCTGTGTACTTTTCGTAATCGTAATTTTTGCAAACTTTTTGGAGAATTTTATGTTTCCCCATTCAAAGGGATCCATTTTTTAATGTGGTCAGTGAATTTTAGCTGATCATCAATCACAACCCCAAGGTTCCTGGCTGTCCTGGACGGAGTTATGGTTGATGAACCTAGCTGAATGGAGAGATTGTGATGAAGTGCTGGTTTGGCTGAGACCACAAGCAGTTCAGTCTTTGCAAGGTTGAGTTGCAGGTGATGTTCCTTCATCCAGGCAGAAATGTCTGTTAGGCAGGCAGCGATACGAACACCAACCGTGGGATCATCTGGTTGAAATGAGAAGTAGAGTTGAGTGTCGTCAGCATAGCAGTGATAGGAAAAGCCATGTGTCTGAATGACAGATCCCAGTGATGACATGTAGATGGAGAAGAGAAGTGGTCCAAGCACTGAGCCCTGGGGAACGCCAGTGGCTAGATGATATGACTTAGACACTTCAACTACCTGAGAGGTAAGACCCTGTGCGCGCGACCACTGGAGAGCACTGGAGAGCAGTTCCTGAGATGCCCATCTTCATGAGAGTTGACAGGAGGATCTGGTGATTAACTGTGTCAAAAGCAGCAGACAAATCCAGTAAGATAAGTACTGTGGATTTGGAAGCTGCTCTTGCCTGTCTCAGTGCCTCCGTAACCGAGAGCAGGGCAGTCTCAGTTGAGTGGCCGCTTTTGAAGCCGGATTGGTTGATGTCCAGGAGGTTGTTCTGTTCAAGAAACGTAGAGAGCTGTTTAAACACAACCCGCTCAAGTGTCTCTGCAATGAAAGGCAGAAGGGATACCGGTCTGTAGTTTTAAGTAGGGTTGGGAACCGAGAACCGGTTCTTATGCAGAACCGAAACTGATTTTTAAAAAATACCAGAACCGCGCGAAATTCCTAAGTTTCGGTTCCGAAAACGGTTCTGGTGCAATGTGTGTGCGAAGCGCTGGAAGCGTATCCTTTAATAGCGAGTGACAGCCAGTGTTGCCAAGTCCATGGTTTTCCCGCGGAATTGGGCTACTTCAACACTGTTGCCGCGGGCTGTGTTTCATGTCTGCGGGTTGAAGCGACCCCAATTATGTGATATTTAGCCCCGGAAATGCAAATTTTATCGGAGAAGTCCCCCTGAAACGCGATTGGGCTTGTTTTGGGCTAGTTTTGAGTAGCAATTGTGCGGGTTTTGTTGTGAAAACCTGGCAACCCTGGCTCACCTCATCATGAATATTAATTACGTTGCCTGCCTCTTCCAGGAGTGCAACGCAGTTCAGCACTGAAAGCCCTCGCGCTACACATTTACGGTTTTGCGTCAGATATTTTCTCGTTGACCACCAGCATGGCGAAGAGAAAGTCACAAGTATGGATTCATTTCCAAAGAATGAATGATAATGAAGCAAAATGTAACACATGTGAAAAGTTAATAACATGCAAAGGAGGCTGCACTAGCAATTTGACAAAACATTTGCTACAGCACAGAGCCATAGGGCTTATACCAGATGTATAGTGAAAGGCCTATATATATATATATATTATATATATATATGTCAACCGTTGAGTCACCATGGTTTAGGTAAGCGTTTAGGCACAATTACCTTTGTAATGCTGAATTGCAATTTATTATTTACAATTTCACTGAATAACTGAATTACTATTAAATTAATATACAACTAATTAATAAATATAACTAATAAATATAATTTATAACTTGGTTTTATTCAGAGACAGAGAGATAAAATGTAATAAGAATTTCAGAGGTGTTCATTTGAAAAAAAAATGTGTTGCAAGAATGGCTTAATTAATACTGTAATATATGTACAGTACAGGACTTTTTTACATTGCCAACCTTTAAATAAATTTTAGAGCAAGTAATAAACACAAAATGGATTGTTTGAGTTGTGTATTGTGCCTTTTTCCTTTACTACTATTTGTTTAATAATTTTAATGGAACCGGAATCGGAACCGGAATCGTTAGGCGGAACCGGAACCAGAACCGGAAAATTTCTCACGATTCCCAACCCTAGTTTTAAGTGTGTTCAATAATTAATGAACACACTTATTGTCATGATTGCTATCTCACCAGAGATGGAGAAAAGTCCTACTCCAGTAAGTAAACATGTTCCTGTCCCCCCAAAAAAATGGTACGCAAAAGCGCTTCCCTCCACATTTTCTGCTGCTCATCGTTTATTTTTTACCACACACGCACCAGTTATGTGCACACCTCCGGATTATTATATACTTTAGTTTGTTTCAAACATACAAATGTTCTATCCTGAATCCTCATATGAGAGGACATTTGAGGACAATCAAAGCCAAACGCGAGTTTTACGCCTCACCTTTGCCCCCTAAATGAACCCAAGAAGCCCCTTTCGAGTTCCCAACTGATCCAGGAGCTCATGCCCAGCTCACCGGCTCATTACTGGAGAGCAGGGATTTTTGGACACTGCCCTGGCAACCTGGGATCGGAATGCGCATGAGAGAGAGACAGAGAGCAGGAGAGCGAGACAGCGATGCTGAGAAACAGACATCCTGAGAACCAGAGGGGGTCTGCGGTGTGGAGCCTGCTTAACAGCAGCGAACACGCCGCCCGCGGACAAGCCACATGCTTCTGTTGCAAGGAACTCGAGGAACGTCGCAAAAGAATGTCTGGAATTTCTGATGGGAATCTGATCAAGCTCACAGCTAGAGAGGAAGTCCTTCTTAAGAGGAGCTCTCAGAGCCTGTCCTGTGTGCTGTGTGTGCGCTGAAGCGTTCTCGTCTGATCGCAAGAGCTGCTGTTCATATTGGTTACAAAGAGCATTTATCCATTCAAACAAGGGGCATTTTAACTTTACAAAACAATCTCAAGATCCTGCCGATGTGAGAGCATTTGCCAAAACTAAGCAGTGTTTATGTGTTCATATATGCTATTTCACAGCAAACATAGCAATACTAGGTGATTCTTTAAATGGGACCTATTATGCAAAATGCACTTTTAACATAAATGTGTCTGCAGTGTACCACCCTATACTGGCAAAAATCCACCAACTCCTCTTTTTTTAATCCCCATAAATCACAAGCAGTGTCTCAGAATGAGCTGTTCGCAGTTTCTATGCAATGTGACGTCACATTGCACAGGCCCCGCCCACAACTGCTGACAGACTCCGCCCTATTTAAGCACAATAAGACGTGATAGAGAACTTGGTTTAATACTCACGTCTGACACACAGCTTTCTGTACGCGTGCTTCAGGTGTGTGCACTCAGAAAACCATATATCAGAAGTTTAGACATGGCTTTAAAACACATACAGTTAATAAACTTTCATGATGATGAAGAACTGTACACTCTAAAAAAGGCTGGGTTGTTTTAACCCAGTTTTGGGTCAAATATAGACAAACCCAACCGTTGGGTTAAAAATGTAATTAAAAAATGTAACCTAACGGCTGTGTTTGTCCATATTTTACCCAAACCTGGGTTAAAAAAAAACAGCATTTTTTAGAGTGTAATGTCACCTGAGCGTGGCAGCAATAGAGATGATAATCAAAACCAAACTGATGTTTTAGTTTTTGGCAGAGTATCCAAGGCACAAGCTGTACAGGCTCCGCCCTCTTCTGGATAGGGGGGCGGGGAGCTGCAGCTCATTTGCATTTAAAGATACATGCACAAAAACAGCATGCGTTTCCTTCCAGTCAAAAATGGGCATTTACATCATGGTATAATAAATGATCTGTGGGGTATTTTGAGCTGAAACTTCAGACACATTCTGGGGACACCTGAGACTTATATTACATCTTGTAAAAAGGAGCATAATACGTCCACTTTAAGAGAACTTAAAAAAAAAAAACTTCTTTAAAGGGATAGTTCACCCAAAAATGGAAAATTAGCCCATGATTTACTCACCCTCAAGTCATCCTAGCTGTATATGACATTCTTCTTTCAGACGAATAAAATCGGCGTTATATTAAAAAAGTTCTGGCTAATCCAGCTTTATTATGGCAGTAATACTTGCTCTGTTTTTTAAGTCCATAAAAAATGCATCTGTCCATCAAATAACGTGCTCCACACGGCTCTGGGGTGTTAATAAAGGCCTTCTGAAGCGAATCGACGCGTTTGTATAAGAAAAATATCCATATTTAATACTTTATCAAGTAGCCGATCGCCTTCACTTTCAACACTTTTCCACGGAAGGTGATCGGCCGAAACTTTACTTTATAAAGTTTTAAATATAGATATATCTCTTACACAAACGCATCAGAAGGCCTTTATTAACACCCCTAGAGCCGTGTGGAGGAGTTATATAATGGACAGATGTATTTTTTTATGGACTTCAAAAAATGAGCAACAATTACTGCCATTATAAAGCTTGGATTAGCTCGTCTGAAAAAAGAATGTCATATACACCTATGACTTGAGGGTGAGTAAATCATGGGTTCATTTAAATTTTTGGGTGAACTAACCCTTTAAAAGCCAGATCTTCCACTCTATAGTGAAGTTATAAACTGTAACAAAAAAATGTAAGTCTGGGAATGATAAACATCAATGAAAACTCTTATATTTGAGCTTCTTTGCATCCTGGGAGGCTTTTAAACATACAGTACAATGGTTTGTGTTAATATGAAGGAATTTTCTATTTTGATTTTTCACAAGTGTTTTCCCCATATTTTGAATTTTAAACTTGTGTTGTGTTGAGCAAAAGAAAATGTTTGTGAACTTGCAGAAATTTACCAGTATACCTTTTCTGTTTTTCAGCTGATTGTTTTCAGTGTGTTCACTCACCTATGCTGCATATTTGATGATGGTTAAAAAAAATCAATTAGAAATCATATGTAAAAATCATATGTAGGCACAATTTCTATTCGCCTACAAGGCAACTTTTAAGCATCTCAGCAGAAACTTTGGTTATTTGATTTCAATGGTCCACTTTAGACATTCTACTAACTATAAGTAACTTTGCAACTACTCTCATTAGAGTATTAGTAGTAGGCTAGTAGACTGTTAGGTTAGGGTTAGGGTTAGTAGAATAAGTAAAACTTATAGTAAAGTATAGCAAAGTAACTTATCAGTAGAATGTCAGAATGTCTAAAGTGGACCATCGAAATAAAGTGTTACCAAAAGGTTGGTGAAAAGTGAAGCATTTCAATAATCTTACTATAACTTCCTTAACAAACAAAAGCTTACGAATACTTACTGTACAGCCTTCAGCCATGCTAAAAATGTACAGTCAAAAAAAGGCAGCCATATCTCTCATCAAAATACCATCTGATGACAAGCTCCATCAGCAGATGTCATTTAAACTGATGTTATGTGATGATAACACACACACACACACACACACACACACACACACACACAGGTGCTGCTGATTCCTGTCACTTTTAAAGCTGCCTACAGATGGATGGTTTCCTGCAGGCGTAATGACTCTTTATGGATCTGAGCACATGAGTAAATCATTCATATTCAGTTTAAATACATTAACATGTTCAAAAACTACAGCGTCTATATGTTCATTTTGAATGTGCGCACAAGATTGCAGGTGGCGCTATTGAACAGCGAGAAGGAAACGGAGAGATGACAGAAGTGAATGAAGGCTTGGCTCATGAATATTAATAGCTCATGTTACATGACTTGGATTTCTTACTCTTTCATCATTACATTAACATTAAACGGCAATAATCTCTCATTACACAGCAGACAGTAAATTACAGCAATTCAAATAAATAAAAAACTCCCAAAAAATAATATAGGTCTATAGTAGCTATAAACCGTTTTAGTGTCATTAAAAAAAATATATATATATTTATATATATATAAATAATCAATATTTGTTGATGTACTAATAATTTACTTTAAAGTGTTTTATTTTTTATTTTTTATTAAAATATAAAATTATATATAATTTTTTTTTTTTTGGACAAAAGAGTCGGAAGCTATAATTATTTAATTATTTTATTATTTATTATTTTATTATTATTATTATTATTATTATTATTATTTTAACTTATAATCAAAGTTTGTGAAAATTTGGCATTGCTGATATTTTTTCTAATGAGACAATAACAAAAAAACTATTCTTGACCTATAGCTACTGCACTATGTGAATGAATATATGTATATACTGTATATCATTGTAAAAAAAAATAAGGTTGTACAACAAAAAAAAATCTCAGTTCTAATTTCCCATAGATTTTTCTTGTTGACTCAACTTTTGTAAATAACAGTTATACGAACTGAAAAATAAGTCTTCTGTGACACAAAAAAATGTTTAGTGGAGTCAACTTGACATTATTTGTTTTCTGGAGAGTAGTGTTGTAGTACTCGAGATCGGTCTTGGTCTCGAGACCGGTCTCGAGACCACTTTTTAAAGGTCTTGGTCTCGTCTCGGAATCGACCGCATTTTTACTCGGTCTCGTCTCGGTCTCGGACTCAGAGGACTCGGGATTTAATTTCAAGACCGGTCAAGACCACAACTGAGAGCATATCACGAAATTATTTGTTAACATCATTACTGTGATGATTAGACAAAAAACTTCAGACCAAAAGCTTGACTCGTCTCTAATTTTAAATACTTTTAGTTTTTACTCCCCTCCCCTCCCCTCCCTGCGCTGCGCCGCGCCGCCAACCCCCACATCGCATCACACACACTCCACACGTGAATGCTTGAGACAGGAGAGCAAGCTGTGCCGTCACGGTGACCATGGCTGTTGGAGAGATGTCAGCCAAATCTTCTGTTATACAATTTTGCTACCTAAACCACAAAGAGTTCATCTGCAAAAATGCATCCAAAAGAAAACATACAGCAGTGTGTAAGTTCTGCAACGCGACGCTTACTGAGACGGCTGGGACCACGTCAAACTTCTATCGATATTTGCACTAATATGCATTAATTCATACTTAACTAATGCACAGATAATCATGAGTTAATGTATTACTAATGGTGAACTAACCCATTTATTAATGATTACTGCATCAGCAACTAATGAAGATTCAGCATGATTAATATATTAAGTAATCATTTAATTGTTATTAGTTAAATGTGTCAATGTATTAATTCCTTAATAACATATTATATGAACTAATAATGTAAAGCAACGTGTTAATTACCTCAATGGGTCAAAGCCATGCATTTCAACTTGTTGTCTGCTTTAATGAATCATTAGCTAATGATTTACAAAGGTATCATTGTGTTATGACTTTACTTGTTGGGGCACATGACTATTAACTAATTCAAAATTAATTCAAAACCCATTACCACAAGTAAATATTACTTAATCAATTAGTTAATAGTCATGTGCCTCAACAAGTCATAACATAATGACACATTTGTAAATCATTAGCTAATGATTAATTAAAGCAGACAACTGGAAGTTGAAATGCGTGGCTTTGACCCGTTGTGGTAATTAATTTAAATGATTAGTTAGTATAATATGTTATTAAGGAATTAATACATTATGATATATTTAACTGATAACAATTTAATGATGACTTAATCTATTAATCATGTAGAATCTTCATTAGTTGCTGATGCAGTGATCATTAATAAATGGGTTAGTTCACCATTAGTAATACATTAACTCATGATTATCTGTGCATTAATTAAGGATGAATTAATGCATACTAGTGCACCCGTATTGCAAAGTTTTACCCACTTTTCCCATTGATCAGATTTTATTTAATTTTTCTCATTAACTACAGCTTTATGTTTTGTCCTTGGTGGCAAGCTTGTTAGAAGTGTTTTGCCACGGCAGTTCATTCAGGTCTGGCATATAATGTCATCAATGTTTGAGGTTCTCCCAATTACAATTTTTGTAATTTTTTTGGCCAAAATGCCTGCATCGTGTTAGGTGGATGGCAAACCATTGAAAAGGAGTTCTGAATAAATGGTTAAGTTCATTTCAGCTCTTAAGTGTTTATTCGCATTTATTTGCTTATAGAAGAAAAAGATCAATTCCCACATATCAGCAATGCCTGTTGATTATTTTATCAAAACTTCTCTCTTACACACCCACACACGAGAGAAGTGCCAATCGTATGCATATTCCACATTTTATCAGAAGTGTCATGCAATGTGGGGATTTGCACTGGTCTTGGTCTTGACTCGGTCTCGGCCTGTCTT